>NC_135178.1:14480334-14788667 GCF_041146795.1 Maylandia zebra
GGTAGTTACTCTAGAAGAGCTGGATTTGGCCATCTGCTCCTTTATGCAAGGAGAAACAGCTGCCAGAGCCTGCTAAGCACCTCAGATTGGCAAGAAGGCCCGACATATTTTAGTGGTCCCTGTGCTCGCTGCCTGACAATGTGGAGCCCGACTGGTATTTGCCATAGAATACCACAATTGGCAGGTCCACTACTGGCACCTTATGCATTTAACCGATGTAAGCAAGTCAAACCTAGCGTGTGACAGATGCCAAAGTGTCTGAAGAAGCTGTCGAGAACGTTATGCTGCCTGTATCATTGTTCAGCCCTGGGTGTTGGGTCAGTGAGGATCTGGAGAGGTATGTCCATGGAGGGCCACACAGACCTCTATAGGTTAGGTAACAGCACCATGACTGCCATCAGGTATCAGGATGAAATCCTTGGACCCACTGTCAGACCCTACACTGGTGCAGTGAGCCCTGGGTTCCTCTTGGTGCACAACAATGTATGGCCTCATGTGGCGAGAATACACAGGCAGTTCCTGGGGGATGAAGGATTTGATATCACAGAATGGTCCCCTCGCTCACCTGACCTAAATCCAACAAAACACCTCCGGGACATTATGTTTTGGTTGCACATCAGACTGTCCAGGAGTGATGATCTGGTCCGGACCTGAGAGGAGATCACCCAGGACACCATCCGTCGTCTCATTAGGGTCATGCTCAGACTTTGTTAGGCATGCATTCAAGCATGAGGGGGCATACAAACTGAGTATCATTTTGAACTGCTGCATGAAATTTCCCACATAATTTTTCACACTGATTGTTTGGATTGATAAGTTTAATTTCCATTAGTACAGATATCCATATGATAATATGATATGTTTTTAAAGTGCTCCAACAGGACAGTAACTGGCCTTCGCATTCATAACCATTAGAATAAAAGCTTGCCTATAAATGCTTGGGGACAGAAGGCAAACATAGTATTCTGTAACACATATAATACCTTGAAGACTAATATGCTGACATTTTGGTTATACCATCAACATTAGATGCATTTTAAATGGTCAGATGGTATTTATTTCCCTAATCTTTCTTTGGTTATTTCAGGTAACAGGAAGTGTCTGAAATCTTTGTGTATCCCATCAAAAAATGTCCTAGAGTGAAGTTAGTCGAGATGGCAGAAGAGGAATACAAAGACTAAAGACAAAGCGGTGGGAAGGAGAGATGAGCTTGGAAGTGAGAGGAGAAGGAGACAGAGAGGGAGAGAGAGGTGTCCGTGACTCTCTTTCTCCAAATAAACAAAAAGTAAACACCGGTGGAGGAAACACTGTGACACTTGATGCTGCTGATCGCTCCTCCACCTGCCCACTCAGGTTTCCCAGAAGACCATTCTGCCAACCGCAGGACAAAAGCAGCACCAAAAGCCAACACCTCTCTCCCCCCGAAGCACTCGGACACAAAAGCGAGGGAGAAAAAAGCGATACAACACCTTTGTTTGCCGAGATTAAAACATGTTGCATTCTCTGCCTCCCTCCCTCTCTCCCCAGAGGTAACTCTACCAGGCAGGAGATGTGACTGTCAGCGAACTCTCTCCGTTCTAGGCAGCGCATAAAATCCGCCTTATTATTTCCGTGTTTCCTATTGTCTCGGTGTCATTGTGGCGAGTCTTGTGACACTGTGATTAGCTGATCAGGCTTGGCACAGCGTGAATGGGGCATCTCCTTTTGCTGTGCCTCCTGTGTGATACAGGTATAAAGTTGGTGATGTGACCAGACTTGTGCCCCAACCCAATTGTTAATGAACGAAACACAATCGCAGCTGATAAAAAGCAAAGGGAAAAAAACAAAACAAAACACCCTTACCTTCCCATATAGGGAATGCATCTCTGGTGATAACAGCTCAACAAAATCCACACATGGACTAACACAAAGCACTGCTGATTCAAAGAATAGGTACAGCTCTGTGTGTGCAGCAAATGCCTGATGAATTGAGCCATCTTGTCGTCGAGTTGGCAACAGCTCTTATGCAATTCCCAGGATTTTTATTCCACAAAGTTAGGAGTTAACATGTGCACCAACACGCACATCAAAACCACCAGTCTGTCACTACAATGGGCAACTGTGGCAGGGAGGTCAGCCCTCAGATGCTCACTCTCACCACAGGGAGGTTTGTGGCAATCTGGCAACTGCAGTAGGAGGTCTCACTCTCATCAGCACTGCTGGATCAAGACCACTTCCTTACCTTTCTTTACTCTCATCTGCACAGGCTTTAAAATAGAGCTCACAAATTATTTGCCTGCAGTTGTTTCAAACCTCTTTCTTCATACGAAATCATTTACAGTGATCTCTGAGGAAAAATTAAAGGAAAGAAGGGATTGTTTTATGGAGAGAAGTACAAACTTTGGAAAGGCTTATGGAGACCTAACTAAACAGATACATATAAGGCTCACTTGAAACTCTCCCCTTTATCCCGCAAGACAACAAAATGCCCAGATAACGACAGTGGGTGAAGAAGTGTAAAGTGGAGGTGTATTCAGGTGCCATGTAAGCTGGTTTAATCCTCCTTCATAGCATTTGTTGTGTCATTAAAGCTGTATGGGGTTGGGGATCATGTGACATGGGGCCTATTGACTTCTGTAGCCCTTAGCTAGGACACAACAGAGAGCCAGTGTGGTTTTCAGGGTTGCCACAAGTCAAAAGTGGATTTTCAAAGGCAGGTGTACCCTCAAAGACCACATAGGACCTTTTTTTTCTAGAATAAAAACGTGATAAAATTCAATAACAGGAAGACAAAAATAGACTCAACGTTTTACTCAGCAGTTTTATTTTTGTGCAAATCTCAGGCAACACAGTAGCTGAGAGACAAGAGATATGCTTTGCTTATACGTACCACAAGTCATCGGACCTGGCTACATGGATAAAAGAGTACAGATGTGCTATGGCATCCCTTTATGTGCCATGTGAGTGAAAGCAGTCTTTTTTTATTTAGATAAACGTGCTGAGGTTACTGCCTTTATTTAAAACCAGTCCATCGTTGTCCAACAATGAATTTTAAGACTTAATTTCTATTATTACATTCAGCTATGTGAAGGATTTTACTTTTATTCTCACCGAGCCTTGTAAGAAAAACATTCTACATTGCTGTTTCATTCGTATATTATAACTGGAGAAAATTATTTTCTATAGGATACAGTACCATAAAGAGTTACAGCATATAGAGCGTGTAATATTGTGCATTTGATATTTTTTTAACATGAAAAAACACAAAAAAAGTACAATGTTGTCAAGAACTGCAGTTTCCCAGTGATGTTGGTCATTCAAGTTTTCTTTAATAACAAGTTCGATTCAAAGGTGAGATGAGATGGCACCATGCAGTGTGTAAGGCTGAGGTTTCCTACAAGAAGCCAAGTGAAGGATGAATGTATTTGGTAACAAAAGAAAAGAAGTATTAAGGAGTATTGTACTCTGCAAAGAAATGAAACAGAATACAGTCAGGTCCAGTCCAGTCGGCTTGTGTTTGGACAGAGACGCCCTTTGTTGTTTGTTTGCAGTTTTACTCTAAAAGTCCACAAATGGATTTTTTTTTTAACGAAGCAGTACAGATTTGATTTGAATTTAGACTTTCAGCTTTAATTTAACATTTTACCTTACTGTGCTATTCACAGAGCTATTCTACTTTATTTAAGCTATGTTGTGCTTAATGTTTTGGCTGCTGTGACACAGTATTTTCCCAAGTTTTAGGATAAATAAACGATAAAATATTAAGTGTTTGGGTATTACAGCCATGTAACAAACAGTTTATCCACGTTCCTGAGCTACATGAGCTGTATGGTCCTCATTATTTCCCCATAATATACGACCCTGACTGTAAATACTAAATCTGTAACTCTTAATTCTTTTTTTTTTTAATGAGAAAGTCCCAGTAAATATGACTCTACATTGGTTAATTGTTAGATAGCATGTTGTATGTGTTGCCGCTCTACTCAGTCTGGCTACTCTGTATTTGCCTCCTGTGCATCGTACCATACAGCGTTGATACGAGGTAGCAATTTTTTTTTCCATTTACAGCTGTAAACCATACAACCCAGGAGAATGATTAACAAATTTACATACAGTTCATTATGACCGAACAAGCATAACAAAGAAGCAATATTGCTTTTGGCTACAGCTCTTATTGCTGTCTTATGACAATATTAAAATAGCTCAGATGATTTTATAAAAGGCTTTGATTTTTTTCCCCTTTGATTCCAAGTGATTCTTTTAGACTCCAAACTGCCCAACATTATCCACACCTCATCATCCTCCCTTCAGGAAACTCTACACACTAATCCTTACCTACCCAGTATCTGCAAGCCTCGCCGTACTCCAGTATTTTTAAGACTTTATATATGCAAAAATAAAATATCGCAAATCTGCCAGGGACATGATGTGCAATTAAGAAAACACTCAACAAGAAAAAAACTCTGTGACAGAGTACTTAAATAGCATGGCTGATTTTCCATTAAAAATGGCTGAGATAAACTTATTCAAGATCTCGTAAACTGAAATGAGTTTCTGAAGTCATGTGAGTTACATTTAACAGGATTCAAGAGCTTTTTAATGAGTCCAAATACTCAAATTATTTCACCACTGTTTCAGAACCTAAGCCAGGATGTTTCACCCTGATCTCATTTGGGCTGCTGGTGTTCCCTAAGAGCACCGGTGAAGGTAGCTGTCCACACGTGCAGGGCCGTTCCGGCAGAGAGGGTGAGGAAGAAGAGGAAGGCAACTTGGAAACCAAACCAATCCACCAAGCCTCCGGCCAGAGCGCTGAACATCAGCTTCCCCAGCACCTCGAGAGTAGCCAAGAAACTGTAGTGGGTCGCCTACAGGGAGAATTGGCAGCCGAGAGGTAGGATGAGGGGAAAAGAGATTAAAAGGGGAAGGTAAAGTAGAAGGAAGTGAGAGGAGAGAAGGGGAAATGGAGAGTTTGGGAAAGAAAGACACATTGTGAGTAAAAAGAGATAGCAGTATTGGGAGTAGAGTGCAACACAGTTACAAAAAAAAAACAACAACAACGTGAGACTTCATCCTATCCACCAGCACAGCTTATCACCTTCTGTCTCTTAGGCATTAACATGGTTAACACAATTAACCACTACAGGGAGAAACAGGGCGAGAGATTTGATCTGAAAACTTCTGGGAAAAACAAACTGCAAAAGAAGAGAAAAATCCAAAATGCTGGAATACTGGAAGAGAAAGCGTGAGATCATGGCCTGAGATGATGGAAAAAGGCCAAGTGAAGCAGGCTATCTGATCTCAGCCTTAGGCTTTCAAGAGCGGAGTGAGAGAGGGAGAACAAGAAGGAAAGAGATTACCTAATCTCCCCAAGCCTCCTCCCTCTGCCCAAGAGCAGCAGGTAGCTCTGACAAACATGGAACTCTAGTGACACCTAGACCATTACCTGAGCACATTAATTAAAATTAAGAAAAGCAGAATTCATTAGAACAAATGCTTCGAGTCCTATAATCAGAATACATTTACAAGAAGCCTGCACTGTTAATTGTGAATTTCCCAACTCTGGGGCTAATAAAGAAATCTTATCTTATCTGACAAAGAAATATTTTATCTACAAATTAGTTTTTGTGTTACAAGAGGAAAAAGATACCACACTTAACTTTATAGGACGTTTTTACAACTTTGTCGGGTTCAGAATTGTGCTTTTGTTTGCACACTGTCAACGAGATAAACAAGGGTAACATTACAATCCCTTAAATGTCCCGTGCTGCAAGAAATACTCGTGTTTCTTACTAAGTGACTAAGTGTTTCCTGCAAATTATTTGTATTACTGTAGGAACAGAGCCATGACAGTTAGTCCAATAATTTATCAGCAGATTAACCCTTAACTGGGATCACTTTGATTTCTGTTTTTTGTTAAAGCAAAAACATTTAATATTCTCTGCAGTAGGGCTGGGCCATATTATACCGTTCACGGTAATACCGGTATAATGTTAGGCAATGATAGGAAAATGAAATATCGCGACAGAATATGAGTAAAATGCGCATGCGCAGTGCCTTTGTTTTCATACACACATGGCAGATTGTTGAGTGAAACAGATGAACCAGAATTGGTTTGTAAAAATGGTGCAACTTCAGTGATGTGGAACTGGTTTGGTGTTTGTCCGTCAGATACACGACAAAGCACATTTTTTTGCAGAACATGCAAGCGGCCGTCGTTATTGTCGTATATGTCGGACTAAGATGCTCTTAAATCTGGGAGTAATCTGGGTCCTAAACTCCGTATGTTTCAGGTCAAACGAACACTGCAGCATCACTGAGAGTTAAAAACTGTCTAAATTCTTTCATCTTTAATAAAACGATCAGCATTGCTGCTTTACCAGGTGTAACTATGAAGTTTAACTTCCAGGCATCCATGAATACAAAATTTATTACATTTAATGGAGTTAGAAGTTAGCAGAAGCTAGCGGAAGTTAGCTCGCTAGTTTCGCTAGTTACCTAAGCATGATATTGCATGTTCTGACTGATTTCTGAAAAAATTCAAACGTACAGCTCTGCTTTCACTTCCAACATAAATGAAGACAGGAAACTAAACAGCAGTGACGTTTGTAGGGTTACTGAAGTTGGGCTAGCTGGTATATAATGATGTGCTACGTGATCGCTAGCGACACAGCTATGTTAGCATAACATAAACAGTGAAGCTGGAGGACGAACACTAACACTTTTCCACTTATAAAAGTTAACGTTAAGGTTCCTGATAGTTAGAGACAAATGCAATCGCATGGCAGGATGCTGTAAACGGACCAAACTTCAGTCAGGAGAACAACTGAGATAATCCATCCACAATACGAGGTTAGTTATACTGCAACAACATGGGAATAGAGCGGTTGCCAAAGAATTCAACATTAATGAATCAATGGTACAGAAGTGGAGGAAGCAAGAAGAATGAGTTTAATAAAGTTTGATTTATCTGACTGCTTTGTTTCACTTAATGTGCCTTATAATCCCGTGCACCTTATGGTCCGAAAAATGCGTACTGCACACTGCAGTTTAATGTTGCAAAGCACCTCTTTTTAACTTCAGTGGATATTATACATGGTTATGCTCAGGATATGTCAGCCCATTTCTACTGGAAATGCCTTTTGGTTAAACTTTCAGCAAGGAATTTGCATTTGCACTGTTACATTTTTATAAAGCTTTAATGTACATAAAAACCAGCTTCTTGTTTAAGTGAAAATAAATGGAAGGTTGTCTTTTTGCGCTAGTAATGTTGTGGAGTTGTATTTTGTCTCGCATCAATTATATCGTCAGTTATATCGTTATCGCAAATTTTCAAATATATATCGTGATAAATATTTTTGGCCATATCGCCCTACTCTACTCTGCAGTTCACTACCGTCTTTTCTTTTCTTATTTATGACTTTTTTTTTAGATTTTGGAGAATGGACCATGCTCACTAAATCAGCTGAGGGCATTTCTCACTGGAAAAAAACAAAGACTGAAAATCATATCAGAATCTGATGAGTGGTGAGTGGGGTCTGTGGTCTGCAGGCTGAGGTAGAGCGCTCTGAGAGCCTGTGTAACCACAGTTAAGTGAAGTGCCTTTATTCTGAGCAACTTGTTTAACGGATTCGGTTTCTTTCTCCTGGGGATCGTTAACAAGCACTCACAGTATCAGTTTTCTGTTACTGGATAGCACTACCTTCAGTAACGCACACATTTACACACCAAGCGCAGGTGAGCTAATGCTCTCCTCTCATGTATGTACACACAGACCAAAATCCCACACCGACACTACAAAGAAAAACAGCCAGTCTGTGTCATGAGAATCTCTCAGATTAACCTCTGCTCTCCTTGTGAAATGCTGTACTTGTTCTCTCTCCTTTCATTAAGTTAAATTTCATAACTGGATCCTGGTGTCTGTGCTTCAGCTTGTGATTTTTTTCCCCTTCATCTTTCTTTTTCACTTTAGGACTGACAGCAATTTAAATGATAATTTGTCACCTTCAGAGATTGACTGAGTGACGTCTGAATGGCTGTGTGAAAAACGATCACCTCCAGGCAACGCTGGCCCAGATACGACGGGGACAAAAGGAGTTATGTCAAAGAGGAGAAAATGAGCAAGGAGAGGAAAAAATTCAGAGTTGGAAAAGAGAGCGTTTAAAAGACTAGAGAATGACAAAGAGACAGGCAGTAGGAGGGACAATGTCAGCAAGGGGGCCAGCAATGCAAGGAAACTGGGGCTGCTGAAACTTGACATTTTCCAGGTGGAAACAGCTGATGAAAACTGACAGGTACAGGTGACAAAAGGTATGGCACTTAATGCTGAAAGATTTCCCTCTCCAGCATCACTTTGACAACCAAAGGAAATGAGCTAACATTACATAATTTAACCTAAACAGAGGTGGTTGGGGGGGGGGGGGGGGGGGGGGGGGAGAAAGACAGAGGGTGAAAACAATGAAAAGACTGTATTGTTGGCTTGTTGAGCCACAGGAGACCTAACAGTAAAGCACAACGCAATAAACATTAAAAAAGATGATGACAACAGAGCAAAACTTGTACATGAAAGCAGCCCTGGGCTAGTTAATGAGCTTGTTGGACAGAACTCCTTTTTACCTGAATGCTTTCCTCGGCCCTCTGAGTGCAATGCATCATGGTAGTGAAGGTGAGCGTGGTGATGAGACCACCCAGGAAGTGTTGAACACTCATGCTCAAGACTGCCATACCTGAGAAAGCACACACACGCAAGTAAAATGGATCAAAACCAGCCTTGACGCATCTGAGTCTAACTACAATAAGACAACAGAAAACCCAGCAGTTCCTTTTCTGAAAGCAGGCAGAAAGCTTGCAGCTTTACACGTCGTTTTCTCTGCTACACTACTCACTTTACAATTCTATGTTAAAGTGAAAGCAGAGAGACAAAGCAGCGAGAAACGGTAATCTGCTGAAGTGCAGCTCCCCCCCCTCAGTCCCAGTCCCCAAAACACATGTAGTGTATCCTCTGAGGGGAAGTGGCAGAGCAGTGTTAGTGGGGAAACAGAGGAACCACAGAGCCTATCTGTCTCTGCTCCCACTAACACTGAATTATTCACTCAAGCCGCCAGAGTTTTTGCCGAGCAAGACTCTTCAGTCAGCGACATAAGACTGGTGGAGTCAAAAAGATACACCGACTGATCAGACTGGAAGAACGGGAAGCGGAGGGTTATCATGTAATATTGAAAAATCTGAAACTGAATGTTTTTTTTCTGTTTTGAGGGTTTTTAGTCAAGTTTTCCTGAAATCTTTGTTCTGGGTTTAAAATGGAGGCGGGAGATGCCTTTACTTTGAGTTGGAGAAGCTTGATAGGGTAAGAGACGGGCTCAGGAGGAGATGAATGGTGTGAATGTGAATCCCGACCGGCTGTTCAGCGCAATCAGATGTGTCATTCAGACATTAATAAATGAATAACTGTCTGGAGGGAGACCTCTCCTACAGACGTCCTCCACGTCATGCATTAAGACTGAACGCTTGAACTATAGGCCACTGGTTAACACAAGGTCTAACAGCATTTGAAACTGCCAGTGACATTAGTACCAGGCTTTACATCCAAAGTTTGACCTTTCAAACTTGACCCACTTTTCCTTCTAAGGGTTCTTCACTTGTCATACAGCTGACACAAAAAGTGTTCAAAATCTCAAACATTTTATATTGTAGTCATTCATGATTTCAACAACTCTCTTTTCCCCAATCTTCCTATTTTAGTTGCTCCCATTAAGGGATCCCAATAGGATTGTTCGCCTCCATCTAACCCCTTGCATTCTTTTCCGTCACTCCAACACTCTGCATGTCCTCCTTGACTACATCACGAATCTTCCTCTTTTCTTCCCGCCTGGCAGCTTCATGTTCAGCATCCTTTGTCCAATAATCCCACTATCCCTCCTCTGCACATGCCAAAACCATCTCACCCTTGTCTCTCTGATATCCTCATTTCTAATCTTGTCCATCCTGGTCACTAAGCACCTGGCACCTGTCTTTCTGTCAGGGCCGCCATCTCCAAACTACACGTCATAAAAGGACTCACTACCAAGTTGCAAGCCTTTCCTTTCCCTCTTGCTGCCCTCACCTGTCACAAATCACCCCTGACACTTTCCCCCATCCACTCCAACCTGCCTGCACCCTCTTGTTCACCTTTCTTCTGTACCGTCTGTTGCTTTGGAGGGTTGACTTGAGATATTTAAAATCATTATACCTGTCTCTCTCTCTCATTCATACACATGTATTCTGTCTTACTTTTGCTGACTTTCACTTCTGTTCTCTTCAGAGCACACTTCCACCTAACCAGGCTCTCATCCATCAGCTCTCTACTTTCACTACAGAGCACAATGTTATTTGGAGACATCACAGTCTCTCCATAGGCTCCAGCTAACTTCATCTGTTAGCCTGTCCATCACCACTGGAAACAAGAAGGGGTTCAGGGTCCATCCCTGATGTAATCGCACCCCTCACTTCAGACCCACCTGTCACTCCTACCACACACTATACAAATTGCCAGTTTAAAGAAGAAGGTTTTGGAAGCCCTACTTCTAAACGTCTCTTGTTATATATCCGACTGGAGCGATGACGTGTTAGGCCAATGACTACAGGTCAGCTTCAAGTGCACATGGAAATGCATTAAATCTGAATGAATCTACTGAAAGATTTACATCTTATCCTGTCACAACAAATGTCTAATGTAAAACCCTGCTACCGAAGTCTTACTTAACCTCAATATCAAGTTACTTTCCTGTCACTGTCACTATAAACAAACAAAGAAACAAATAAATAAATAAATATCAGCTGCTTAACCACAGAACTAACACTCATTTTACACATATCCAGAACCTAAATGCACTAGCAGAAATACCATAAAACAATAGCATTGCAGTAAACCTGGGGACTATCATTGCTTGTGTCTTGCTGAGCCTGCCATAAGCACTGAACAGCATTATTTTTGCTGACTTCATTCCCTGCTGATAAAACTGTAACTGTGGCCACTGTTAGGCTTTGTAGCTTCACTGTGTTTGGTGTGTGTGTGATATTATTCACTGCCATTCACAATTCTTAAAACAAAGAATATAAAGATTCTAGGTTAATACGGGTCAGTGAGTATTAACACTTGTTTATTTGATTACTGCATATATGCTCATTGACATGATGACCAAACATGTAGCTCTTTGTTTTCATTGCCCGCTTCTGTCATATTTACATCAGAGCACCAAACATAAACCGGACTAAATAATCCAGAATTGTAGCATTTGTTAAAATATTTTGAAATCATTTACTTTGTGACCATTGTCTTATTGTGGGTTTGCTTCTCACCTTTCATGAGCGGTGATGGTTCGAGGACAGTGAGCAGAGAACTCTGGAAGACCATGCTGATTGTTCGCAACACAAACACGCGCCGCATCAGGGCCCCGATGCTGAGGAAAAACCAGCAAACAAGAAGATCATCAAAGAGCTGTTAACTAACTTTTAAGTGTATTGGTGAGCAGTGTGATACCTGATGAAAGCCACTCCAAGCTAATATCATTACATTTAGAGACACTTTGTTTGTTTCTTCGCATTTCACAGACGCACGCGCGCACACAGTTACATACGTGCACGTGCATAAGTAAACAAGTCCCCAGACACTAATTGATTCCCTGTTAGTGCAAGAAAATCATCCCCCTGTGGGTCTGGTTCATGACGTAATCAATAACCTAAGGAGATCCCCAGCATGAGAAAGATAATTAATCACTGTTAACATACATAAAAACACACACACGCACTCACACTGTTGTGTGACATCAGGGATTAACAATGCCAATCACTCAGAGGATACCTGCCACTCAAGGGACTGTGTGTGTTTGTTTATGGGGGTTTTTTGCATGTAATTATTTATGTGTTTTAAAAAAAGGTTGTGAGAAAGAAAGGGACACACAAGACAGGTTATCTGATTTAGTTAGGTAAGAAAATCTGAATTTATCTTTCATATTCAGACAGACTCTTTAAACATGTCTGCCAGTATAAATGTGACCGGAAACGAGGAGAAATAATGGTTCCCAAATAGATCTGTACCAGGGCTGTCGTGATTATATTTTCCAGCGGAGCTATCGACTATATTGATAAGTTATTTGATTACATGATTAATGGATTAAAACCTGTGCGTTTCAAAACATCTCAAAACCTAAAACCCAAGTTGATGCCATAAACTCTTTTAATTTAAATGTATTTTTATTTCTGTTCAAGACCCCCCCTCTTTCTTCTTTCACTCTTCCCTGTATCTTTATCTGGCTCTCTCTTCCCCCTGCACCCAGCGTTTCCTTACCTCTCTACTGGAAAACCAATCCTGCATCATTCACATGCTAAAGACATTCTTCTCTCTGTTGCTCCTTTGCCTCCCTTCTCAATGACAGCCTTTCATATCGCGCGCTCTCAAGAGATGCTGAGGGATGTGTGTGTGTGAGAAAAAGAAACCTCCCTGGCTGCCACCTCACACGGGCCAGGCCCAGATAAGAATAACTACGTTCTCAGGTTGCCAGGGGCAGTTGTAAAGGGGGTCACTCACTGACCACTCAGCCGTTTCTGATGGTAGTGAGGATATACCTTCCAACGGAGCTTTTAGAGGAGGAACAACAGCCCAGCCTAACTAACAGCCCTTTCTGTGTGTGCGTATGTGTGTGTACGTGTGTGTACGTGCAGGTGATGAGAAGTAGTAACCAAGTGGAGGAGCTGAGTGTACGTACAATCAGAAACTAGTTTTAACACTGAATCTACTACACATTTGTCATAACAGACCCACAGGCACAAACCACTGCTGTGCAATGATGTGATTTCACTTTTTAATTCTCACAGCTTGTAAAATCAAGTTAAAACTAAGGGGTTATCTTCAGCGGTCACATGAGAAAGCATCATACCAAAAATAAAAGAAAAACAGTTCATACTTGAGAAAAAGAATTCTTGATTCTCACAAAACAGGAGATGATTATACGAAATATTCACTCCACCTGTACAGGAATGGACTGTGAGAATCCAGTAAAAACATCACTTTTGCAGAAGACACACTTTCAAGCCAGAGTGAAGCATGTCAAGGACAACCCGGAAAAAGATTATGCAGACTGGAGGCCATCCTTTGGTCGGATGAGACAAAACTAGAACCACAGTACCTGCAAAGAACCCACACAGGGACAGGGAGAATGTGCAACCCCCACGCTCAAACCCAGAGCTTTACACACAGTTCAAATAAATTACTACTAGGGGAAGACAGTTTGAGACTGGATGAAGCCAGTGATTTATTTCCCAATGTACAGTCTTTGAATTTTATTGTACAATGGTTTTAAACCTAAAACATCACCAAGAATACTTACTAAGTATATTTTGGGTCAGTGCAAAACCTTGCAAAATGAAAAAAAGATTGGTAATGAAATTGATGGCTTGTACAAATTTAAAGGTATAATTTCCAGGCTAAATCTGTCTATCTTGTGCAAAATAACACATTTAGAGAGTATTCTCTGTGTTGTGAGGGTGTGAAGATTTTACCGCCTTTACAAGTTACATAGGTGTGAAATGGAGAGGGAGAGTGAAAGATCAAAAGCCAAAGTATGACAATGACATCTTTTGAAAGCACTTTCCCTAAAAAAAAAAAAAAAAAAGAAATTTTTGCCTTTGGAGGCTTTCTTTGTGTTTGCTAGTGTCACCTGACAAGTGGAGAAAGCCTGGAATCCAAGTGGAAGAAAAAGGACAAACAGACTGACATAAGAGAGAGCACATGGCAACTGATACATGTCAACAAACAGGCAAGCAAACACACTCATACAGCACTGACGCAGATAACAAAACAGGGCAACAGAGACTTTGCTTATCCATTAGCTCGTCATTATACCATGTACATCTAACATATGCTAATTACTTTATGCACATAGGTGCAGAATGTTCTAATCAGCAAAGATGTGAATTAATAGCAAGAATAAGGATTTATATTAAGACTACATCACTGCATGGAGTGGGAACTAACATAATATCCTCTGTCCAGGTATTGTTGTTAGTCACAGTTCCCATCGCATCACAATGGCCATAGGCAGGGCCGTCCTACAAAGTGATTCTATAGGCAGATCGAATAATCTTACATAACTGTGGTCAGGTGCAAATGGCAATTTTATGTCATCTGTATTTAACATGGAAAATGTTTAAAAATCATATTATTAACACAAAAGATGTTTATTCAAATACACCAGAGTCTATGGAAATTTGTCTTTTTTTATTATTGTAAGATTGACAGGTTTTGTTTTTTTTCCTGAAAAGGTTTTTGGTATAAACAGTAATTAACAAATCTCATAACTTTACGAATCTTTAAAAAGTTTTATAGATTACTTTTTTGGCTCCTCCCTTCAAGAGTCACCAGAGTGGATCATCTTCCTCCATCTCACCTGATCTCACCCCATTCCTAGCATCCTCTTCTGTCACACCAACCCTCCACATGTCCTCCTTCACCACAGCCACAAATCTTCTCTGTGGTCTTCCTCTTTTCCTCCTGCCAGGCAACTTAATCTTATCCAGTATCTGTACTCTATACATGCCTAAACCATCTTGCCCCTTTTTGTCTCCAAACTGCATCTAAGCTGTCCCTCTGATGTACTTGTTTCTAATCCTATCCATTCTGGTCACTCCCGGTGAAAAGCTGAGTATCTTCAACTCTACCACCTTTCTTTTTGTTAGTGTCACCATCTCCAATCCATACATCATAGATGGTCTTGCTAACATCTTGCAAACCTTCACTTGCCACTTTCCTTCTGTCATACATCACCACTAACACTCGTCTCCACCCACCCCACCTTTCCTGCACTCTCTTCTTTACCTCTCTTGTGAACTACTGTCCATTGCTTTGGACGGTTGATTCCAGGTATTCAAACTCCTTTACTACCCTTCACCATTCCATAAGCATTCTGTCTTGCTTCTGACTTTCATTCTTCTTTTCTCCAGAGCATACTTTTACCTCTGAAGTCTATCTTCCACCTCTTCCCTACTCTAACTACAGATCACCATTACCATCTATAAAGACCATAGCGCACAGTCTTCCTTCCTGACTCCTCTGTTAACCTATTCATCACTATTGGAAACAAGTAAGGGCTAAGAGCAGATCCCTGATGTAATCCCACCCCTGACAATGTTTATTCATCTCAAACTGTTGTAATTTACAATTGAATGTTCTAACAGGTACCTGTCTGTCACCTGTAGCAGAAAGTCTAGCATCTTATACCTGTCTGTAAAGGTGACAATTAAAAAAACTAGGTGGATATTGTGTCAAACTTGAGGGGTCCTTGTGTGTGTGTTTGCATTGTGTCTTTGCACACATCAGTGTTTGTCTGATGGATTTGCTGCTCATGTCCACGCTCCAGAGAGAGGGTTCCCATGCTCTCAAACAAGGCAGTGTTTACTTAAATTACTGCAAACCATATAAAGAGTGATACGAGGCTTAAAACATGAGATAGAGAAGTAAAGGAGACAGTCAGTGCACACAAAATCACAGATGAAAATAATGGTGGGTAAGTAATTTCTTGACAGCCACTCTTCCACTTAGACCCTTTCTGATAAAGCTTCAGTGAACAGTAGGTGAAACAAGTGAAGTGAACTTTTTCACCAGTTTCCTCAAATTTTTAAGGACTCACTACATACACACAAAGCACAATTTTTAAGGCTAATAGCTCTTTGAGAATTGTTTGATATTTCACGTTATGAAACCACTCTGGCCTATGCAACACTGCATACTGTGAAAAGTATTACTACTGTTTATTTCACCATCCTTAGTTAATCAGTGTGTTTACTGGACTATTATTTTGTCTCAGTTTTACTGAAGTAAACACTAAAAAGTAATTAACACTGGAAATACTCAAAGTCATTATAAATTTACAATAAATACTGGAGTATTATAAAAGATTAACACTATAGGACACTTTACTTTAGTTTCCATATAATGGCCCAGTACTGTACTCTCACAACATGCATAGTGTTCAGAGCACAAGTTAGCGACATGTTGTGCTCAAGTATCTGCACTAAAGAGGTGATTGTTTTGTGTGTGCGTTATGCTTGGACACCAGATGTGAAACCCATCCAACAAGACTAACACCTGGGCTCATCGGATGGTGATCATGAGAACACATGGCTACATCAAAAGGGAATGGGTTCTTCAAAGGGGAATGTTTTGACAAATAGTATGACGTTGAAGTCTGACCTAGCTAAAAGTAATAAACTACAAACGAGAGAGTACCATTTTATTAGAGCTGAATACCTGCTAGAATGGAGGCAGGAGGGGGAGGGCACAGTAGGCCATTCTCTATAAATTAAGACCCCCCCTCCTACCGCCCGGTGTGTCTGTCTTTAATAGGGTTTGATTTTGTTTGTCTACTGTTTGCATCCCCCAGGGCATTTTTGTCTCTTTTTTGTCTGAGCTTTGGGTTTATTGGAACTGCTTTTCAATAAACTCTTTTATGCAATTTAAACTTGAATCTACAGTGGTTTTTGTGTATTTTCTGACTACATTAGTAATAGTTTAAGATTTTTGTTTAGAGAGTAAATCAAATCTTCACCTCCAATTTTTGAAACAACAGAATAGCCTTGTTGGTGCCTATCAAACTATTATCTCTGCAGTTTATTCTTGGATTCAAAGAAAGAAATGGGTAAAAATTATGTGTTTTTGGTACAGCCTGCTTGTAACAAAGTACCTAAAGCTACAATTTAAAATTGGTTCTTTGCTACAGTTGTCTGTTATGTATAGAAAAATTACAGGTTCATCTCTTGAGTAAGGAGTCTTTTTTATGTATGAATGATTCAGGGGACAGTGTTATGTGGCTTAACAAAAAACAACTAAACAAAAATAAGAAACCCCAACAACATACTCTGAAAATGGTCAGGTTCAAGGACGAGACCGAAAATGAATGACAAAGCAGTCAATGTCCCAAGAAACATTTTATAGACCTTCAGAAAACCCAAAGAATTATTGTTCAAGGCCACTTTAAAAAGTGCACAGTACTATATAACAGAAATGGATAGACCTATAAGAAAGTGATTTTGCAATGTCTTCTTGGATTGATGGTGATGGACTTTTTTCAGTACTCTTTAGCACTTGATATTAAATAATCGATTAACTGAAGAAACCTACCTGCCAGGTTAGTTCATGATTAAATATCTTAGTTTCAAGCCCAGGTGACTATTACACAGTTTCATGAAGAATGTGGAGTTAGTAACATGCAATTTAAAGTTTTTCACAGGCATTTTACACATTTTTCAAGGGCAAACACCCCCCAAAGACGCCACTTAAATTGAAGGGTTTTGCAAAGTGAGACCACTTAAAAGAGTCACAAAATATTTCTGCCACAGAAAGGCCATGGTGAAACCAGTGATAAATGATGGTGCTGATGAAGGCTACCTAAACTGAGCGAGCAGCAGGCCTCCCAGGGACGATCCGCAGATGGAGAAACCCATGGCGATGACGCCGTTCCAGAAGCCGAGCTCCCTGGCAGTCATGTGGTGATCCAACAGGAACAGAGGAAACATGGTTACTGCACCCTGCTCACCTGCATACACAGTGATAGTAGACAGAGGTGGACAAGAAGAAGACGTCCAAATGAATGATGAATTAAAATGGGTGAAGGGTCAGGGTGGTGGTTTAGGGGTTGTAGGATACAATGAGTAAAAGACGCATTATCTACCGTATACATCTGACTAAGCATTGCTATTTTCACCAACGGTAAATATAAGAGACACTTTCTGAATACACATGCCTATTCCAATCACAGTCAAATATTATGAGGGTGCTGTATCAAACTGTTTAGCCTGCAACACTGAAAAATAAAACATGGTTTTCCTGGGATGACGACTGCAGAATCAAATGCGGAACATGTGGCGCACCCAGGCCTATTCCTGGAAAGTGTCAATAATAGATGCCTGACAAGAAAAAGAATACCCTCAGTCACTTTATCAAACGGGGGCCTAGCACTTTTCCTAAAGCACAAAAAGGAAAACACAACAAAAACACAGAAACTTCCACAGATGAAACAGACCGCACAAAGACCTTTCAGTCAAAATAAAAAGTTTCTGTCAGGCAGTAAGACTTTCTCTGTGTGGTATTGAGTGTGGGGGTAATGTTCTGCTGAACATTACAGTAAAATATTCAGTGGTGCCGACTATACGCCATTATTATATTAATGGAGACTGACTTCAGAAAGACAGTGGGACCAAGGAGCTGTATGAGTGACAGCTTGGCTCCCAGACTGCTGTCAAATACGACACAACACAACCGACGACTCACTCACTCAGTCAGCCAGGAGACAAACAAAAATAGAGAACGAGGGGGGGGAAAAAGACAGATGAAACAGACTGAAATGAAAAAAATAATAAGAGAAAGCCGAGGAGCTAGGTAGGGAGTGCAGCAGCGGAATTAGAGTGTCACTGCCGAAACAGCGGTGTGACAAGCCTGCGGAAATTCGGGGAAGGAAACGTGGATTCTCCACGTCTCCCTCCTCTGTCACTCATATTTTACTGCTGGAAATTTGCATATGGTTATCAGAGATGGGAATGACCATGTTCGAGCTTGTCCTGAAAGGTCATTTAGTCAGAAAGGATTACTTCTAAAACAAAAGTGTTTGACTGTAAAATATTTGTTGTTTAGTGCTTCAGAAAATATGCGAAACTGACCCAAGAACTGCCACTGCAGCAAATCTAAAAAGGTTTCTTACATCACACAAAGGAGGGAAACCCCATAAAATGTGCAGATTTTAATAGTGGTTGATTTATATTGCTAACTTGAAATGAATAAGTCACATGTACTAACAACACATAAAACCAGAAGTTTAAATTTCACAAAGGATATCCAGAACTTGTGCATAAATAATAATAATAATTAAGGAAAAATAATATTACACTGATGCATCACTAAAAATTAATCAATGTCTCACTATTTCAAAACTATTTTTACAATAAATCTAAAAAAGTTTGACTAATTATAGAATGGATTCAGAACAATTTTGACAATTCTTCAAGGAGCAAATTCAGATTCAGAGCAGAATGTTTTTGGGTTCCCGCCACACAAATGTAAAGACATGATGCTTTCCCTTTTTCTACATCCTGATAAAGTAAATATTTTTGAGTGCTGGTTGTAAAAAACAAAACAAAAAACCCCCCAAACAAACAAAGAAAACCCAAGCCATATTTTACTGCAGTCAAAGCAATTAAACGGTGGCGAAAAGGGAAAATCTGAGTAAATGAGTGGTAACAACGATGCTGCAGACATTAAAATCCTTGAACTTTAATGCACCTCGTGAGGAAAAAAACCAAAACACTGGAGATCATATTAGTTTTGATCATTGGTATCTTATAGAGATTACACTCATGAACAGTGACACAGGAATTTATTGTTTATTACAGTATGGCACATTTTTTTCAGCGGTCAAGTGCAACTTAAACGGTATAGCAGCAAATTTCTACAAAAAACAGTAAAATCCTTTCAGTCCACGCACTCCGTGGGTGATGTCTGTGCATTACTCACATTTTAATCTGTCATCCTCTGTGCTGAACTGTTCTGAGTTGCATCAACTGAGCAATAACCATGTTAGTCATAATAAAGTAAACACTGGCAGCAGCAGTACCCATGATGCCAGAGTTGTTTACCCATGGTTCTGCGCTCCTGTGCCTGTCTGTCTGTTGTTCAGCTCAAAGCTCAGAGCTTTCACAGTCCTGCCTTCAACTAATTATTTCTTTAAAGGGGGGAAGGGGTGGTAACATGCAGGCACGCACACACACACACACAAAACAAGGCTGATTATTCCTTTCTATAAATATTCTCAAAGCAACAATTGTCCATTTCAGCAGGGATTTCATTAAACATCCGCTAAGATTAAACAGAGTGGAGGGAAAATCAGAACGAATGGAACAAGACTGAAGGAGAGAGATGGCAAGAGAAGAAGAAAGTGAGGAGGGAGAAATAAAGAAAAGGTGAAAAACTAAGAGAAAACAGGAATACAAAAAAAAGAAAAAAAGGACGAAGAAAGAAATAGGTGAAAAGGGCAAATACATAAAATACATAAAATGATATGAGTTAAACATGACTGGAGAGATAGGACAGGGATGGAGACTGCTAGAGACAGAGGAAGAGGAGGAGGGGCAGATGAACAGAGACAATGTTAGGAGGTTAGTGAAGAGGAAACAGAGGAGGAATGGCAGGCTCAAAGAAAAGTGTTTACAGAGAGAGCAGAAAGACAGCATTATTTAACATTAAGAGTGACAGCATGAAGGAAGCTCTGTTTATTCTACTAATTTAAAAAGTGCCCTATAGTAGGGTGGTGCAGATGGACAATGATCTCTGGGATAAGCAACGATCTCTTGATAAGCAAGAGAATGTTTTGTTTTCTCATCAAAGCATGAAATTATTACCATCAATATTGCATTCATATGACAGTTTATCATGTCTCCTCAAATTTTTAGCTCTTGGTGTGAGTGGCCGTGAGAGAAAAACTGTAGGTGAAGAGTACAGGACAGACAGATGAGCTACTTTAAACATACATAAAGAAGTTGGAAGAAATCAAAAAGAGCCAGGCAAATGTTATGACATAATACTGTTTTAGCTGTCCAGCTGATATCTGTCCACTTCTGTTAATTACAGCAGACAACAAAGCTCTCCTGCTGGTATACTTTGTTATTTCTCTTTGTGCTGGAAGTGGGAAATAAGCTCCCCGGTGTGTCTTTTCCTCTCTTTCATCAGGAGCAGTAACACTGTTGTTTTTTGGGGCACACAGTATGAATCAGGGTGGGTGGCTAGCAAGTGCCAGTGCACAAACGAATAACAAAAATACAAAACCTGGCATTGATCGATGACACTGATGACTCATATCATTCTGATAGATATCAAAACCATTCAGTGAACCCACGTGCCCTATGGATGGAGAACAGATGACAAAAACATGCCATCATAGGATAAAAGTGATCAGATCAAGCAGGACAAGTGGGCCCAAAATATGCATAACAGAGATTTTCTCACTGAACTGGTCAACTTTTCCTTAACTCTTTACCCCCTTAAAAGTCTACTAGGAATAACCTTTGAAGCTCTCTTCTGAACTGAGAGGTTTCTGTCAGATGTCAGGCCTGCTTATAGAAAATGACTGTGTGTCCATGAGAAGTGCATCGGCTAGCCTTGGAAAAACCTGAAAACTATTGGTCATTAAACCACGTATTTATTGAAATATACAGAAATATCTAGAAGCGTCATTAAGGATATAGGGCAGGTCATCAAATGTCAACTTTATGGGGGAAAGAGTTAAGCCTCTCGGTTGTCTGTATAAGCGTGTTTGCAGCAGACGGGGGATAACTGGTTATACGTATAGGGATCACAGACAGATAAGCTTGAGATGAGGGGAAAAGGTCAACGAGGACATTGGGGTGAAATGCTGACATTCATGCTGCACCTTAAACAAAAGAGCTGGCAGAGCAGGTCCAGGAGAGATCACCGAGGACACACAGTCAACATTTAGTGACCCTTTATCACTCCCTGGTGAAAGCAAGGTAAAAGGAGACAGGTTCATACATACTACATGTCTCAGCAAAGCACTACACACACTCTCTCACACACACACTCACACACACAAACATAGGTATAAACACACACACATACACCTTCAGCTCTTTGGGTTCCCTCAGGACAGAAGAGTAAACAGAACCCTCTCTGAACACAATTACATATAATCCTGTGTATATTAGGCTATTGACACAAACAAGTCCCTGCAGATCGATGCAGATGTTCCCCATGGCCCGTAGGTCTCACGAACACTGAACACTGAACGATACATCATCACTCCAACTCAAACCTGCTACATTACTGGGCTGCTTATGCTTGTCACTTGTGTTTATTTTCTGAGTGCAGTATTACTATGCACATCCTTTCCATCTTAAGGCAGCTGCACAGTTTCCATTTAGGTTTTTAAAGCATTTCAAGCAATCAGGGGAATATCCTCAATAGTTGTCAATTAATAAAGGCAGCTGATGTTGATTTCAGTTCATTAAGGCAAATCAATCATAAATACCTGTGGTTCATGTGGTAAAAAGGAGGATTTATATCTTTAAATGTCTAAAATGATCATGCACCCATGGATAAATGTGTTTATTTCTCTTTCCATTTTGCTCTCCGTTTCTCAGGGCACCATGTGGCGGTTGTTCATTAATTCATCCCCTCCTTCAGCCTCCCTTCCTGCAGGCCTTCCTTTTCCCTCTGGAAAATAACCCCCACTCTCTCTCCAAGTTTTTCTCTAAATCTGCTAGCTAAATCTAATGCAGCAGTGCTGCATTAAATTCTTTCCTTGCAAACCTTATATATTTTTTAAATTGCTGAGGCATTGATGCAACTTTGTGGTTATCCTGGAGGCATTAGTTGATGGTGCCAATGAGCTGTATCACAGTACACTGCTGCAGTTTCTCATATTATGTTTCCTAAATTCATATATCCTCAAAGCCATTTTTTGAGCAGGAAATGCTAAAGTTAAAAGCAGGAACAAAGCTTCACTTCTACTGTTCATCCATCCATCCTTACACCTGAGCTGTTTCCTGGAGAAAGTCACCAGGGTTCACACTTGTCAAGCATACAGGGCCTCTGTTTGACAAGTGGTGGACTGCAAATTGCTGCTCTGATGTATTTATTTAGTATTTAAAAATTCTACTTATTATAAATAAAGGTGGCACAGGCACACTTGTACAGCAAAAAGTGCTTATATGGACACACAATCAGATTTTAACTTCCTCTATATTTATCTATTCATACACACTAAAGCATCTGTATTCCAAGGATAGAAAGCTGACTTTTAGTGTCTTTAACACATTCACATACATATAGTATCTAATAAATCAGTTCGCCTTATACCCACACTGATGTCCAAACACTCTTTTGTTTAGCCACGTGCACTCGTAGTATCGTGACTTAGCTAAATGTGTTTTCCTATGGATCAAATTCCAGCTTATCCGATATTTAATGAACTGATGTAAAGGAACCTCATGGAAGTTTGCTAACAACCAAAGTGACCAAATGCACCATGGGAATATTGGATGACAGCAGGACATCAAAATGTTTGTGTCCAACACTGAGCTTATTTGGAACTCATATCCACCATTGTTTGTCTCTTTTTTTTTTTGGCTTTTTCCCCCATTTTCTCCGTCTGCTTCCCTCCCCCTCGCTCCCTCCGTCCATTGCTCTACCCAGACAGTTCTCCCATCATGCCTGTAGCCTCAGATGGCACAGGGGTCACAGTTCATACACAAGGCTGCCAATGATTGGCCACAGTGTTGGACGCAGCACAAACTCAGAGTTCATTAGGGATAGATGAGGGAGAGGGGTGTAAGTTCGTATGTGTGTGTGTGTGTGTGTGTGTGTGTGTGTGTGTGTGTGTGTGTGTGTGTGTGTGTGTGTGTGTGTGTGTGTGTGTGTGTGTGTGTGTGTGTGTGTGTGCGCGCGCGAGTGTGAGAAGTTGGGGGTTCAGACAGGCAGATTACCGGTCTCACACAAACATACCCACATAGCCCTTGAACAAAAACAATACTGTCTCACATAGGCAATTATGCTGGCACATCTAGGCCTAATCTAAAATATTACACAACCATTTATTTTTTGTAATGCAAAGAAGGGGGATGTTTAAATCAAACCAATATGAAAACCTAACAAGTGAGAAGACTTTAAATGTATATCAAAGGCATTTATTGCTGTTATCATTAGCATCAGCCAATGGCATGCACGTGTGTGTGTGTGTGTGTGTGTGTGTGTGTGTGTGTGTGTGTGTGTGTGTGCATGCTATGTAACGGAGAGAGTGTGGGGTGTGGAGGGGGATGCTCCCGAGACAGATTAGGGGGTCCAGCCAGCCTTCATATTTTGTCTAGTAGTATCGTCTGCTGGGGCTTATCCGATTACTGAGCCACTCTCCCAAAACAGACACACACACACACACACACACACACACACACACACACACACACACACACACATATACATATATGTGTACATATACACACACACACACACACACACATATATATGTACATGTATACACACACACACACACACATATATGTACATGTATACACACACACACACACACACACCTCAAGACTATGAAAATATGAGGAGACAATTATATTCCCACCACCCACGCACAGTGTAAACACACGCACAGAAACACACATCACCAGGATGCGCCATCTTCCATTTCAGGTTCTGAATGCCACAGACACAAAGACACTCTAATCCTTACATAATCCCCTTCTGCTACCAAACACCAAACTCTGGCCACATCAACTCTCTCTCCCCCCATACACACAAGCTCAACTATTTCAAAACTACTTTAATTTTTTTCCCTTTCTTTTCTTTTTCTTTGCTTCTTGTTGGAAGAAACTTGTTCAAATTCAAAACTGTGCATTCAATTAAGAATGCATTTTCATCTCAACTTTGTATGTGTGTCACTGTGACTTTAAAAACAACTGCTTTATCTGTCTAACGTCTCCATTTCCCAATGTGCACGCAGGACATGCCTTGCAAGGATCACTTCTCTAACTTCTTCACTGCGCTTGTGAGTGCAGTACTCACAGAAACACCACCAGAGACATCTAGTGGTGATCTTTGGGCCCTACATCAACACAGCAGCGACTTCAGAAATTCAAACTGGGACGAAAAAGGGCTTGTTTCTAAAAATTCTGCATTTTATTGCCTCTGGAAAGTTAGACTGGACTGAACAGAAAAGAAATAAAAACAAATCAAGTGTTTTTATTTCTAAAATTGGTATTATAATCAAATACAGCTCTATGTTTAATACTTATTTATCCTATACCGGGCCTTGGTACAGCCTCTCAATTCATCCATTCTCTTAAACAAGCCTCCCTTTAAGCTTTGCGCTTATGGGCCTCTCATCAATAACAGAAGGTTGAGCAGCAGGTGGGTGGGGTTTCTGTACTTGCACCCATCCATCCATCCATTCTCATCCTTTTTAGGTTCGGGGGTGGGGGATGACACAAAGACAGACAACCATTCGCACTTACATTCACACCTATGGGCAATTTAGAGCTTTCAATCAAGCTAAATTGCATGTCTTTGGACTGTGGGAGGAACCCACGCAAACACAGGGAGAACATGCAAACTCCACACAGAAAGACCTGATGGTGGAATTAAACTCAGGACCTTCTTGCTGTGAGGCAAAAGTGCTAACCACCGTGCCACCATGCCGGGTGCCACTTGCAACTTTTACCATGTTAAACCATGTTAGAGGTATTTCCTACCTTTGACATGATACAAAGGCTGAGAAAACTGCTAAACTCATACATAAACTTTTTGATATAATAATCCGACACTGCAATAGTATAGACTCGCTGGCCACTTTGTTAGATACACCTGTTCAACTGTTTACTAGCACATACAGTGGGGCAAAAAAGTATTTAGTCAGCCACCGATTGTGCAAGTTCCCCCACCTAAAATGATGACAGAGGTCAGTAATTTGCACCAGAGGTACACTTCAACTGTGAGAGACAGAATGTGAAAAAAAAAATCCATGAATCCACATGGTAGGATTTGTAAAGAATTTATTCGTAAATCAGGGTGGAAAATAAGTATTTGGTCAATAACAAAAATACAACTCAACACTTTGTAACATAACCTTTGTTGGCAATAACAGAGGTCAAACGTTTACTATAGGTCTTTACCAGGTTTGCACACACAGTAGCTGGTATTTTGGCCCATTCCTCCATGCAGATCTTCTCGAGAGCAGTGATGTTTTGGGGCTGTCGCCGAGCAACACGGACTTTCAACTCCCGCCACAGATTTTCTATGGGGTTGAGGTCTGGAGACTGGCTAGGCCACTCCAGGACTTTCAAATGCTTCTTACGGAGCCACTCCTTTGTTGCCCGGGCGGTGTGTTTTGGATCAATGTCATGTTGGAAGACCCAGCCTCGTTTCATCTTCAAAGTTCTCACTGATGGAAGGAGGTTTTGGCTCAAAATCTCACGATACATGGCCCCATTCATTCTGTCCTTAACACGGATCAGTCGTCCTGTCCCCTTGGCAGAAAAACAGCCCCATAGCATGATGTTTCCACCCCCATGCTTCACAGTAGGTATGGTGTTCTTGGGATGCAACTCAGTATTCTTCTTGCTCCAAACACGACGAGTTGAGTTTATACCAAAAAGTTCTACTTTGGTTTCATCTGACCACATGACATTCTCCCAATCCTCTGCTGTATCATCCATGTGCTCTCTGGCAAACTTCAGACGGGCCTGGACATGCACTGGCTTCAGCAGCGGAACACGTCTGGCACTGCGGGATTTGATTCCCTGCCGTTGTAGTGTGTTACTGATGGTGACCTTTGTTACTTTGGTCCCAGCTCTCTGCAGGTCATTCACCAGGTCCCCCCGTGTGGTTCTGGGATCTTTGCTCACCGTTCTCATGATCATTTTGACCCCACGGGATGAGATCTTGCGTGGAGCCCCAGATCGTGGGAGATTATCAGTGGTCTTGTATGTCTTCCATTTTCTGATGATTGCTCCCACAGTTGATTTTTTCACACCAAGCTGCTTGCCTATTGTAGATTCACTCTTCCCAGTCTGGTGCAGGTCTACAATACTTTTCCTGGTGTCCTTCGAAAGCTCTTTGGTCTTGGCCATGGCGGAGTTTGGAGTCTGACTGTTTGAGGCTGTGGACAGGTGTCTTTTATACAGATGATGAGTTCAAACAGGTGCCATTCATACAGGTAACGAGTGGGGGACAGAAAAGCTTCTTACAGAAGACGTTACAGGTCTGTGAGAGCCAGAGATTTTCCTTGTTTGAGGTGACCAAATACTTATTTTCCACCCTGATTTACGAATAAATTCTTTACAAATCCTACCATGTGAATTCATGGATTTTTTTTTCACATTCTGTCTCTCACAGTTGAAGTGTACCTCTGGTGCAAATTACTGACCTCTGTCATCATTTTAAGTGGGGGAACTTGCACAATCGGTGGCTGACTAAATACTTTTTTGCCCCACTGTATCTAATCAGACAATCATATGGCAGAAACACAATAAACTTAGGCTTGTAGACATGATCGAGTCAGCCTACTGAAGTTGAAGTGAACAGAAAGAAATGAATTTAAGGGTCTTTGAATGTGTCATGGTTGTTGGTGGCAGACTGGCTGGTCTGAGTATTTCAGGAGCTGCTTATCTACAGGGATTTTTTTTCCAAACAATCATGTCTAAAGTTATGGAGAATGGTCGGAAAAGGGAAAATATCCAATGAGCAGCACTTCTCTGGGCTAAAATACCTTGACACTGACTATGTCAATACCCATATGACCATAGTGAACTCATCTTTTTGGTACACTGGTTTCTTGAAGATGACAAGGAGTTCTTTGTACTCAAGTGCCCTCCAGAGTCACCAGATTACAGTCCAAAAGAGCACCTTTGGGATGTAGTAGAACAGGAGATTCACATCATGCATGTCCAGCTGACAAATCTGCAGCAATTGTGTGATGCTACTAAGTTAATATGGTCCAAAATCTCTGAGGAATATTTCCAGCAGCTTAATGAACCAGATCAATGAAGAATTAAGACAGTTCCAAAAGGCCAAAGCAGGTCTAACTTGATACTAGCAAGTAGGGCTGCCACGACTAGTCGACTAGTAACGATTACGTCGACTATTAAAATCGTCGACGACTGATTTGATAGTCGACGCGTTGTTTGAAGCTTTGTAAGATCTCAGAAGACGCAGGAATAAGTAGTAGTATTTAAGAGTGTAATAACGGACTGAAACAGAAGATGGCAGCACTGCATGTATAAGGAGGCGAGGAATTACAAACCCCTCATCATCAGTGGCACGCCAGTGGAGAGAGTGGACAGTTTCCGATACCTGGGTGTCCACATCACTCAGGACCTGTCATGGTCCTGTCACATCAACACCCTGGTTAAGAAAGCCCGTCAGCGTCTCTTCTTCCTCAGAAGACTTAGAGACTTCCATCTGCCACTGAAGGTGCTCAAGAACTTCTACTCCTGCACCATCGAGAGCGTCCTGACGGCAAACATCTGTACCTGGTTTGGGAACAGCACCAAGCCGGGGTTCAAGGCTCATTAGAGCCGGTGAGAACACCGGACTCCCAGCAAATCGTTTTCAAACCCACTGCTGTCTTTCGCTACTCAGGTTAAACATGTAATATAAGTCACTTAGATAACTTAAAAATGTTACTGTTTGGCTTTTTTTTTAGTATTTTATTTGTTCCTGAGTAAATCGGTTTGGCTGAGAAATAAAGTTATAGTTTTTACACAGCTGAATAAACGTCAAGCAGACAACTGATTATCAGAAGTGTGAGATGCTTGAGAATATACTCCGGTGTCCTGTTATATTTTAGATAGCAAGGAGCAGACGAGACTGAGTTTATTAAACTACAGATTTCATTAAACTTTAATAAACTATCATCTTGTCTTTATTTTTAGTTAGCATGTACCTTAAACACTTCAAGTTGGAAGCCAGGGCTCTAGAGTGCGACCAATTTGGTTGCAAATACGACCAAATTTTTCAGTGGTGCGACTAAAAAAAAACCATTTGGTTGCACCTGTGCGACCAACTGTTCGGGTAGCAAAAAAAAATAAAAAAATCTGCAACCTTCCCTGTGGTCAACAACAGACACATATTATGCCCCTATCGTGGACTAAACCAATCAGAGATAGTAAGGGGCGGGACCTCTCTGATTGGCCGTGGTCCAGTTGAAAGTGCAGGTGGGAGTGGGAGGTGAGTAGCTTGAATAAAGCGATATCAATTCATTAAATCCTGAATAGACTTTTAAATATAACTGTGTTTGGCCAGAAATGCCAGATTCTCAGATTAAAGCTCACAAAACCATTTCAACAACAACCAAACAGCAAATGAGAGCAGGTACACGGATTCCACACAAAGACGTAAACACAGAGCGGACCGACTCATCAGAATCAACTTTGTCTTTCTCGGGCAGCCCGTAGACGGACACGCTGATCAATGTCGTCATGAATTTTGCTGTTTTGCTTCCACGACTATTAAAATCACACTCTATGCACAGCTAGCTCTCTCTCTCTCTCTCTCTCTCTCTGTACTTCAAGAACAGTTTCCCGTCTCCAATCTCTGTTTTCTGTATTATTCATTCGCTTATTACCCACCAGTCTACCGTTGTTTACAGCGCTGTCGGCTGCTGTCTTTTTCTTTTCTTTTTTTCACTTAAATGACCTCGGACAAGAAAGCCTATTTTTTCTGTTGTTCAATACTGAAGAAATTTAAACTTTATATGCAGAACATTGTAGAATATTTTTAAGGTTATCTGCTATAAAAAGCCAGACCAGGAAAATCTCCTTCATGTTTTTCTGTGTTTTATTCTCAGTTACTTTCACACAAAGGCATCTGCTGTGATGTTCACAATTCTGATGAAGTCAGTACTGATAAATGATCAGAATTATAATATTTCTGACTGTCTGGGGCTAAGTTGAATCGAATCGGGACTTTGAAAACCAGAATCGAATGGATTATAGAAATCAGTGATGATACCCAGCCCTAGTGAGCAGCCTAGGCACGACAGAAGTGGATGTAGCTGTAATAGGAAAAGAACTATTGCTAACTTCTCTGTTAAGTTAAGGCCTGATCCTTCTGAAATTCATAGCCAGTGCTCTGACACGGTGTCATCAATCTTTGAATGCTGAAAAAGCACAGTGTATCCAGAAAAACACATTATATTATATAAATTATTATAAAATTTGTGTACGCCTAACTTTAAAAAGTTAGGCGTACCGGTACGCCCATGGCAAAAAGTTAGTCTAGAGCCCTGTAAGCTAATGATATTTATATAAGAGCAGATGCATGCTGGTGCAATAAGCTGTATGTTTTACGTTCAATGGATGCATGATCTGATTAGTCGACTAATTGCAAAAATAATCGGTGACTAGTCGACTATCAAAATAATCGCTTGTGGCAGCCGTACTAGCAAGGCATTCCTAATAAAGTGGCCAGTTAAGTGTATAAGTGAAAATATCAAAAAAGGAAAATTCTGCTTTAAAAAGAAAAAAAAAACCATACACTATGAGAGAACAATTAAAAAACAAATCTATAACTACATTGACAATAAATACTGAGCATTATTGCCCTTCTGGAAAATAAGCGAACATTTATCACAACAGATCACTTTACCTAAACTTAAACCAGTGCTTGAATAATAATCAGACTTACCCAATTTGTATGTTAGCACATAGAGAACTGTCCAAGGTGTGCCAGGCACTGCCAGCAGCTTCCTCCACACCCTCCACGGCCGTACAGCATCTGCTCCCTGCCCTCCCTTTTTGCTGCCGTCTGCCTGCTGGCCCCTCACAGTCTCATCATCCAACACAGGGGCCCCCCACACAAACAGGGCTACACCAGCATACACAAATGTCAGCAGCATAAACATCCAGCTCCATCCAGCCACGTCAATCACAGCTAGCAGCCCACCTCCGGCAAACACTGACCCAGCTTTATACCCTACAACTTGTGCTGTGTTCCCAAGGCCCAGCTCCCCACGTCCTTTTAACAACCCCACTGCAGCTCCATCTACAGCAATGTCCTGAACAGAGGCCAAGGTGTTCATTGCCAGCAGGGTTCCAGCTACACCCCAAATATGTGCCTCTGGGGCCAGGGCAGCACTGGAGAGGCATGTTAGAGCAAGGCCAGAGACTGTTCCCACCAGCCAGCGACGCTTAGTACCAACTCGGTCCACCAAAGGCGCCCAGAGGACTTTGAGTACCCAGGGGAAGTAAAGGATCTTGGTAAAACCGATGCGTGTGAGAGAGTGCCCAGCTCCTCGCAGGTATACAGGAAGCAACGATGACTGGAGACCATAGGGAATGCCCTGGACAAAGTACAGCAGGCCCAAGAACACTAGTTTGTCATTCATGATCTATCCCCAAACGTGACCCTGTGGTAGAGCAGACACTGTCTTGGTCCATTGGTCAGGTCATCGTCATTGTTTTGATTAAAGGGGACTCCCTCAAATGGACTGGTTGTTCCAGGTGCGCAGGCCTGAAATAAAAGACAGAGTGTGAAATTAAAGGTTGTTACAGTGAACGTCCACAGCTCATACAGGCAGCCTTAAAAGGCTGGGTCTTCACTGCTGCTTTATTGCTTCTCTGCCCAGCTCAGTTACCAGCAACGTTGCCCCAGCTAACGAGAGCCCCCTCAAAGTCAATGACTCGTGCTAATCATGTTCAGTACTGTTGTCATTGCATCTGGTTCATCGTTTACCCTGCATCACAACTCAAACACGACTTTGCATCGTTTACATTTCACTACAGGTGCACAATTTAAGTTTGTTGCCTGGCTACCGTTAGCAAGCTAGCTTGCTCTCAAGCTAAACGTACTCAAGCGATTAGCTTAAAACATATTTCATCAGAAGTCCAGTATTATTTTTGGAATTTTATTTTGACCCGGAAGTAACTAGAAAAATATCAGCGTCTGTTCTAAGCAAAATCTTAAAGCATACTTAAAGGAAAGTTAGTTAGCTCTGTGCCAGCTAACCGGAGAGGGTGCTCCGCTTGTTTTCAGTCGGGATGAGCTTTGAGGTTGCCAGATTCTGGCCAAACAATCCCCCTTTCTGCGATGCTAAACCAAGAATAGTTTCTTCCATCATTTAAACTTGTTTTTTTTTTTTTTGACGTGAAATGATATATACCGGCTTTTAACCTCCTAGGACCTGGCGTCCACATATGTGGGTTATTTAGACCAAAATACTCAATTCTGCTCTACAAGGGCCTGATATCCACTTACGAGGACATTATACTGCTACTGTTCTATCAAAATTTTAAACTAATATCCTCATATGTGGCTCTTATTTTTCATAAAAACAAAAATAAGGTAAAAAAAAAAAAATCTGGTAATTCTTTGTTTTTACATTCATCGGGCCCCAATATGCCCAAATATCAAAGAAAAATAAAAAATGCATGCCATGCAAGAGTTCGGGTCTTAGGAGGTTAAATATTTTTATTTTTTTTAAAAATTTTTTTACAATTACCACGCAAGATATTTTCATTACTACCCATCTAGTAATCACATAACGGCTGAACACGCTTTCTGCATCTGGCTCGGTTTTCAAATCAACACCAGCATTTCTATATAGCACATGATGGGAAAACACGTTATATGGACTTAAGAGACTCATTTAAAATGTATTCATATTGTACTCATACTACCAATGTGTAAATATTTGGCAACATCATATAAAATGTCATGGAAATGTATGTCATGGTAATTTGGGCTTTTAGATGAAACTTTATTAATCCCTTGGCTGGGTTCCTCCGAGAAATTCAGTTTTTTGGTTTTTTGGGGGGTTTTTTTTAGATTAGGTGAAATTTTTAGATTAGATGAAAATTTTAATAATTTCTTTGAACTTTTCTTTTTACAAAGTGGATTTATTGCACAGAATACATATTTAATGACTTAGATCAGAGCATGATGCCACCACCACCATCATGCTCTTAGGTTTGAAATCCTCACATTTACTCCTCCAAACAGATATCTTGTAATTATGGCCTGAAAGCTCATTTCTCATCCAATCATAAAACATCTCCAAAAGACATTTGGCTCGTCCGTGTGGGAAGCTGCAAATTTCATTCGAGGTTGTCAATTCTGGAACAAGGGTTGTTGTTTTGGTGGGCACCCTTGTAGTTCATGGTGATGTAAAACTCACTTCACTTAGGAGTGTGACGCTGGCATTCCAGCAGTTTCCATTTCATGACAAGCTTGACCCTTGGTGGTTCCTAAACATCCTAACCAATTTCCTGTCATCTGTGGGTGACAGTTTGGGTCTTCTTCCAGACCTTGGTAAAGTGTTGATATATCCAAATAACTTGTACTTATGTATAATTTTCATAACAAATGATAAATTATCAGGGTTTCCCCCCCCTTTAGAAATAGCTCTAACAAATCTGGTTTATGCTGGCAAAAGTAAACTACTAGTTGTCAATCACGATCAAGTCAATAGGCCTTGGCTTTGTCCAGTTAAAGACATTGTAGAACCTTCAGCACAACTCCTTCCACCCTGGAAACATAACAATTCAAAGACATTCACACCCATAATGTATGCATGTAAACCTTGACCACTTATTTGTTCTCATGTCTGATATGTGTTGTATGAATTTATAAATAATCAAGACCACTTCAGTAAAAAAAGCTTTTATTTGCAGAACATCAAATCTCCTTCAAGAGCAATGGTAACATTAAGCTATTGGCATGTGGTGATCTGGATACATGAGCTGCACTGTGATCACATCAGCTTCTCTTTGGACTTTAGTTATAGAACCTAGTAAGTGCAAGCAAAGTCTGTCTAGAACATAGATCTTCTGGCATAATGCTATGAGATCTGCGCTGAAATAAAAAGGATTTCTCAGAAAGGAAACGGCCTATCTGCTCTGCCAACTCCAGGTTAGTATTCGCTCATTGCCAATATCATCTAACTATCATGACGTCTTGCAAAGAAAGACAGTCTTGTCAGGTCTCCACAAGCACAAAAGGCACATTATGTATTTAAGAGATAACAGGCGATTTTCCACAGTTGTACACTGGCATGGATATTCTGCTGTATGAGCTTTGATCCCAGCGATAGGCTGTTAGTTTTCACCCCCACAGAGAGCGAGCAGAATCTTCTCGTAATCATCTGCGGTGTCATCCTAAATGGGGAAAAATACAAGTTTGTTTTTTTTGTTTTTTTAAATCCATAAATCTTTACATGTTTTCTTTTGACATTTTTGTACCGTCATATGCACAATCCATTCAAAACTGAACATCTGGAATGGGTTTAACTTTTAGATGTTTGCTCACCAGAATGTCCTGGTAGAGTGTTTTGCCATAATTCTTCTTGTAGTCTTCCTTGATCCGCTTCATGTCAATTTCAGAGCGGCTCACCATGATGCGGGTCAAGATAGGCTTGCGGGTACCTTTACCCTGAAGGGCAGAAAAGAGCCAGTCATGAAACATTTATATTATAACATACCATTGATTATATTATATGTGGAAAAGATAACAGAAATATGAGATTAATGGGAATTTTTAAAAGTAAAAGGTTTTAGATTTGACTATTATTTCTATTTAGCGAAGAGCTGTTTTGCTACAGAACTTCAAGAACTGGACAAATTATAGGGGATTTACTCTCTATATCTATGCAACTGACTAAATGAAAGTCAGTTTGTAACTTAAAAACCATCCACCTAGTTATCTTGTTTAGTAAAAACAGATCAAACATGTCAAAAGGAGCTCCAGTGGGCAAAGGAATACCCTTTTTCAGCATTATGATGCTACTATGTTCAGACATTCACCCAGTGATAAATGTATTAAATGCATGAAGACTCCTTTGTCCATGGCTCAAGTTTCTCATGCTGGGACACTTCTCCAGTTCATGGGAGCCTATTTCCGACACTGACTGAGTGGTTTATTATTTATGTGACTTAGCAGATTGGCTAATTCACATAAATGATCTAAAGTTAGCAAATTCTGATCCAAAGCAGCCCAGCATTGTTCACCAACAGCTTGCCCAAGGACACGTCAATATATAGATGCAGAAACTGGGGACTGAACATCCAACCTACTAAATAGCAGACAACTGGCTCTAAAACCTGAGCCACATTGACAGCCAATCAGTTTTTTCAAATGGCAATTGGCATCATCCAAATTAAGGAGTACTTCTACATTAATCCACTTGTGAATTATTTTCCCTGTAATATTCAGTTGTTCCTGTAGCAGCACATATACTGTACCTTCATGGCCAAGTAGAGTTTCTCTGCAAAGAAGGCAGTTCTGCTTCCAGCACACTTCACTGTGAATATATATATTTTTAAAGTTTTAATCCAGTCCATCCAGAATATACTGATTTAATGCTAAAGTAATAGAGTTTAGAGGTTTCGTAAACAGAGGTTTGACTTTACCAACTGCTGTGAGGCAATTCTCAATATCTCCCTTCAGTTCGAGGTCAAGGGCTTTGGCCACATCCACTTTGCTGTACTTTTTGTACCTATCAAACACTGAAATAGAATACAGATTAGGTGCTATTCCTAAGAAGGAGATGTTAAAGATAAGACTTAAAAAATATATATACTTAACGGTGCATCAAACAGACCTTGACGGAGATGAATGGCACTCCTGCTGGTTAGGATGTCGATAAAGACAGCGCAGTTCGTGCCCTTCCTGGCCTCTCCCGCCTCATACAGAGCCCTGGCATCACTGTCAACCAGCTGCTCGCAAACTCCTTCAGTCCTGGCAGCCTGCGATATGAAGAAACAGATTGATTGGTGTACTGATGGAATCAAACTAGCTAATTAGCTAATTTAATAAATCATAGATATTTTTAAGAGTTGGAAAGCTGAAAAAGCACAGTAAGCACAAACAATGTTCTATTTAATGCCACTGAATTCACCAAGAAAGCTTCACATTTCTCAAAATTTAATTAAAATGTGGCTTTCAACTTTAAAATGTGAACTGAGTTTGTAAGATATCCAAATGAGAGTACACGTGACTGTATGTGTGCATGTCTAGGGAGTAAGTTTGCTTTTTATAATCAGCTCAGTGTTCCAGCTTCAGTGGGGAGTCTTAGGTTGTTTCAGAACTTAGAGCATCCTGGTGCTATGACAGAATAAATGATTTTGAGATCCTGCAACAGATCAGTAAATAAAACACACTCAAGTACCTTGCAGAGTGCAATGAGGGCCGTCCTGAAGTCTCCACTAGTGTCAGACTTGATGTCCTCTTCCAGCTCTTTCTTGTATTCTTGGCAAAGTAATCGCAAAAGTGGAATTAGTTTTCCCACTGACACTTGTGTCGTTGTTCAAATTTTAGCTTATGGAAACTGAAGATTGTTGCTTGAACTTTGGCACAAACCTTCCTTGTAGACTTTCTTTAGGTCTACGATCTGCCTGTTGGTTCGGGAAGCTAAAATCTCAATCAGAGTGTCCTCGTCTGTTCCCAGACCCTGAGGCAGAGATGCACAGATAGAAGGATTGAGACAAAGTCTCTTAATGCTTCACAAAACCAGTTAAACACCTTTTAGCCACCTCCCTTTAGAAAAACAAAGGATTAATATGTTTAAGTGGGTGGATATCATCATGTGCCAACAATAAGAGATCATGGTGATACCAGAGAAAGCATTTACACAAATGTAGTCAAGTACTCTAATAGCTTTTTCTGTCAATGTGCTCATCTTAGTAATGTGTGTTTGTGTACCTTCATTGCCAGTTTTAGCTGCTGGGCATCATACTGGGCAGGAGTTTTCAACAGAGCCAACACGACTTCCTCCAGATCTCCCTTCAGAGCATTTTTCAGGGCTGTGTCCAGAGGCTATGAGGTATCAACGGATGATTAAATGTATGATCCAGAGGAAGTAATGTTTCCTGTCAGTTTTGGAACTTCTTGCTCCGATCGTGTTTGTCTAATTGTCATTACCTTGCCGTTGGCCTTCTGGTAAGCCTCTTTGATCTGCTGCCTCTGCTCGTTGCTCCTTTTGACCAGAATTTCAATAATGGTGTTCTCATCCACACCTGCACAAGCGAGTAAAACAAGCATTCCTGTCATTCTGCAGCAGTATGACTGTTCAGCATTCATTGTTTGGTGTGTGTGATCCCACAGAGAACAGAATGTAATCACATATGATGGCCAGCAGAGGGTGTTAAGATTCTTGACAAGGAAGACAAGAAAGTCTGTACTTAACACTTAGATACACATTGCAACGCCAAAGCATGCTCGCACACGCTCCAAAGCGTCCCTCATGCATTTCAGCTTCACCTTTTGTCTTGATGGCCTTGTCCAAGACTGCTGCATCTCCACTAGGGTTGAAATTGAGCGCTGGCTTCACCGTTCCTTCATTCTTTAAAGCCTGAAACGTGCCAGATTATTGTGTTTGGTAAATACTTGTCTGCAGTTTAGAGGAATGTACAAGGTGGGATACAGGGGTGCATTTTTCAAATGTTTTAACTACAAAAGTGTTGAAACCCAGTGACTGTATCCTTGAAATTAAGGCAGAAAAAAAGGAGCCCCTACGGTTCCTCCCTTATTATTTCAGATGTCAACACAAAGCTTTTAAAATGTTGGCAGATGCCCTGTTTGGACTGAAGTGAACAATGAAAGAGTCCAAACTGTTATCCTACAACTTGTGCAACTTTTTCTAAACTTACTTTAAGAAATCGGTGAAAGGAGAAGTACCATTTTGTTCTGTTTGCAGAGTTTATAAAGGGAGGAGCTCAAATTCCGGCTTCAGTGACTCATACATTCCCAAAACTCTCTCTGGTTATCATTCTCTGTGCATATAATCTTTACAGTTCAGGCCCCTTTTTACTTTAATGATGTTTCTATAATTAATCTACCACCATTTTTTTTTTTTTAGTTAATTTCCTTCCTCTCTTCAACATCTAAACTCATTCAATCTTTTTATATCGACACCTCCTACGCAGCGATTTTCTACTCTGCTGTACTGCCAGATCAGTTTTTCCACCCTAGCATACCACAGGAAGAGACGGGGAAAAAAAGAAAAACAGGGTGTTTGGCCTTAGCAACTGGAACCACAGTGTTACGTACTGAATCATCGGGCATGCCCAAGTAAACGCTCTGCTCCAAGAAGGCCTGGATGAAAGACATGGTGGGGAGTGGTCTGTCTGTAAGAGAGGAGGAGAAGGAGAAAGTCAGCAGTGTTTGATCCAAATATGAACATTTATCATAGCATTTAAAGTTTTGTTTCTCCTTGTGAGAAACAGTTGAGCATCTAAAAATAAAGTTTTTTGTAAATGTTGCTCAAAGTAGTGACTCTTTTGGCAATCTTCTAAGTTCTAAAGCATTAAACTAAAAAAAAAAAAAAAAAAAAAAAAAAAAAAAAAAAAAAGGGGTTTCTTTTATCTGCTGTTGGAGAGGTCAAGTGCAAGTCCAGATATCTACTCTGATTTACAATAAGCAGTTTTCTATAATGACAAGCATCTGTAGCAAACACCCTGGCCACACCCACTCTCATCTCTGATACGGACATACATTATAATGTGGGATAGAACATATCTATTTATATCGATTGATTTTATGATAGAATTTGACTTCTCTATGTAGTTGGGACAGCCGAGCACGTCAAGACAAACGTTAACCTCACACTCCCCTCCGCCTCGTAAGTTGCACCAATCAATATACCTTGCTGCAACTTTAGATCTCATCGGGGAGAGGAGACCAAAAGCCATCAAATCTCGCTCCAAACTCAGCTGAGTTCAGAATCTACAACGCCAAAGATTTCCTGGGAGTCAAAAGACTTACCGTGTTGCCTTAAAGAGAAGAAGTTTGTCTCACCGAGTTTCCAGGGGCGTTGTAGTGACAGAAAGCGTGTATTTATACTCGAGCACAAACCACTCCTAGTGACGGGTCCAGCCCACGCCGCCCTCCGCGGCTACCATTGGGCTGAATCTCTGCTGTGTGCCCTCGGCAGCTGCAATCTAAACGCAACATCCGGATTCAGTAGAGAGCTGGCAACAGATCCTCCTGCAGATTTAAAACAGTCCCGTTGCTTACTTGAAAACATCTGCCGATCACGTGCCAGGTATAAAAAATGTTAATAAAAATTGTGATCTCGTGGACATGTAGGACATCTGGGAGTGGTGTGTTCAGGGTTGGGTTGCTGCTTGCGGCACAGGGAGGAGAAGGCTGGGCGGCAGGGGACTCTCTGGCTGGCTGGAGCACCAACCCGCAAAATAAAAAATAGAGCAAATTTCATTCATAATGTTGTAAATCCAAGCCCATTATAATTATAATTTGAATCTCGGGCTGTGCGAAAACCCAGAAATACACCCTAGACCAGCGGTCCCCAACCTTTTTTGACCGGTTTATGGCCGACAATATTTTCATGGACCGGCCTTTAAGGTGTCGCGGATAAATACAACAAAATAAAACTAGTACCGGTACCGAAAAAAAGAAAATTTATTCATAACACACGTGAAAAGACCCAGGAAAACCGAGTAAACGATAAAAACGATAACAAAATAACGCTGAAAACCGATAAAAACCCTGAAAACTATACATTTCACGCCTGAGCCTCAACTCTCGCGGCCCGGTACCAAACGACTCACGGACCGGTACCCTAGACAAAGTGAATCCGTGAACTAAGTTGTAGGTCTGTTAGGTTATGTTGTGGTGATCCTCTGGTTGGGGGATGTTTGTTCATACTGGAGTGCAAAATTAAAACCAATGGGAGATGGACAAGAAAAGGTCAAAGCCATCAGGTGCTCAGTTTAGAAAAAAGAGAAAAGAAGAGGAGGAGAAATGAGCAAAAGATACAGATAAGCAGATGTGTCATTGGATAATGGCAGGTCATGTATCCTGAAACAATCATAATCATAATTCTTTATTAATCCCTAAGGAAATTATGTGGGTTACAGTTGCTCCAAGAAGAAAGTGTAAAAATAGTAACAGTAACAGGCTAAACTCCAAACAATACATTATGTTACAGATTTTACACATTTAAGAAATAGTACCAATATATACAGATCACTCAATTATAAATATCAAGGATTAACAAAGGTGATTATAAATAAATATCAAGAAAATTGACAAGAACATTATAGAGTAGAAAAGAGCGTATGGATAAAGGGTGTAACTATTGCAGTGTTGACATTGTATTAGATGGAGAGGTTGTACAGGGAGATGGCCACGGGCAGGAATGATTTCCTGTGTCATTCAGTGGTGCTTTTTGGTAATCTCAGTCTCTCACTGAACGTGCTCCTGTTAGTAGCCAGCATGGCATGGAGTGGGTGGGAGGTATTATCCAAGATGGTCCTTATCTTGGACAACATCTGCCTCTCAGACACCACCCTAACGGAGTCCAGCTCCATCCCTACAACATTACTGGGCTTGTGGATCAGTTTATTTAGTCTGTTGCCATCTGTGACCCTCAACCTGCTGCCCCAGCATGCAACAGCATAGAGGATAGCACTGACCACAACAGAGATACACCAAGATAACACTAATTAGTAGGGATAGTGAAAACTTCTGTTTACGTTTGTTAGCCACTTGGCTATGATAGTAAACCGCAGACACTGATGTAGCTTACTGAATCTTTTGGACTGTGTTCAGCACAATATTAATTAGTCATTGTTGGGGTGATCGTGGCTCAAGAGTTGGGAGTTCGCCTTGTAATCGGAAGGTTGCCGGTTCGAGCCCCGGCTTGGGCAGTCTCGGTCGTTGTGTCCTTGGGCAAGACACTTCACCCGTTGCCTACTGGTGGTGGTCAGAGGGCCCGGTGGCGCCAGTGTCCGGCAGCCTCGCCTCTGTCAGTGCACCCCAGGGTGGCTGTGGCTACAATGTAGCTGCCATCACCAGTGTGTGAATGTGAGTGTGAATGGGTGGATGACTGGATATGTAAAGCGCTTTGGGGTCCTTAGGGACTAGTAAAGCGCTATATAAATACAGGCCATTTACCATTGTCAGTTGTTGATTTGTCCTATTCTCATTGTATGATGAATTATGATGGCTGTTTGTTAAGTGTATGCATACTCTCTCTCTCTCTTCATATATATGTTTGTGTGTGTGTGTGTTTCGCCAAAGGGAGTGTTCGTCCAGGGCGTCAAACATGTTAGGACCTCTACTGGTCTTACTGGTTGGTAGATCAAATATCTGTCTTTGACGTTCCTGCTGTTTTCTCTTGTCTTTGCAACAAGTGACGTTAAACAGTATGACAGCACTACTGTCATGTATTTATGTGGGAGTCCAGCATTACATTGTCTGTATGAATAACCAAGCTAACCAAGACCTCAAAATTTCTCCAAAGTCTAAGCCTTGGAGTGATGTCTGAGGTGTGTTGTGTTGTCATGACAGCAGGGTCAGGTTGTCATACTCCTTGAAGTCTGCATGTCTCAACAGAGTGTTAATGCTGTCAGTGATTACAATATTTTAACCCCGTCAGACTTTGTAATCAGACGGAACAATCGAATTCCCAGAGGCTAGTGGCGACATGCAATAAAACCTCTGTTACATATACGATATGTCCTGATATTTTCCAGTGATGAAAGACTTGTGTGATTAATTGGTTGGAGTTTCCAGACTGGAGAAAAAGGGTGAGTTTGATATCCAGGGTTAGGGTTGCGAATGTGGAGAAATAAAGGGAAACAGCAGGCAAAGCTGCATTTTCATTAAAGTGGTATCACGGGTGGATTTACCTCTAAGGAAGGTGTGTTAAACAGATGCTCAAGCTGTGGGCCAAATGTTCCAAATGAGTTTCTCAGTCTAAGAAAGAAAAAAAAGGAAACTGTAACAGAGACCCTCAGCCAAGGACAAAAGGACAACATTAGCAGCTGCAACTGATATGATTTTATTACAAAATAAATTCTATTAGCAAGAATTTCTGATTTTGTCTTCATTCTCTTCTTATTTTCTGTAGGTGGTGTGTTTTCAGTTTTATTAACTTTATTTGGGAAAGTGTAGGTTTCCAAGGAAAGAAAGAGAAAAAAACAGAGCCCAAGTGAAGAGTGTGTGTGTAACCTATATATGTGTCTGTTAGTATGAGGAAGCATCCAGTTACAATCTCTATCTCACACACGGGAAACCCGAGGACTGTTTATGGCATCTTTTTACCCTCTGGCTGTGCAGAGTTTAAGCTGGTACCCGGTGAAACTCCATCTCTGCAGGTTTAATATTTAAAGACTGTTTAGAGTTTGGTTCCCATAAGAGATCAGGATCATCTCGTTCTCCTGATCAGCACAGCAGCACCCTGGCCTGAATCACATCGAAGGGATCTGAGCTGCTCTGACAACCAGGTAGTTCTGCTTTTTTCTCTCTCTTTTTTACTTTTTTGTATTTAAATATACATTCATTTGCATATTTTTACTGTTTAGTGGATGCTGTTATAGTAAATTTGCACAAGTTTAGTAAAGGAAGCTGAAGATTTGTCCTGATACGGCACAGTGAAATGAGAGAATCTGAAAATAAAAATAGGTCCACAATGAAAGTTTGGGATTTTCAGTTTTTCCTGTTCTGAAGCTTGCAGCTTATAGTAGCTTGGAGTGGCTGACTGAAGGATTACACTCCTTGAGTGAAGCTGCTGAGTGGGCATTTAGACATCTGCACATAGTTTGAGGGCGCGATTGAAAGTTCAAGATATAGATCAAAATATTTGAGGATTTTCAGTCTATAAGTTCATTTTTTTTAGCTTTCAAAATTCAACATGATTTTTCCTTTTTGTGTGTTTCAGACGGGTCCACTCTCATGTGTCAACTTAACAGAGATCAACCTAAAGAATACACTGAAAAAAAGGGATTGTCCATCTCTTGGATTTATGTAAGCATCTTGCGTGTATTTAACACAATTGCCTCATGTTTTAAAGTTAAGTGTAACTATATAGTGTAGAAACTACATGATATGCAGAGAGGGTAGATTAAATTGTTCATATCATGTTCGAGTGAAGTAAGTCAATAATATATCAATGTTTAATCTCGCGACACTGCATGGGATTTCAGTCTCGTGTGCTTTGGATCGTGGTGTGAGGAAGGCATCCATCTCAGTCAAGTCGAGCAGCTGCCTCTACCTTTTTCGGTATACCGAAAAATATAAATTAGGTGGTTGTTAAATTAAAAAAGGCTACCTTGTAATTTGAACACAAAAATGTCATGTTTTGAGCCAACCATCCCTTTAACGTTAACTAGTAATGACTTCATGAACTTCTTCACAAATAAAATTCTTATCATTAGAGAAAATAATGCCAATAATCATCCCACAGATGTAATATCATCTACAGTTACTCTTAGTACCATTGATGTTAAGTTAGACTCTTTTTCTCCAATTGATCTTTCTGAGTTAACTTCAATAATTACTTCCTCCAAACCATCAATGTGTCTTTTAGACCCCATTCCTACAAAACTGCTCAAAGAAGTCCTGCCATTAATTAATTCTTCGACCCTAAATATGATCAACCTATCTCTAATAATCGGCTATGTACCACAGGCCTTCGAGGTGGCTGTAGTTAAACCTTCAAAAAGCCATCTCTAGACCCAGCAGTCTTAGCTAATTATAGGCCAATCTCCAACCTTCCTTTCATATCAAAAATCCTTGAAAGAGTAGTTGTCACACAGCTAACAGATCATCTGCAGAGGAATGGCTTCTTTGAAGGGTTTCAGTCAGGTTTCAGAGCTCATCACAGCACAGTGAAGGTTACAAATGATCTTCTTATGGCCTCTGACAGTGGACTCATCTCTGTGCTTGTCCTGCTAGACCTCAGTGCAGCATTCGATACTGTCGACCATAATATCCTATTAGAGCGATTAGAACATGCTGTAGGTATTACAGGTACTGTGCTGCAGTGGTTTGAATCATATCTATCTAATAGACTCCAATTTGTACATGTAAATGGAGAGTCCTCTTCACACACTGAGGTTAATTATGGAGTTCCACAGGGTTCGGTGCTATAATTCTGTTTACATTATACATGCTTCCCCTCGGCAGCATCATTAGAAGACATAGCATAAATTTTCACTGCTATGCAGATGACACGCAGCTCTATCTATCCATGAAGCCAGATAGCACACACCAAGTTGTTAAACTGCAGGAATGTCTTAAAGACATAAAGACCTGGATGGCTGCTAACTTTCTGCTTCTTAATTCAGATAAAACTGAGGTTATTGTACTCGGCCCTAAAAATCTTAGAAATTTTTAGGGCCGAGTGGTATCTATCCAGATTCTTACTCTGGATGGCATTACCTTGGCCTCCAGTAACGCTGTGAGGAACCCTGGAGTCATTTTTGACCAGGATATGTCCTTCAACGCACATATTAGACAATTATGTAAGACTGCTTTCTTCCATTTGCGCAACATCTCTAAAGTTAGAAATATCCTGTCACAGAGTGACGCTGAAAAACTAGTTCATGCTTTTATTACTTCCAGGCTGGACTAATGTAATTCATTATTATCAGGATGTCCAAAAAACTCACTGAAAAGCCTTCAGCTAATCCAAAATGCTGCAGCAAGAGTCCTGACAGGGACTAGAAAGAGAGAGCAGATTTCTCCTGTTTTGGCTTCCCTTCATTGGCTTCCTGTTAAATCCAGAATTGAATTCAAAATCCTGCTCCTCACATACAAGGTCTTAAATCATAGGTGTCAAACTCTGGCCCGCAGGCCAAATTTGGCCCGCAGCCTAATTACATTTGGCCCGCGAAGCCATACCAAATTACTATTAGAGCTGGCCTACTGGTATTATACAGCTAATATATATATATTGTTTAGTATTAAGCTTTGCTTGTTCCATATTCAGTTTTTCAGCAAAACGTGTTTGAGTCCATAAGAAAAGATTCATTCTTATATCTGGAGGAATAAATATATTTCAATAAATATTAACGTTAGCCCGCGACTTTGTTCCAGTTTTGAATTTTGGCCCACTGTGTATTTGAGTTTGACACCCCTGTCTTAAATAATCAGGCCCCATCTTATCTTAATGACCTTGTAGTACCATATCACCCTATTAGAGCACTTCGCTCTCGCTCTGCAGGGCTACTTGTTGTTCCTAGAGTATTTAAAAGTAGAATGGGAGGGAGAGCCTTCAGTTTTCAGGCCCCTCTTCTGTGGAACCAGCTTCCAGTTTGGATTCGGGAGACAGACACTATCTCTACTTTCAAGATTAGACTTAAAACTTTCCTTTTTGCTAAAGCATATAGTTAGGGCTGGACCAGGTGACCCTGAATCCTCCCTTAGTTATGCTGCAATAGACGTAGGCTGCCGGGTTTCCCATGATGCATTGAGTTTTTCCTTTCCAGTCACCTTTCTCACTCACTATGTGTTAATAGACCTCTCTGCATTGAATCATACCTGTTATTAACCTCTGTCTCTCTTCCACAGCATGTCTTTCATCCTGTTTTCCTTCTCTCACCCCAACCGGTCGCAGCAGATGGCCGCCCCTCCCTGAGCCTGGTTCTGCTGGAGGTTTCTTCCTGTTAAAAGGGAGTTTTTCCTTCTCACTGTCGCCAAAGTGTTTGCTCTTAAGAGTGGTTAGTTGCTGGACTCATGAAATTCACAAGATCGCACAAGATTTCAAACTGCAGGAAAATCACTGGAGTCATAAGAGGCAGACAACTACACACACACCACATGTATGCTGTTGCTATTTATTGTGGTGTAACCTGTCAAGGACAAAAACGTACAGAAAATTCTGCATCAAGCCTTGAGATCATAGCTACAACATGTAGTATTTAAGTGACCAAGTAGTATTGGGGTAAAAGTTATTGAATAGTGTTGAAATAAAATGACAAAATTGTGAAGGATTAAAATATTCCAAGAGCTCAACTTACTTCATCTGAACATGTTTCAATTATGCTTTATCAACACAAAATGCACAGGTTTATTGAATATGAATAAGTTGTGTTGTTTTAACTCAGTTGTTTCTGCCAAAGCAAAACAGTTGTGTGCAACCAATGTCCACTATTGAATGAAGTAAATCCAACATGGCCTTTTTTTTCAGTGTAGCAGTGACCTGCACCACATATTTATATACACAATGTACGTGAACTCTCCCGGAGCTGAGGGTGGATCCTATTCACTGACCTTCCTGGGAAAGAAAGTAGGAAGACATCGATCTGTAGCTCCTGCAGGCAAGCAATGTGAGTTTAAAAACAAAGTCCCATTACTAATGGCTTTTATTTGTATGCATGGTGAAAACAGCATCCTTGGGTTTTTTGTTGTTGTTGTTGTTGTTGTTGTATCTAATATCACATAAGAATAGAGCTGACAGAGGGTATTGGGGGCAGACAGATGAAGTTGGACATGGGTTAAATATTTCAGCTGCTTGGCTGCCTCCTTTGTAAAGCATTGAAGCAGCCAGTGCATTGAAAAAAACAGAACACATTGTTCCTAAAAGAACCTGGTTGAAAATCTAGATATGAGAACCTGTGGAACCAGATCGAAGCACATGCAAGCACACATACTCACTGACAAGTACACAGACTTACATGGCAGTTGCATTAATAACTGGTAGCCACTACATCTGAATAGAAATCACACCAGGTGTGTTTTTCACAATTATTTTTTATGTGCAATTGAATTCTCATGGGTTTAAAGGTCTTTATATCCCATGAAGATGTTATCAGTACCTTAAAGCTGTGTGTCCTCATGCTGCACCTCCTTTTTTGTTCTTTCACCTTTTCTCTGTCTACAGCCATCAAAAGTCTGGCAGTGGAGGGAAGGATCATACCTCATCTTTTCATTTTACTGTCTGTATTTAAAGTTCATATGTAATATGTTTCTCTCAGTTGCCTGGGAGACGACTTTCAGGTCTGCTTGCCCCGAGGACCGTGTGGTGTCTTCGAGGGTTGCTAAAGTCCCTGTGGCAGCGCAGATGCTGGAAGAGCTACCAGGCAGTGTACCAGAGCTTCAAGATGAAAGGCCATGCCCGATTATTCACAACACACAGCTTGACCAGTATGAGAAAACCACAGCAGGTCAGACCAGCTGACTTTCAGTTTTGCCCTGTTTTCTGCCTTTTACCGCTGGGCTCTTCTATAGCCTGCTTTTAGACTCATTCAACTGGATAACTGTGTTTGTATTCCAGTAACTTCCTCTCCAATTCGTGACATAATTTCTGTTTCTCTGCTGAAAGGTGTTTCTGTGAGGAAAGTTACAACACACCCACATTCCTGTACGAGGAACAAAAGAGGGGAGAGGGTGGGATGGGTTCGGCATGACACGGAGAATGATGAAGCTGTCAAACAGGGCCAACTTGTGGAATATTTTTGATTAGGGTGTGAGTGGCAAAGCTTCGAACTGAGAGAGAAAGTAAGCCAGAACTAAGTTTTTAGTTAACTAGAACATATTAATTGTGTTATAATCTACTTTTTGATTGCAGCCTTCAGAAATGTAAATAGACATTAAACTGAATACCATGAATCACTCAACATAAAAATGTAAGACATGTTTGGAATCTTAGAAATAAAATGGAAATGTTTCCAAGTGATTTATGTGTTTTCTTTTTCCCAAGAGTCCTTCCATGTAAGTGCAATAACATGATCATAAATGCGTTATAAAAAAGAGGCGCCATGAGAGTACAAACCTCAACCAGGTTAGCTCACTCTGAGCAGTATTTACTTGTAGGACAATAGTATTGTATGGGTGGACGCTCCCTTAGAGTAGAGTCACTACTCCTCCACTCGGCTGGCCTGGGAATGCCTTGGTGTTCCCTGGGATAAGCTGGAGGAGGTGGCTGGAGAACAAGAGGCCTTCATTTTTTTTTTTTTTTTTCTATCTAGGCAGCTCATTCTCTTGACAATACATTGTGTAAAGATAGTTAACATGTTGGGCCCAACTTGAAAAAAAGTCAGATGTGAAATGCAAAAGTGAGGTCAGAGGTCAAATGTCACATGATATTTGGATACCAGCTGAAATGTGACAGTAAGAATCCCCATATATCAGTATCATAATCTGAATGCTCCCAATACAAACCGATGCAGTAGAATTTTAAGCATTCAAGAAAAAAAATAAAATACATTTTATTGAGGTTTAACCTTATTTGACCTTGAAGAAAAGGCCCAAGGTCCAAAGTAATGTTATATTAAGAATCCCCATATATTATTCCATAAATGCATATACGCTGTCAATGCAAACAATGACAGTAAGAAACATTTTTAAATGCTCTTTATGGCATTACTGTATTATCACTTTGACCTTGAGATAAATGCATTGAGCTTGAACGAGAGGTCAGAGTTCAAATGTGACATAATATTTTAAACCTTTCTATGCTACTAATATATATATATATATATATATATATATATATATATATATATATATATATATATATATATATATATATATATATATATATATATATATATAGACAGTACATGGGCCAGCACAAGGCCAGTTGCAGACACACTGGTGGTCCTGTGCTGGCCCATGTGTGGATTACCTCTGGCAAACCTGATCTGGGCCACCAAACGGCCGTCATTCTTTGCGGTATGTGGGCCATGTGTAAGTTGTGTGCAGCCACGAGCTGCGAGCCATGTAATAACAACATGTGCCGGAATATAATAGTGCGAAAGTAACATGATGAAACTCTGTTCAGACAGTGCCTGATGCTTTTATATGCTCCCAGATTACTCAGTGTGTTTTATACAACATGCCACATTTACACACTTTCTCTAAAACGAGTGCTTCCTAACTACATTCATACACATTCACGACATGCAGACTGGAAGAACTAGGGATCGAACCTCTAACCTTCCAATTAGTAGGTGACCTGCTCTACCTCCTGAGCTACAGCCACCTACAGGCAATGACGAGTAAACCGTCACTAGGTTTTGGATAAAGCGTACACTCACAAACCTGTCAAATCTGCATTTGAAACGTTGGCTACCATAGCAGTATAGTATTGCAACATGGCATTTGGGTCTTTGTTACGCCCCACTTAATGAACGGAGTGTCGACTGGAGTGAGGGGTAACACAAAGTGAAAGGGAACACATGAACTACTGGAGAAATAGCTGTCTGTATACAAGATTTATTGCCTAAAACTACTATAGTACAAAAACACAGGGAAGCTCTTTTCTTCAGGGTCTCCAAGGCCAAAACAATAAACAAAACACCCCCTTTTAGCTAGAAATCAAAACCAAGTACTCACTAACCAAAAACAAAATACAATGGCTGAGCTCCCTGTCTAACCAAACCAGGAGAAAACAGGTGAAACAAAAATGGCAGAGAACCCCTACCTGCTTCCACAATGACAAACTAATTATCACAATAAGGGCACACCTTCGCTCACAATAAAAGAAAGAAAAACCAAAGTTCACAGAGGGTAAGTTCTCACACACATACACACTAAGGCCCGCTGCCCAAAACTCTACAGCTCACAGCTCTGGCAAACATGGGGAAAATGGCAGGGGGTGTGGCAGTTTAGGATGGCAGCCTATATGCCGTGGCTGACGAGCGGGAACACACCTCAGCTGCGGCTCATGAGGCAGACCTGCAACACAAGAAAAGGAGAAAAACAACTCTTCTACAGAGGGAGAGCCACTAGAGGTCAGCGACCGTAACACCCCCCCACATAAAATATCACATACAGTAAACAGACACCTTTAACAACTGCCACCAGGTCCGTTACTGGGGTTAAGGGGTTAATACTGGGTCCTGGACAGTGCGTCAGCCACCACGTTGTCCACACCTCTCTGATGTCGGATGTCTATGTTATACTCCTGAGCAAGCAACGCCCATCTCATCAATCTTTGGTTATGATTGTACATGTGCTTTAGGAATACCAGAGGGTTATGGTCAGTATAAACCATGACAGGGGTGGTGGTTGACCCCACGTACACGTCGAAATGCTGCAGAGCAAGCAACATGGCCAGGGTTTCCTTCTCAATGGTGGAATAGTTGAGTTGATGAGGCTTGAACTTAGCTGAGAAGTAGGAAACCGGGTGACTGATGCCATCAACTCCATCCTGCAACAGAACTGCTCCAGCGCCCGTAGCGCTTGCATCCACTTCCAGCTTGAAGGCCTTGCTGAAGTCGGGAGCAGCCAGTACAGGGGCACTGCAAAGGAGAGACTTGGCACAGTCAAATGCATGTTGGCACTCGCAGTCCATACGAAGGGTTCCTTTGGACTGCACAGACGAGTTAGGGGAGCCACCACTGTTGAAAAGTTCCGGCAGAAACATCTGTAGTAGCCCACCAGACCCAAGAAGCGTCTGAGCTCCCGTCTGGTGGTGGGCACCGGGTAGCTCAGTACGGCCTCCACCTTTGCATTCACGGGGCGCACCTGGCCATGTCCCACTTGTTTTCCGAGGTATGTCACTACCGCCTTGGCAAATTCACACTTTGCCAGGTTCAGAGTTAGGGAAGCCTGGGTTAAACGAGCAAAAACATCCCTCAGAGTACTCACGTGATCAGTCCAGCAAGAAGAATATACCACAATGTCATCCAAATACACATTACAACTGTGAATGTCTGCTAACACAAGGTTCATAAGTCGTTGGAAAGTGGCTGGTGCATTCCGCATGCCAAACGCCATCACTGTGTACTGCAAGAAATAGTCTGGAGTAACAAATGCTGAAATATCAGAGGCTCTGCTAGTTAGAGGAACCTGCCAGTACCCTTTTAACAGATCTAGCTTTGTTATGTAGGTGGCGGCTCCAATACTGTCTATGCAGTCTTCCATGCGAGGCAATGGGTATGAGTCAGGGACTGTGACTGCATTTACTCTCCTAAAATCAGTACAAAAACGAGGAGAACCATCTGACTTTGGTGTCAGCAGACATGGAGAGCTCCAAGAGCTATGGCTAGGTATCGCCAAACCATTTCCAAGCAGGTACTGTACCTCGTTTTTCATTAATTCCCTCTTGAGTGGGGGGCACCGGTATGCGTGTTGCTTAATAGGGCACGCATCACCCACGTCAATGTCGTGCTTTAACACTGGGGTTTTAGACGGTACATCCCCAAACAGACTAGGGTGCGCTTGGATCAGATCTTTCACATCGTCTCTCTCGTCATGAGGAAGATAGGAGAGGTACGTGTCTAAGGCACCAAGAACCTCTGAGTTTGCAAGCCTGCCGCTCTGCTGACCTTCACTACCCTTCACCAAACCATCATCATGGTTTATGGGCACAGAAATGAGTGAGATGGAGCCCTCGCGGTCGTCTTCCCTAGAGTGAAACAGTTTCAGCATGTTTATATGGCAGAGCCGTGTTTTACGCCTCCTATCCGGAGTGCGAACGATGTAGTCTGTGTCATTGACTTTGCTCTCTACCACATATGGTCCCGCAAATTGGGCTGACAGAGACGGACCAGATGTGGGCACCAACACGAGTACCTGATCACCAGGTTTAAAAGAACGCTGCACTGCCTTCCGGTCATACTGCCGCTTCATTTTCCCTTGGGCTGCTGACAGAGACTTCTTAGCTATTGCACAAGCATGGTACAAACGTTCCCGACACTGCGTGACAAACTCAAGCACATTTGATTGTGGCTGCACATCAGACAAAAACTGTTCTTTCAGGGCTTTTAGAGGCCCTCTCACACTGTGCCCAAAAACTAATTCAGCAGGGCTGAAACCAAGGGACTCCTGTTTTGCTTCACGAGCTGCAAACAGCAGGAATGGCAGTCCCTCATCCCAGTTCTTGTCAGTCACCAGACAATATTTTCGCATCATCAACTTTATGGTCTGGTGCCATCTTTCTAGTGCACCTTGTGACTGGGGATGGTAAGGGCTGGAAGGGATGTGTCTGATACCAAGTGATTGTAATGTCTGCTTGAACAGTTTTGACTGGAAATTGCTGCCTTGGTCGGTCTGAACAATTCTAGGCAGACCAAATGTTGAAAAGAATTTAAGTAGAGCCTTAATCACAGTGGGAGCGGTGATTTTTCGAAGTGGTATGGCTTCAGGAAAACGGGTTGTGGCACACATGATTGTCAAGAGGAACTGATTACCCGTTTTTGTTCTGGGTAGAGGACCCACACAGTCCACTAAAACACGCTCAAAAGGCTCCCCAACTACCGGGATGGGTTTAAGAGGAGCAGGTGGCACTGTCTGATTAGGTTTACCCACAATTTGGCAAACCTGGCATGTTTTGCAGAACTTGGCAACGTCTTTCTTCAGACCTGGCCAGAAAAAGTGCTGAAGAACGCGGTCATAGGTTTTAGTAATACCTAAATGACCTGACCATGGGTGTTCATGCGCAAGCTGCAATATGCCACCCCGGTAATCCCTAGGAATGACTATTTGGCGTACCACCCCCCAACCCTCATCACCTCCTTCCTGCTGTAATGCAGGTCTTGAGACCCATTTTCTTAGCAGTAACCCATCCTCAAGATAAAACCTGTGTGCCTTTTTATTGTTTGCTAACTCGCTTACCTCTTTAAAACAGTTAGCGAGTGACTCATCCTTTTCCTGAGCCTGGCTCAAACACTCACGTGAGACCGGCAAAGGAAGAACCTCAGACAGAGTAGCCAGACCCTGTTCATCGAGCGCTGGTTTAGAAGGGCTAGCAGCTGGCTCTCTGTCCCCAGTTAGAACAGATCCAAGAACAGTCTCACTTAGGTTCACTTCCTCCAGCTTCCGAGCTTGCGACCTGGTAAGAACACTGACAGAAAACACATCAGGGTGGGATTTCAACAGCTCGTCCTCTTCCGGGATACAGCTGGGTTTATCCACCACCTCAGGAACAGGGAGTACTTTGTCCCCAGCAATATCATTTCCCATTATAAACTCAACACCCTGAATAGGAAATGAGTTTCTTACTGCAACCTTGAACAAACCAGAGGCTAACCTCGACTGCACATGAACACAATGTAATGGTGCAGGTATGTAGGCCATCCCAATACCTTGCACTATTGTACTAGCGTTACAAGATGACTCATCACTGACTGGCAAAACGTCGGCCAATAGAAATGACTGCGAGCCCCCCGTGTCCCTCAGCATTCTCACGGGCTTTTGATCCCCAGGAAACCCTGTTAAGGAGACAAAACCATCGAAAATGAAGGGTTTAAAACACTTATCAGGTTCACTCATGGTCACATGGGGGGGGGAGCTCAGCGACTTGACTAGGCCAACCCCTTTGGCTTGTTTTAATTGCTGGGGCACTTGTTTACGTTTAAGAGCCAAACACTCAGAAACTATATGCCCCACTTTGTGACAGTAGAAACATTGTCTATCAGACTTGGAACCCAAGGAACCCCTATGTGGTTGAGGCTTTGTGTCCTTTTCCAGTCGTTCACGATAGTGTGATTCGGATTTACCCACAAACACGCTTTTGTGCGTTAAAGCAAATTCTTCTGCCAGGACAGCTGCCTCCTGCAAAGTGGCCACTTTTTGTTCATTCAGGTACAGCACTGTACGATCAGGAACACAGTTTTTGAATTCCTCCAACAACACCAGTTCACGCAATGCGTTGAACTCTGACACTTTGCTTGCGTGACACCACCTATCAAATAGTGTCCCTTTTTCCCTTGCGAACTCAAGGAATGTTTGAGCAGCGGATTTCCTCAGGGTCCTGAAACGCTGCCTGTAGGCTTCAGGCACCAACTCATAGGCTCTGAGTATAGCGCTTTTGACATTGTCATACACAAGACTGTCCTCGATAGTGAGAGCTGCGCATACTTCCTGTGCCTTACCAATTAATTTGCACTGAAGCAAAAGGGACCAAACCTCCTTGGGCCAATGTAAAGCCATAGCAATGCGCTCAAACGCATTAAAATAGGCCTCCACCTCAGTCTCCCTGAATGGTGGAACTAGGGCAATGTTTTTGCCCACATCAAATGCCGGAGGTGCAGGAGCAGGGAGAGAATTATCTGAAGGATTGCTATTGTTGTCTTCATCCTTCACTGTAGGTGGAGCAGAAGGCTCAGGAGACAATTTGTTAGCTTGCAACTCCAGTTGACGCAACCTAATAGATGTCTCAGCTTCTAGCTCCCGACACTTCAACTTGAACTCAAGCTCATCCTTACGTTCCCTTTCTTTGGCCTCAAGTTCAAGACGAACTAAACGTACCTTTACGCGTGCACTAACACTGGGATTACTAGATTCAACAGAGAAGGGCTCAAACCGTGGAAGAGAGGTTGGTGGCTTTCCCTCACCTGGTCTGACCACCGTAGGTGTCCCCGCCCCCTCCTCAGCACAAACCTGAGGATGACCAGAGGTTTCGAGGAGTGACGCGGCATCCCCCGAGACCACCTCTAAGGGGAACACGCCTTTCCCAACCAACCCACTGACAACAAGAGTCTTTAACTCGCTCTTCTTCATGGACTTGGCCACAAGGATGTCATAATGCGCGGCAACAGCACACAAATCCTCCTTCCGACATGCATCAAGCTGGTCCAATGCAGGCCTAGCTATAAAATCACCCAGGCTAAACTGTGCCATAACCCAAATAATCCCGGACGAGCCCCCACTTATGTTACGCCCCACTTAATGAACGGAGTGTCGACTGGAGTGAGGGGTAACACAAAGTGAAAGGGAACACATGAACTACTGGAGAAATAGCTGTCTGTATACAAGATTTATTGCCTAAAACTACTATAGTACAAAAACACAGGGAAGCTCTTTTCTTCAGGGTCTCCAAGGCCAAAACAATAAACAAAACACCCCCTTTTAGCTAGAAATCAAAACCAAGTACTCACTAACCAAAAACAAAATACAATGGCTGAGCTCCCTGTCTAACCAAACCAGGAGAAAACAGGTGAAACAAAAATGGCAGAGAACCCCTACCTGCTTCCACAATGACAAACTAATTATCACAATAAGGGCACACCTTCGCTCACAATAAAAGAAAGAAAAACCAAAGTTCACAGAGGGTAAGTTCTCACACACATACACACTAAGGCCCGCTGCCCAAAACTCTACAGCTCACAGCTCTGGCAAACATGGGGAAAATGGCAGGGGGTGTGGCAGTTTAGGATGGCAGCCTATATGCCGTGGCTGACGAGCGGGAACACACCTCAGCTGCGGCTCATGAGGCAGACCTGCAACACAAGAAAAGGAGAAAAACAACTCTTCTACAGAGGGAGAGCCACTAGAGGTCAGCGACCGTAACAGTCTTCTAACTAAAATAGGAAAATAGGAACATAAATAGTGCCATCATTGCCAGACCTGGCCCACATCTGGTTGACATACACTCTGCCACGACACCGGTCAGTCAGAAGTGCCAGCTTGATGCTGGATCCAGGGAAGACCTGTTTTCTATGAGCCCGGCCACATAAACCAAATCACAATCGAGCCAGATATGGCATGCCATCACATCGACAGTGCCATCTATGGCAGGCCTGGCCCATATCTGGGTGACATATGTCTTATCATGCCAGAAGTCAGCCAGCAGTGCCAGCTTGATACCAGATCTGGGCCAGACCTGCTTGCTATGTGGGTCTACAAGCAAGCTGGGTAAAAAAAAAAAAAGTAGACAAGCAAACAATGAAAGTATTTCACAAGCTTCCAGCTGTAAAGTATCATTACTATTTAATTCTATATATACATACAATACCAGTCAAAAATCTGGACACACCTTGTCATTGAATGTTTTTCTTTATTTTTTACTACTTTGTAAAGTGTATATACTAACTAACTATAGACGTCAAATATATGAAGCAAGATCTATGAAACTACGTCGGAAAGAAATCTGATTAATAACTCTAAATATTAATCAGATTAATATTTCATATTTGTGAAAGTCACCACTCTTTGCTTTGCTGACAGCTCTGCAAACCCTTGTGAGCTTCATGATGTAGTCACCTGAAATGGTTTTCACTTCACAGGTGTGCCTTGTCAGGGTTCATTTGTGGAATTTCTTGCCCTCTTAATTTCGGCTGGGAGATCAGTTGTGTAGTGCAGAAGTCAGGTTGGTACACACCTGACAGCCCTATTTGACAACTCTTAGAATTCATATAATAACAAGAACCAATCAGCTAAGTATAGAAAAACGACAGTCCATCATTACTTTAAGAACTGAAGGTCGGTCAGTCTGGAAAATTGCTCACGCAAGGACCGCCCCTAAAAAGGAAGACCAAGGGTCACCTCTTCTGCTGAAGATAAATTCATCCGAGTTACCAGTCTCAGAAATTGCAAAACATCTCTACATCAACTGTTCAGACGAGACTGTGTGAATGAGGCCTTTATGGTCAAATAGCTGCTAAGAAACCACTACTAAGGAAAAGTGTCCTGCCATGTCTTTGTGCGAGGCAGAAAAGGTGAATGGACAGTCTCTGGTTCCCACCATGAAGCATGGAGGAGGAGGTGTGATAGTGTGGTGGTGATTTGCTGGTGACACTGTTGGGGATTTATTCAAAATTGAAGGCACACTGAACCAGCATGGCTACCACTGCATCCTGTGGAAGTTTGCATTTAGTTGGATCATCAATTATTTTTCAGCAGGACAAAGACCCCAAACACACCTCCAGGCAGTGTAAGGCCTATTTGACCAAGAAGGAGAGAGATGGAGTGCTGCACCAGATGGCTTGGCCTCCACAGTCCCCTGACCTAAACCCAGTGGAGATGGTTTGGGATGAAATGGACCATAGAGTGAATATAAAACTTAGTTTTGGGTTATTTCACATGCTTTTATTTACTACATATTTCCATATGTGTTCATTCATAGTTTTGTACCTCCAGTGAGAAATGTAACGTAAAGAGTCATGAAAATAAAGTAAAACCATTAAATGAGAAGGTGTATCCAAAGAAAATTGTATATATAAATATATAAATTATATAAATATAATTAGATAGTTGGGTGAAAATTTACAATTTTCTTCACTTAAGCGACTTAAAAAAATAGGGAAACTGTTTATGTTTACACAGGGATTACAAAAAAAGCTTCCAATAGACAATATGTGCTTACAGAACCTGTGCCTTCTGCTTTTTCATATCTATTCAGTTTTGATTGCAACTCTCCAAAAACATGTGTTTAACTGTTCAAGCTGTTGCTCATCCCCAAACTCTTTGGATGAAGAGGTGGGCCGCGTTCAGGCGCTGGATCACTGCCAGCCGAAGGAAACACAATGGACAAGAGGTCAACCAAGGTGCTGTAAAAAAAAAGAAAAAGAAAAGAAAAGTGCACTACCTACAATATCCTACAAAGGATATTGTATGAGAGGAAATGGGGGTTATAGTGTGTGTGTGTGTTTCCCCTGCAGTATGGGTGTTCAGTTTCTGCTTACACAGTAATTGCGTTGAAGTAAAAGTAAAAAATGCAACAATGTAAAACAGTCTGTGACAAATCACGAAAAAATTTAAAAAAAATACGTAAAGTAGCAATAATAAAAGTGCTGGTGAAGGTGACCGTGTTTTATAGTGCCCAACATTATTAAATTTCTAAAGCATCAGTGTTAAAGCAGCATCTCACTGTTGCATTTGGATGAGGAGTAGCTAGGTTTTATAAATCCCAAACTAAGGCCAGAAAACCTCAAAAGCTAAATCATATCTGATATGCTGAGACAGGAATAATAATAAAAAAAACAGCTAAGTACAAAAAAACAGAAATACATGCGAAAAATACAAAAAACACTTTCATTTTAAGGAATCAAAGGACAAAATGGTTGGGAACCACAGATTCAGAGCAAAAACATATATGTTAATTTAATAGTACTTTAAATTTGCAATTTAGTTTCTTTCTCTGCTGTGAGACGAGTGTGACAGTGGGTGTGGTGGAGTGTGGAAAAGTTACTTTTTATTATTGTTAGTTTTAATACAGGGAGGAGTATGAATTGTGAATCTTGCGACACACCCCTGCATTCATGTCCTAATTTGATTTGTAATTCATTCTCTAGGCAGACCTTAAATTGGCTATCTATAGAATATACATAAATGGACAAAGAGAGCACAAGTTAACATAGGAATACAAGCAGATTATTCATGGCTGCATTGTTGATCCCTTTTTAGAAACTGTTTCAGTGAAGTTTTATGTGCCACATGCTGATTGCCCAACATGAACTGGCAGACAATGCAGTCTATCTAGTTTGTGCGTTTGCTTTTACAAGCTTAGTCATCATTTTAACATGATTTCCAAGTATACATTGAGAACTTTACCTGTGTACAGATTTAAAATCATGCTCCTTGTGCATGGCACTAGAGAGATAGGTTTGCTACTAATTATCACTTTAACTAAGCCCCATTCTCTGTAATAAACAGTCATTTGCAGCGTGCTCTTTCTGCAGGCTCATCAGAATCTCAGCTGCCAGGCAGGAGTGATGCAGATCAAGTTGGGCAGTCACCAGGTGGCAAGATCTACATCCCCTATGAGTCTGCTGAACTCTGCATTGCTCAGGTAAAACAATGAGGATCATCACAGGACAGTCGTGCAGACCAGTGGAGTTTTATTTAAAGTAGAACCAGTTTTACACTAGTGGAGGTATCACGGATTAATGTGTTACAGAGACAGCTCAGGTTGGATGATTCAGGGACAAAGTAAGAAAGGATATAATTAGTTTGTTTGAACTTGCAGATGGAAACAGATGACCTGCTTGGGCAACTCCAAAGTGAAATAGCAAAAAGAAGAAGAAAAACCAAAAATTAACATCCTAATCTCAATCAGCCTGTGATGCATGTTAGCATGGTCAAAAAAGACAAAGTAGCTTATTCTTCTTTCTCAGTGGATGATAAATATTTCTTCAGACCTTTTACTTAGTGCTTTGGCTGGTTGCGGGCATGCAAACACACAATGAAGACACTGTCAGACACTGTTGTTTTGCTCTCATTCACACTCACATGGCTGCCTTGATTGTGCCACTGTTGCCCTCGAAGGCATTTGATCAGGATCATGATACCAGGATGCATTTTTGTGTCTATCTGATATCTGTTAGTGACTGTGCGCTGTAAAAACAGATAGCCAAGGACATGGAAAGCATGAGTAAAAGGCATCTGGAAATGGTCCAGGAGCTGGAAGAGAACTTCCAGATGACAATGCAGGAGAACCAGGTGATGATGTGTGTGAGTGTCTGTGTGAGGGAGTCTACTAAAACAAAACAGTACTGACAACGGTCCTCTCTCATCAGGATTGTACCGTGCAGAAGATCAGATCTCACTATCAGAACAAGTTAAACACTCTGCGAAAAATCCTGGACATCTACCAGGAGAAGGTGGAGAAGAAGAAAGCCAACTGGGAGGCTAAAGTTGAGGTCGCAGTCCTTCTCCTATTTGCCGTACATGAACACCGCTATTGTTTTAATCTTGCTCATTTTACTGCAAATTTGTTGTGGTACATTTCTACTTTTAATTTTCCAGTTCATATTCCTTGTAATCCACATCTGAAATATTGAGTGGCCGGATGCATATTTACATGCATTCGTGTTCCTGTTTCCTGCAGACCCTGAAAGCTCAAAACGAGCTGTTGCTGAAGGAGCAGAGAGCTGAGAGGAAGAGGAGCATGGAAGAGGCCCTGCAGTGGCACAGAGAAAAGGTTGCATAGCAGTCTGGCAGACTTCATGGCCTCTTACATCAATCATTGATCTTCTGAATGAGAGCACACTCTTGTGGCTATATTTGAGAAGAACATTGAGTCTATTTTAACAATATAATCACATAGATTTTCTTCTTTTCTTTCAATTAGAGCAAAATGCTGGAACTGTTCTCCAACAGACTGGATGCCCTGCACAGTCAGCAGGCCTCCAGTGAGTTTATCTGCCATGATGTTAAAGTCTGTGAAACACCAAATGTTTGTGCCTAACAAATTATTCATACCATTTTGCCTTAAGCAGCATTGCAGGAGCTACAGATGGCCCGACAAGAAATAGGAAAAGTCCAAGAAATGTTGGTGGTCTCCACACAGGAGCAGCAGGAAACCACAGGGGAAGGTGAAAACCTGGAGATTGAAGGACTGTCAGCACAGCAACAAACAAGGGTGGGTTTGAATTTGTTGTTGTGACAGCTTGTTTCTCAAATAAAGGATAAAGCATGAAAAGTACAATAAGAAGAAAAGTTTAGAGTGTTGCTTTTTCTGTTTTGTTTTGATTTATGTTTGGTGGACTAACCCACTTTTTTAATGAAGGACTGCAGTGATTCTGATAAACCACTGGAGGGCGCTAAAGCTCGTCTAGAGGAACTAAAGGAGAGCCTGTACCAGAGGGAGAGGGAGATCACCGAACTGCTGGAGGCAGAGAGAAGCCCCATTCCTCCGGTGCCTCAGCCACCCTGCGGCGTTCTGCTTTCCCTCGTCATACACAAGGTGCTGCTCACACATTAGTTAATATTAAACTATGTGGAAAATCAACTGCCAGCAACAAAATCAAAGAAAAATCATCTCTTTTCCTCCCCGATTTATTTAGGCTGTTGCATCAATTTCTCTTTCTTTAGGCTCATGAAATCTGCAGTGCAGTGCCTGAAACCAGAGCCCTGTTAGACCAGATGATTGAGGACAATCGGGTTGCTCTGGCCTCAGCCAGAAACAAACTGGACCGACTCAAGAATGTTCAAGAAGAAAGCAATGACAGAGAGGATGCCACTGACAAAGAGGGGTTAGAAATTGAAAAAAACAAACAAACAAACAAACAAAAAAAAAAAGAAAGAAAAGGGAAAAAATGATTTCTTAATGGTTGTAATAACTGCTTAATTTCAAAATAACCTCCTGACTACCAGGAAAAAAAGTGTTGTCCAATCAATTTTTTTTAAATCCCCCAATGTTTGTAAGGCAATTAGAAGACTGAAATAATTTTTTGGGAAAAAAAAGTTAAAATATTTTTAGATATCACATGTCCACTGCAGAGGACATTGGAAGGCCAAACATGTAAAAATGAACTTTGATGGCAAATATTTGCTCCAACTCTTCACCAAGGAGAAGTTTGAACTCAAGGAACTGTAGTGGTTTCTTCCCCCAAAACTGCAAGTCATTGCTATACTGAAGCCACGAGTTGGTGATTGCCAGATCAAAAAGTAGAGAACTGCACATACTGTCAATTTCTGAGTGCGAGAGACTATCCTGTAGAAACTCAACATTCTGCAACAAGGTCCACGTCACCTATATTGGTAGTATAGCCTACTCAGCAATTGCCAGTGGCCTTGGCACATGGACAAACCTTTTGCTTTTCTTAGACCATCTGGTGCGTCTGTCCTGAGGTTGATTGCCATAGGCAGAGGATGCCATGACAACTGTCTTGTTGTCCAACCACTTAATGACAGCAAGTTCAGGTCTGAGTACCATCCCTGATGCTCCTCCATCTTTCTTCTTCAAGGGCTTATTCCCTATGATCTTCTTCACCAGACAACTCAAGATCTGGGTTTCCCTCATCAAACTGCAATAAATTTCTTTCTGCTTCTAAAAAGGACTCCTTTTCTGGTCATTTAAAAAAACAGAACAAAATGGAGGAAATGACTACAAATGTCCACTACGGAGGCCATTTGTTAAACACTTCAATACTATACTAAAATGAAGTTAGAATTAAGCATACTATGTTTTAATGTGTTATTAAGAGACTTATTTAAAATATGTTAACAACATTTATAGCTAAAAATTGCTCAATAAGAAGTTTTATGCACTTACTTTTCTTCTTCCCATAAAATGTGCTTGCAGCGATGGCCGCCATGTTCCTTAATGAAAAAACTAAAGTTCCCAAAGCTCCACCCCTTCACATTTGGTATCATTGGAAAACCCTAAATGTCCTCTGTAGATACCAAAAGGAGGCAATTCTTTAGTATGCAGTGCATGGGTGATATTCAGGTTTAGAAAGGTGCTCTACAGAGGACAAATTTGCATTGCGGGTAGTCAGGAGGTTTAAGTTAAGTTACACACTTTACTTTAAAGGTTTTCTTATATTTTACAGGTCAGAGAAATACAACTCAAATCTGTCTCTATTGCAAGAAACAGTGAAGGAAATTGAGGTCTGTCAAATCGCTTTAGGCTGCATTAAAAATGGAGAGAGCCCTGTGATGAATGGTAAATACATCTTATATTTCCTGAATATGTTGGCTCCAGCCAGTAATAGTAAATGAATTCATATAGTCACATCACATACATTCTTCACTTCTTTTATATAACAAAAATGTACATCTCATTGTCATAATATATTAGTAACTAGTAGTAAGTAATTAGTCTTTTACATATCACTCTTTTATTTTCCATCTCCACTCAGACTGTGCAGTTTCAGAACTGGAGGATATCCTGGGTCAGGAGGCAAGCCAAACCACGGGTGGAGTTAAGAGTGCCGGTCAGCAGCTTCTATTGCTGCAGGATCAGGTTAGTTTTTTACCACATCAGGTCAGATCTGTCCACCCAAACACTACAGAAACCACAGACAGAGGCATTAATCTGTCCACAGTGAGCTTTTACAGATACATGCTACTCATTAGGTATCACTTATATTATAAATCAACAGTCCAACAGGGTACCAAAGCAGCCCCATTGTTATTCTAAACATTGATTATAGAATATTTTAGCACAAAGTGCTGTAAATACTTGATTTTATGTAAAGCATTCCTCACTATGATAACTCTTCCCTTATCATCATGGTTTTTTTTTTCAAGCTGAAGCAAGAAAAAGAAGAGAAAAAGAAAATAATTGAGAACTACACTTCAGAAAGGACCCTGAGGAAAAAATATTACAATATGGTTGAAGATATGAAAGGTATGCATGTGTGTCTGTACTGCATGTAGCGCATTTTAGTTTCGACCTAAACTAAAAAGAAAAACATGTTTCTTCAGGTAAAATTAGAGTGTTTTGTCGGATTCGCCCTGCGAGCCGAGCCGAAGCTGCGCAGGGTGGCGCCATCGTTGTGGAAAAAATAGATGAATACTCTGTCACCGTAGAAACCCCTCGTGGACCAAGGGAGTTTCAGTTTGACAAGGTGTTCAGTGCTGAAGCCTCTCAGGAAGACTTGTTTCATGACACCAGCAGGTGAGGGGCCCGGCCCCGTTTATTCAATGTGACATAACAGACACAGGGAGTCCCAGATTTGTATCATAGCAACCTCTGTGAATCTAAAAAGTAGCTTCTACTATTTTAAGGTACCAGCTCAGGCTAACCAAAGCTACAGTTACCTAACATGTGCTGCATGGAGGCACTCAAGCTTGGGTTAAATTGGGATTTGTGCTGAGTGGGAGCTCTTATGCGTTAGACAAAATAAAATTCCTTCATTGCCAGTACACAGACGACAGTTGATGCTGCATTTGCTCATGCTGCTGTGCCACCTCTGTAGACTGTTTCGCTCAGTTTGGGATTCTGCTGCTGTGTAATGTTATGGCTATTTAGTAGCATTGAAAGGGAGCAAATTATGTTCAAAAACAGATTTCAAGAGTTGATGGAAAAGTAGAAACAGTGAGGTAGCTCCTGAGGTAACTTGACATCAAGCCTTCCATATATTTTGATGCTTTCAGCTGAAGAAAATGTTTTTCCCACAGGCTGATCCAGTTAGCTATCGACGGTTACAACGTTTGTGTCTTTGCATATGGCCAGACGGGCTCAGGGAAGACCTTCACTATGGTTGGGGACAAGGAACAGAAGAATCCCGGGATCATCCCGAGAGCTTTCAATGCCATGTTTGATATCATGCGCGAGAACAGCTCTAAATTCAGTTTTAAGGTAGCAGACATTATTTCACCAGCATATAAACAAACCATGTTTGGGAGAGAAAAGACGTTGCTTCCCTTTGTTCCTCTCTTCCTGGTTACTGTGCTTCCTTTTAGGTTTCAGCCTATATGCTGGAGCTCTACAATGACAGGCTGCAGGACCTCTTTGCGAGACAGGCTGGTGAGGCCCACGTACACACTCAATCCCATGGCCAGGCCAGGCGGGTGGAGATCAAGAGGAACAGAAAGGGAGTTGTGTTCGCCCAAGGAGCAGAGACAAAAGAGGCTTCCAGTGCCCAGGAGCTCTACGCTCTGTTCCAGCAGGCCTGCGCAAACCGACACATCTCTGCCACCAGTGAGCTCTTGATGCCGTGCAAAAGCCTCAAATAGGGTCCTGCTAATTGGTTTGGATTAATCGTGTTAGTTACAGTTATAGCAGTGGGGTGGCATTTAGGTACATCATTACAGATCTGGAAAGCAGCAGAGCAACAATATGCTGATGCTAAACCTTTTATATATATGTATATATATATATATATATATATATATATATATATATGTATATATATATATATATATGTATATATATATATATATATACATATATATATATATATATATATGTATATATATATATATATATATATATGTATACATATATATATATATATATGTATACATATATATATATATATATATATATATATATATATGTATATATATATATATATAGAGAGAGAGAGAGAGAGAGAGAGAGAGAGAGAGAGGGAGAGAGAGAGAATCTGAGGACTGATTATTAATCAGCATCTTCTGAAGTCGCACTTCTTAAAATACCAGAAATATATAAAAATCCATCTTTCTTTGTCCTGTTGTATTTTTGTCATTTTTTAAGAGATGAACGTGGAGAGTTCCCGCTCTCATCTTATTGTTGGCATCATGTTGGAGAGCAGGAATCTGACAAATGGGAGTGTAAGCAGTGGGAAGCTGAGCCTTGTAGACCTGGCAGGCAGTGAGCGAGCAGCCAAAACAGGTGCCAAGGACCACCAGCTGAAGGTCTGCTCCTATCTTGTTTCATGGGTCAGTGAGTGGTTGAAAGATTTGTCATGACTTCTTTAAATTCTTCCATGTTCTCCTCTGTGCAGGAGGCAAACTCCATTAACAAGTCTTTGAGTGCACTGGGTGATGTGATCTCAGCTTTATCTGCTGAACTGCCCCATGTGCCATACAGGAATAGCAAGCTAACACAGGTAATAAATTAAAAAGGCAGTATTCTAGTTTTTCAATTCTGAACTCCAACGTAAGCAGTTCAACCAAAATGTGTTTCATCTCTCTCAGGTGATGCAAGACTCTTTGGGTGGAAATGCTAAAACTCTGATGATCGTCAACACCTCTCCTACAGAATACAATCTTGACGAGACGCTCACATCTCTTATGTAACAGAGAGAGAAAAAACAGTGTTTTATTGTATTTTAGCACTAAAAAACTCAACAGAATAACACTTGAACTCTCTGAACTTTGCAGTTATGCAACAAGAGTGAAGGCCATAACCAACAACGCTCAGAGAAATGTGGAAAGCAAAGAGATTGCCCAGCTGAAAGAGGTGCATGCCACTTTCACAGTCAGCTATTCAAATATGTACATTTCTATTTAGAATTAAACCATAAAATAATGTGAATGTATTTTTTTCCAGGTGATCATGAAACTGAGATCTGGGCAGAGCGTGGAAGAGGAAGATGTTTGAACCGTTCTGCGTCGTAATAGTGAATAAAGTTATGAGTAAAGATTGTTAGAGATGTTCACATATTAATTTAGCCATAATTAGTTGGACAGACATCACAGTGCAGTTACTGACAGTTGCTGTGAGGATTGCGTGTGGTTTCTTAATGAATGTATAGAAACGGGCCCCCACAATAAAAGGCTCCATGTGTAAATGAAGATGTGAATAGAAATCAGTAGGTCATTCAGTTTGCACGTGTTTGTGTGTGGCCAGTGAGTTCAGTGGCTGTGAATAGACATGCAATAGCACGCAATGTTACACTGTTGTTGACAAGAGTTATACCGATGAGTTTGTAAAATTAAAGCTTTAGTTCAAAGGTCAGGGGAATTGTAGGAAATGTTAAAATCTGTTAATGTATCAAAGAAAATTTGTCCACTTGTACACAAAAATCTACGGAATATAAAAATACGGCACTGTGACACAGATCTCGTGACGAAAACAATATTTATTATTTAATATGTATCCTTAGTTAATATTTATTATTAAAATAATCTATTAAAAAATTAAAATAGGGTTAAAATGCTTGCATTCTACTTTACTTAATACATTTCCATAGCTTGGTTTTCTGTACTTAACATATCTATCTAGGTAGATAAGATTGTTTTTTTCGTTTTTGTGTTTTGGAGGCACCCTTCTGAGCTAGTCCTCCCCTACTCACTTCAGAGTCAGCCTCACTGCCATCATCATCCATGAGTCACTCAGAACAGTGTGAAGGTACAGACAGAAAGCCAGTAAACATTACCACACAAGCACAGGCACATTATTGTTTTCAGATTGCATGTTTTATACAAAGCCACTGTCTGCAGCTGTTTTATGTGACTCAGTTTTACTCTTTCTATAATTACTATAGAAAGAGGCTAACTGTAGGCTGTATATGCTTTAAAAAAAAACAATTTCCAACATCAGCTCTACTTTTTCTTTCAAAAATAGTCCAAAAGTTAACATTTTATGCATACATTATAAACAATAACTGCCTTAAACCTAGTGGTATTAGTGCTTTGAGATAATTTGAATATTTGTTAGTATGTTTGTAGTTTATATAGCACACTTTTTTTATGTGATATTATTTTACCTCAACATGACGTATAGAGGTCAGGTATTTACAATAAGAATAAGTTATTCAACTTGTAATATTCAGGTGAAACAGTTCATTAAGAGCTATCAGCTGAAGTCTGTCCTTCATAGTTTCCAAAAGAAGGCACTCATCAAATGTTCACAAACAAAAGTTTAACAACAGCTAAAAGTGTCTATTCTATTTCTATTTACAAAACTATTAATGAAGTCATTGTGGCTTACCCTGCTGCCAGTGACACTCATCCTCATTCCTCCGTTTTAAACTGTGACCAGTCACTTAAGATACTAATGTAGCAGGCAGATGGACTGAATGCTGTAAAATGACCTCATGTTCGCTTTGTGTATATTTATCTTTGTGTCTGTGCTTTGACCACATTTGCCAAACTGAGCACAAAATAGTAATAACGACAATTAATTTCCACTGTGACATTCCAAAACATCCGAAAGATCATCATTTGAGTTTTCAGACGGTCTAAAATCTCTGGGAAATGGTAATCCTATATGGACGTGGTTTCATAGTTAGACCAAAATCAGTGCTGAGATCCAGCTCCTGCCCTGGAACATTTTCAATACGTAGCCCATGAAGAAGCGTGGTAAGAAACACAAACATCTCCAAACGTGCAAATTCATCGCCAAGACAGCGTCTTTTTCCCATGCCGAAGATCTGGACTTTCTCTGTCAGCTCTTTGTTCAGGAGTCCACATGGATTCAAGAAACGCTGTGGACGAAATGTCTCAGGATCGCCCCAAAGATCACTGGGAAAGAATGAACATTTTAACAAATAAACAAAAATGTTAAAAAAAATCCATAGTCTTAAAAGATAAAAAGAACGAGACAAAGTAGATTTTTACTGCTTTCGGCTACTCACGTATCATGGTTGACTTGATATTGATTAATGAAGACGCATGTGTCTTTGGGAATGAAATACCCATTAAATGTGATGTCTCTCGTGGTGCTGGAGAGGAAAAATATAATCAGAGGAAAGTGATAAAAAAAAACAATCTACATGCTGAAAAAACAAATTTACTGCTGTCAAAACTTTAGGTCTTACCAGTGTGGTATGGTAAAAGGGACATATGAAGCATGACGAAACACTTCATATATGAAGGCCTCTGTGAAAGGCATCTTGGCTTTGTTGGAAAACCTGGGCAGCTGGAGTTTGCCGATATGCTCATCTTAAAAAAATAATGATAAATAATAAAACATAATCTGTATCTCATCTTTTGGGTCTAAAAAAATGTGACATAAGTTGTGATAAACTTGCAATTTTGTTAACGTTATTTACATTTTTATTTTCATTTTTATTCTTGTATTCTAATAATATGTCTTTTTTTTTTTTTTTTTTAATTTAAACTTAACATAAACTGATTTCCAGGCTGTGGTTTGCTTTCTTTCAGTTTGTAAAAACTTTATGCACATGTACATCATAAAAAATTACAATTTAAAATATGCTGATCCTTTAGATTACTTTATAAATATTGCTCCACTAATAAGGCTTTCGGTACTGTAAACAACAGAATTAAAGCCTCTTAATTAAATGAAATGTAAGAGATGAAAAAGGGAATAATGTCAGACTATGTCTGTTCACTGCCTTGCGTGTCAGCGCCTTTGTGTCTCCGGGGAACCCTCTAACCCCTCTCCTGTTCTGATTCATCCTGCCTCCTCTTAGTTCTCTCTGTCTCTCTCTCTCTCGCTTCATCTCGCCCTCTGTGAAAATACAACGTGCCTCAGAACAGACAGCACCAGTTCTCTGAGCCCACTTCAAAAAGCGTCAGCAAATTGGACTGATCTTTTGTGAGTTTCTCTGGTCTGATTCTGTCTCTCCAAAAAGCGTGCTCGGTTGGCCGTTGTTCAGTCTTTTTAATAAGGATTCTCCCTGATACTGCAGACATCACAGACGGCTGCATGCTCATGTATGGCCTGTGCATAGCTGCTAATGAGAGGTGCATTTCCACCCGTTTCTTGTAAACTGTGTGAATCCCATTTGTGGTGAATATTTTAATAGATAAGAACTACATTTACTACTGACTTATGCTCATCAGTGATGTGGGACTTAAAACGATTAAGGAGCAACCTCCTATTTTTGGTCTATGAGAAACAGAATGATTATGAGTCCGTCATCAGAGCAGGAACAAGAGAGGACTTTCCTATTTAGCATACCCTGAATTCTCTGTAAGCCGTGTATTTACCAGTTTCTAACAATGGGTGACTTTGGTGAAGAGCCGAGCACACTGTACAGCATATGAGTTTGTTTTATTGGAGCATAAGGCATCACCTATTTCCTGGTTTATTTTATCCTGGATGTCAGGAAACTTGATGAGGTACAACAGGCTCCACTGCAAACCAGCGATGATGGTGTCGAATCCTTTGGAAAACCACAAAAAAGGGGGAAAATTCATTATCACCATTAGGATTTATTACTGGCATAATACAAGCGTAAAAGCATCATAATGTGAAATTTGAAGTTTGCCTAACCTGCTCCAAAGATGTCTATGACAGTGTGAATGATCTGGTCGTTAGAGAGCATCGAAGTATCCTTGCTTTCTTCTCTTTCTTCACAAAGTGCAATTAGAGCGTCTGTAATGTCCCGGATACGGTTCTGCGAACACAGATAACTTTACTCCTTCCAACATCAAGCAGCTGTCACTGCTCAAATATAAAGTTATCTACTTTAACTGCCAGCTTGCTTTAAACCTTAAAAGTAATTAGGGAAGGGACAGTAATCAATTCCAGTAGAGTTGCTAATTCCTAATTAGAGTGCGTGCGAACATTTTAGCCATCTCTGCACAAGAACAAAAAAGGTCCATCACATGGAACTTGTTAGTTATTTTTTTGGCTACAGTTACGATCATAGCTACCAATGTATGAGTTCAATGTCATATTAAAGAGCCGGGATGCAAATTAGTGGCACAGATCTAAAGAAAACAACACCAATAGACACATTATTTACAACATAAGGCTGTGGCGACATCTATTAAAGGTCACTGTGCAAAAGATCAGTTAAAGTTAAGATAATATAAAAAAAATATAAATAAAATGCAATATTCACAAATCATTAAGAAGCCTAGTTGCTGATTATTATGAAACTGAAGTTTATGTCAGTAAGTCATGTGCAAAAATGAAATAAATAGAACTTAAGCAAACAGTGATTATATGGCATAGATTGTACTGTCATTTTCCCCCATTTAAACTAAATTCTTGCCTACATGTAAGTCTGCATACTTAATTACCTTATCAAAGGTGTCAATGTGTTCCTCAATGTTCCGCTCCATGAATCTGTTCATCCTGCGAACGTACTGGACTATCTTTCTCAGAGATGGACTCGGAAAGTAGCGAAACACAGGGAAAAAATCAGCCAGGTTCCCCGCTGCAAAGAGCTTCAGGACCTCGTTGTTGACATCAACAATAGTGAGAAACTCCTTATCACTGTAGTCATACCGTTTCCCAAAACAAAGCGCACAAATGACATTTGCCACTGAGGTTACCAAGGTCGTTGCTGGGTCTATACCCTCTGTTTCTTCTTTTGCAGCTTTTTCTCGAATCACCTGCACCATCCCTGCAGCCTCTGCACATATGTGCTCCTCTAAGAGGCAGGTGGCACCAAAACCCCTTGGCTCAGCCTGGGAGAAAGACCTGAGGGCATTCTTACACAGCTTCTTATGGAGCAGCCACACAGGTCCGTAGTTCTCATTGAAAGTCATGCTGGTCCCATTGGCTATAGCAGAGAAGATGAAAAGGTTAGGTCGCCCCGCAAAAGCTTCCCCGTGTCGAACCAGAGCCTGCCTGATGGTGTTGTACCCACTCAGAACGACAACAGTCAAAGAGCCAAGGCGGAGCTGGATCCATGACACAAACAAATAAATTAACTCATGCTCACTCTGTTGATCTGAAACTAATAATACAAAAACTATATATAACTATATGTACCTTGAAGATGTCTCCATACTGAAGCCTCAACCCAGTTAGAGAGAGATGAATCTGATCCCCGACCTGGAGCAGATTCCCGACAAGGGGCCACGGTTTGGGGCCAGGAGGTGGGGGATATTTTGTGTGGTCCAGCTGGGAGTCAAGATGGAAGTGGAAGAAGGATCTCTTACTCTTTTGACCCCAGATAACCATCAGGAGGAGGGTTAAAAGACAGAGTGCAACAGTTACACTAGATAGAGAGCCAAAAGAGTTCTCCTTGATTGGCAGAATCCCAAACAGCAGCGGCCTCATGTTGCAAGTAGAAATACTGAGAGATAAGAGAGAGAAAGTTGAAAGTGAAGAAACAAAAAAAACAGATTTATCCTTGAAAGGGAGAAAACAGATCAGATCCTCGTTAAAAGAAAAGAAAATGTGCCTCATTACTGTGTCCTGTAAAAACCAAACAAGGAAAGAATATTAAAAAATAAAGAAATGATAAGAAAGCCATACAGTAAGATAAACTCACCATACAGGGCCCTCGGAAACTTGGCGGAGAAAAAAATTTCCAACTCAATTTAGACAGCAAAGAGCAGACACCAAAATATTAGGTAGTCAGAGGTTTGAGGTCTGACCCTTGGGAACTTGTGATGAGAGTGGCTTGCATTACGGGATGTCCCATGCAGCAACAGCAGCCAGGCCCCCTGCAGAGGGAGCTGCCGCCCATTCACAAAAGAGAGGCACACATAGTGAGAAACTTGGATGAGTCCGACTGAGCCAGCCAGAGGACTGCATCAGCCAATTTAACTACAGACTGGAATCTTACACAGCACGGGCTCCTCCTCGCCAGTTCTTACCTTGACTGGCAAAGGTAAATTGTAAATGGTTTTTATATAGCGCATTTCCTACTCCACTGGAGCAACCAAAGCACTTCATACATGGAGACTGTGTGATGCAGTGCAAAGGCTAAAAATGTTTTTCAAACTCATTATGTTTTTAATGACCTCAGTGAACTGCTGTCTGTGATCTGTGTTGATTTTGACTGTGTAATTATTGTTGGGGATTTTAACATTCATGTGGACAACCCTCAGGACAAAGGGACTAAAGACCTGAGTAACACTCTGGGCAACTTTGGGCTGACTCAGCATGTAACAGAGGCCACACATAATAGAGGACACACTCTTGACCTACTGATCTCCAAAGGCCTGAGCATTTCAAAGGTTACTGTGTCTGATGTGGGCCTGTCTGATCATTACTGTGTTTTCTTTGAAAGTAAAATCTCAGCCCACACAAATATATCAACAACAGTGATCACAAAACGGTGTATAACTGAACACAGTAGTGCAATTTTTAACCATGTCTTGCCATTAACACCTGACCTGCCCAGAGGGTCAGTCAATGAGCTCGTCAATAGCTTCAATGCTAACATGTTAAATGTAATGGACACTATTGCTCCCATTAAGGTGAAGGTTATCTCTGGAAGGAAAAAGTCTCCATGGAGAAACTCCACACTGGTGAAAAATGAAAAAAGAGAGTGTAGGAAAGCTGAGCGCAGATGGAGAAAAACAAACCTCCAGGTTCATTATGACATTTATAAAGAGAAACTTCACAATTATAATTTACAACTGAGGAGTGCAAGGAGGTCCTACTTCTCTGACATCATCACTAAAAACAGCCATAATGCTCGGGTCTTATTTTCTACAGTTGACAGGCTAACAAACCCTCCTGTGTCAGTGGCAGCTGAACTTCATTCGACCATGGCCTGCAATGACTTTGCCAAATTCTTCACTGAAAAAATCCAAAAAATTAGACAAGCAATTGGTACATCAACAGCAGATCCAGGATATGTACTGTGTCCACCAAAAAACTGTTTAAACACCATGAAACAGTTTCAACCTATTAACAGCAAAGACCTGGAGGACATCTTAGGTCAACTGAACTCCTCCTCCTGCTGTTTAGATGTCCTGCCAACAAGTTTTTTCAAAAAGGTCTCAAAGACTTTAGAGTCAGACCTGTTACAGATCGTCAACTTTTCTTTATTATCAGGTGTGTTTCCAGAATCACTAAAAACTGCTGTAATCAAACCTATACTGAAAAAGGACAATCTTGACAAGACACAAATGAACAACTACAGGCCGATCTCAAATCTCCCGTTTTTAAGTAAGATCATTGAAAAAGCAGTTTCTCAACAGCTCAGTTACTTCTTAAAACAGAATAATTGCTACGATGCCTTCCAGTCAGGTTTTAGACAGAACCACAGCACTGAAACTGCTCTGACCAAAGTGTTTAATGACATATGTCTGAATACAGACAGTGGAAAAATGTCAGTCCTAGTTTTACTGGATCTCAGTGCAGCATTTGATACAGTTGACCACAACATATTACTCAAACGACTGGAGAACTGGACAGGTCTTTCAGGAACTGTACTAAACTGGTTCAAAACATACTTAGAAAACAGGAAATACTTTGTATCAATAGGTAACTTCACATCTGAGCAGACAAGTATCACATGTGGAGTTCCCCAAGGTTCCATCTTGGGACCCCTTCTGTTTAACATCTACATGCTCCCACTGGCACAGATTATAAACAACAACAAAATAAACTATCACAGCTATGCAGATGACACACAAATATATATCACAATGTCACCAGGAGACCGAGGCCCTGTACAGGCTCTTGGTAAATGCATTGAGGAAATCAATGACTGGTTGTGCCACAATTTTCTCCAGCTAAACAAAAACAAAACTGAGGTAATAGTCTTTGGCGCCAAAGAAAAACGATTACAGGTCACCAGAGAACTTCAATCTATACATCTAAAAACCACAAACCAGGCGAGAAATTTGGGTGTAGTGATGGATGCAGACCTAAACTTAGAAAAACACATTAAGACAATAACAAAGTCAGCTTACTATCACCTCAAGAATATATCAAGGATAAAAGATCTGATGTCTCAACAGGACCTGGAAAAACTAGTCCATGCATTCATCTTTAGTAGGCTTGATTACTGTAACAGCATCTTTACAGGTCTACCTAAAAAATCAGTCAGACAACTACAGCTCATTCAGAACTCTGCTGCTCGAGTCCTCACTAAGACCAAAAAAGTGGACCACATCAGTCCAGCTCTGAGGTCCTTACACTGGCTGCCTGTCCATCAGAGGATAGACTTTAAAGTTCTGATGCTGGCCTATAAAGCTCTGAATGGTTTAGGACCAAAATACATCAATGACCTCCTGACCCAGTATGAACCTTCCAGATCCCTCAGGTCATCTGGATCCGGTCTTTTATCAGTTCCCAGAGTCAGAACCAGACACGGAGAAGCTGCATTCAGCTTTTATGCTCCTTATATCTGGAACAAACTCCCAGAAAGCCTCAGATCAGCTGAAACACTCAGTTTATTTAAATCCAGGTTGAAGACTCACCTGTTCTCAGCTGCATTTGAATAAAGCACCAAATCCACACTTTAAGCTTAAATTTCAAAACTTACATTTAACTACTGATTTTATCTACTGTTCTGATTTTATCTGTTTTGATTTTATATACTGTTTTGTTTGTTTGTTTGTTTGTTAATTAGTTAGTTAGTTTATTTGCTTGTTTTAATCAATTTTAAATCATGCTTTTTATTTGTTCTTGTTTCTAATATCTCTGTAAAGCACTTTGAATCACCTTGTTGTTGAATTGTGCTATACAAATAAACTTGCCTTGCCTTGCCTTGCCTTGCCTATCATTACCAGCTTCCTGGCCCTGACCACCAGAGATGTTTTTAAATAAAAACTTAACACTTATACAAACAATGTTAGTTGTTAGTTGGATGATTTGTTTATAATTTAATACTGCACTGCCTCTTCAGCTAAAATCTGACTACTTATGTCTTCACTGTGCATGATTCAGTTCTCTCTTGATGTTTTAGGCTGTAGACTGGAAAATAAACTGCCAGACTGCCCCACTGCCTGTGGACCGATTATCTAGACATAACAGGATTTCATCATCACCAAGGAGCCACCAGGTTGAGGATCACTGCTCTTCAGAACCAGTAGTATCAGAGTGAAATGAAATGTATGGAGTGTATTAGGAAATCCATGTGCAACTGCATGTATTCCAATCCTCTGTCGAAGAAACAAGACGCGGTGTAATGGGTGATTGCCCTGAAAGCAAAGAGATGGATTTCAACCCTGCCAAAAGGATCTGATACCTGACCCACGCCAACAGTTCTTCATTCACTTATAAGTGGAGAAAATGTGAGATTTAGGCTACCCTGCATGTTCCTGTCTGATAGGCAGGAAATGAAGACTGCAACACAGCAGCATTGAGCGAAACAGCTTAACAATGGGAAATGACTGTGTCCCACCCTGCCTGTTTATGTGCTGCCTGGTCAGAACATGCTGGACCACCCAAAAAAAAAAACTATTTTGAGCTAGGAAAGTATTTAGCAACTCCAAATGGCTTCCAGAAGTCTAGCCCTCCCCACTCACTGCCACACCATCATACAGGCGCTTCAGCCTTCAATCCAGTCAGTCCCCATACAGTCCAGTGTAAAAATGTTAACTTTATATCATTAAAAAGCTTGTTTACAGTCTAGTGCAAAAAAATGGTTTGGCCCTCTATGGATAGTTTCCCCCTTCATAATAATTATCCACTGTGTACTCAAGCCATAGTGGATACGCTATGGCTTAACGTTATAGACATAAGTGACAGATTTCCCAACACAGGAAGCTGCAGCTAGTCGCTACATGCCAGTCCTAATCTCTGCTAATTTGAATCACTGAAATGGACCACATGTTTGAGCTGCCAGTTTCTTTTCAACGATTTTGATTTAAAGTAGTCCATAGCACACAATAAATACCGGATATGTGGGTCTCTGTATTTATTCAGCCTGCTAAGTTTGCTGATAACACCAATTCCTGGTTAAATTCCCTCTAAATGTTGAGGAAAGCCACTTCAGTGTTCCCTTTATCACTTTCTCTCACATAGGATACACTGGACCATCATTTCTTGTCTCACGATATAAAGAAAAAAAGCAGCCGACCATTAACAAAAACAAATGACGAACACAACTGACGACAAGTGACGTCAGTCATCAGAAACTACTGCTTTTCCATCTTTGCCATAATTTTGTATGTTTTAACCTTTTAAAATGCGTTAAACTAATGGCTGATGCCTAAACACAACACTGCTTTATTCAAATATACTTTTTATGAAGCTGTAAAACAATTTGCAACTTTGGGAAAGCGCCTTAGAAAAGGGTGTTCATATTTAAGTAGATTTCATAATTCAGTTCAAAACAATTTCTTTTTTTATATATATATATATTAGGGGTGCAACGATACACAAAATTCACGGTTCGGTTCGATACTTTGGTGTCACGGTTCGATATTTTTTCGATACAAAAAAATGTTCATGCATTTTTAATTTGTCATTTATTAAAATTATAAATATATATTTTAACTCAAAAGTACAGTTTTTAAATTTAACCCTCACCCTTGTGCGTGTTTTTTATTTTGACAGCGAATGCGCACCTGCGGACCACTTATGTGCAGCCCTGGTTATTTAGCTCATCATATTGCAGCCACAGAAATTCTTTTGTCCATGAAACCATAAAGCTGCACTTTCTTTTTGCCTTATAGTCTGATTTGTCATAACTTCTCCGTTTTGTGGTAAGCTTTTCTTTGGCTGTCACTTCTTCACCATGACCTGTCTTATTTGGCTCAGCAGAACTGAAATGCTTTTACACACGCACTCACATAAGCTCAGCGATTCTCTGCGCGATCAACCTCTCACATGTGTAAGCTGCGGGAGATTTCACTTGTCATGTTTGCATAGTAAGCTAACGATTAATAAGACGATGTCAGAGGAATTGGTGCACAAATTATCATCACTCACAGATCAGTGCTGTCGCTCTCTATACACAGTTCGCACGATTGCAAAGTGAAAGCATATGTCACATATTGACAGTGGCTCACCGATGCCAATGACATAATTACCCAGCTACATTTCCGAAAGAATGCAAAAGCATTGACATATATTTTTCCTTCCTACAATAGCCCGACGGGCAGGGAAGAGAAAGATTTTGGTAGCTCGACTGAAAAAAATCGCTAGCTCCGGGACGTCGGGCTAGCGATATTGCGAGCCCTGTATCTGATTGAGGAATCACTCATCTTTGGAAAAGAGAGTTTATTACAGAGAAATGGCTCTTTCCAAAATAAAAGCAATACTATCCGCTTCTTCTGGGCTATATTCTCAGCAGCATAAGGAGAATCATGTGCTAACAGCTGTCTAAATGACTCGGCTAAAGTTAGTAGCATGCTTGCTTTTTTTTTTCTGCTTCCACTTGTCTTTGCACTAGGATGATGTCGGCATAAATGTGCAGTCATATTCGTTGTGTTCCCACTAGTGCTTTCAGGTTAATCTCGTTGAAATGACCTTAACGCCACAACACGGCAAATCTCCGTTAACGAGCTACCGCCGATCGCTCCGTGCATGGGGCTAGACGGCCAACACGTTAACGAGCTAACTGCGCTAACACACTAGTTCACACCAATGTAATTGAGCATTGCATGGCACATCCAACATACTGTTTTACTTTAGTCCATGACTCGCTTACCTTCAGGGTCATACGTCACATGAAAACCAAAATAATTCCAAACGCCAGATCTGAATGAGAGTGGGGGAGGTCCATCTTGCAAGGAGAGCTTAACTTCTGTCTCGCTAGCTTGCCCTGCGCTCTTCCTTCTGACTATGCTGTCTGTGTTGAGCGCTCAGTGGATCTGCGCTCGACAGTGCAGCCTAGGCGGAGTAGTCGAACACAGATTCACTGAGCGCTCAACACAGACAGCATCGTCAGAAGGAAAATTGATAAAATAAATTACAAATGTTGTATTGTTCGATACATATGCGTACCGAACCGAAAGCACTGTATCGAACGGTTCAATATCGATACGAATATCGTTGCACCCCTAATATATTGTAACGATGGTTAAGTGTTACTGGACAGTGACATGTTGGTTTTCTCTGCACACTGTTGTTGTTCCTTTAAGATTCATGTTTGGTTGGGCTGCAGGAAGTAGTGAGGGTGGTGTACAGGAAGGGGTGGGGGGACCTGGTTGTTCTGTGTGGGTGCCAGGCTGAAGAGAGGTGTAGTTCGAGAGCGCTTCCCCCTGAGTTAACAACCCGCTGGCTTATGTGCCGAATAAACGGACAAACTGAGACCCCAACCGTCTGGTTCTTGTGAACGTTACATTGGTGTCAGAAGTGAAGAAAGAAAAAAGAACCCCAGAACGCCCGAGACCCTGTTGCCGGCGACGCTTGCCGTTACGAGACGAGGATGTTGCCGGGCAGGATTAAGAAGGAGACGGAGGAGACGGAGGAGAGGGAGGAGAGGGAGGTTCGTCCGCGCTCGCCCGCCCATGGAGTGAGGGAAACGGCGCTGCGGCTGTCTGCCGAGGCTGGATTTTCTCCAGGTTTGACTAGGCTCGGGAACTGTTCGCACAGCGGCCGCGATTCCGGCGGGAAGGAGTCGACCTCGCTTGGCGCGCCGTCACGTGATGTAAACAAACATGGCGGCGCCCAGCAAGCTGCAGCGAATATAAAAACGCCTAAGTTCAGCGGCAAGACGCCATGGGAAGTGTTTATCGCACAGTTCGAGCTGTTAGCTGTTGCAGCTGGCTGGTCTGAGGAACATAAAGCTCTCCAATTGGCTTTGTGCCTGTGTGAGGATGCAGCTGCATGCCTGCTGCTGCTGACCGAGGAGCAGAGGGGAGATTATAATGCTCTGGTCGGAGCACTTCAGAGGCGCTTCGGGCAGTATAACCAACCAGTGCTGCTGAGGTCGGAGTTCCACAACAGACGCAGATTGCCAGGTGAGCCCCTCCGCATTTTGGCCCATGAAGTCGAGTGCCTTTGCCGGAGGGCGTATGACAGCATGCCACCATCAGTGCAGGCGGAGTTAGCTCGGGACCAGTTCCTGCAGGCCCTGAGCCCTAAAGAGCTCCGCATGCAAACTCAGCTTGCTCGGCCGGCCACACTCAGTGCAGCCCTGGAGCTAGCGTTGGAGAGGGAGATGCTTGCAGGATCCTCTGGGGGCGCTGACGACGCACACGTGGTGAGGGCTGTGTCAGCACCTGTGGAACAGATGGAGACGCCAGCGGGCCTGTGCAGTTTGGTGCAGACAGCTTCGCTGCAGTCGCCTTCCCCTCGGGCTGGCCCACACCGCCGACCTCAGAGCTGCTGGGGATGTGGACAAGTCGGACACCTCATCAGGCAGTGCCCCAAGCTTGCAGCGGTTCAGGGAAACGCCCACGGGCCCGTGTAGGCGGGAGTACACGGGCCTGGGAGAACGACATCCCCACACCACCGCCACCTCCACCCGGTGCGGCCATCACTGTGGGCTGGACCCAGGTTGGCGGCTTTTGCCATGTTCCAGTGACGATTGCGGGGGTGTCCTGTACGGCCCTGCTGGACACGGGATCCAATGCAACGCTGGTCCGACCCGATATTGTCCCAACCGGAGCTGCTGTACAACCGACTAACGTGCAACTTAAGACTGTGACCGGTGATCTGGCCCCAATGAGAGGGAAGGGAGTGTTCCAGTTCAAGGTGGGGGACCTCGGTGTGTCTTATGCTGCCTGGGTGGCTGACGTGCAGGACGCCTGCATCCTTGGGCTGGATTTTTTACGAGCCGGGGATGCCCAGCCTATTAAAGTGCGCCCCCGCCGCCTGCCCCTGGCTCATCAGGAGGCTGCAGACAGGGAGCTGTGTGAAATGATGAAGGCGGGCATCATAGAACCATCTGATAGCCCGTGGGCCTCCGCGGTGGTGATGGTGCCTAAGAAAAAAAGTCCTAGGATGCGTTTCTGTGTGGACTACAGACCACTCAACAAAGTGACGAAGAAAGACTCTTACCCCCTTCCCAGGATTGATGAGTCCCTCGACTTAGTAGCCGGGTCCTCCTGGTTTTCCACCCTGGACCTGCGGAGTGGCTACTGGCAGGTGCCACTGTCCCCGGAATCCAGACCGAAGACAGCCTTCTGCACTAACAGGGGACTATGGCAGTTCAAAGTCCTGAGTTTTGGCCTTTGCAACGCTCCTGCGACCTTCGAGAGGCTCATGGACAGTGTGCTGGCTGGCGTCCCACGGCAACGGTGTCTGGTTTACCTGGATGATCTTCTAGTGCACGGGAGCTCCTTTGATGCTGCCCTGGATGCCCTGAGACAAGTGTTGGAGAGGGTGGTGGCTGCAGGCCTGAAGCTGCATCCCGACAAGTGCCACTTCATGAGGAGGGAGGTGGAGTTTCTGGGCCACAAGCTGGGTCGTGAGGGCATCAGCACTTTGGAGGAAAAAATTCACACCATTACCGAGTGGCCCACACCAGCAGACCAGAAACAGCTCAAAAGCTTCCTAGGACTGGCGTCTTATTACAGGAGGTTTGTGAAGGGCTTTTCCTCCATAGCCGCACCACTCTTCCACCTGCTGCAGAAGGACCGTGACTTCATCTGGACCCAGGACTGTCCAGATGAAGTCACGGTCAGGGCTCCCAGGGCTATTACTGGGGTCAACAGCGGAGGGATGTGGAGGACTTTTGCCGCAGCTGTGATGCATGTTCCTCACACAAAGGGCCACAAGACCAGTCCCGGACTCAGCTTCAGCAGCAACCAGCAGGAGTCCCAATAGAGCGAGTAGCTGTGGACGTCATGGGCCCATTTCCTCGCACAGACAGAGGAAACCGCTATGTTCTTGTGGCCATGGACTATTTTACCAAGTGGCCGGAAGCATACGCCATCCCAGATCAGGAGGCTGAGACGGTCGCTGATGTATTAGTGGAGGGGATGTTCAGCCGCTTTGGAACAGCAGAGACCCTCCACAGTGACCAGGGGCGTAACTTTGAGTCCAAGGTATTTGCTGCCATGTGTGAATGCCTTGGGACTAAGAAAACCCGCACCACCCCACTTCACCCCCAAAGCGATGGGCTGGTGGAAAGGTTTAACAGGACGCTGGCCCAGCAGCTAGCCATCCTTACCTCAGAACACCAACGGGACTGGGATTACCATCTTCCCCTTACCCTCATGGCCTACAGGTCGGCAGTGCAGGACTCCACCCAGTGTACGCCTGCCCTGCTCATGTTAGGGAGAGAGCTGAGAACTCCTGCAGAGTTGGCTTTTGGGAAACCCCCGGACGCGCCAGAGGCACCACCGGGCCGGGACTACGCAAGGAAGCTGCAGGACCGGCTGGATTCTGCACATTCCTACGCCCGAGAGCAGCTGGCGAAGGCAGGCCTGCGCCAAAAGAGGAATTACGACATCACCACTAAAGGGAGGCACTTCCGTGCTGGGGAGCTGGTGTGGGTCTACAGCCCAAAGAGGAAGAAGGGACGGTGTCCTAAACTGGATAGCAGCTGGGTGGGGCCTTGCAGCGTCCTAGAGCGAGTGGGGGAGGTTGTTTACAGGGTGCAGTTGCCTCCTAGGGGGAGGATAGTAGCGCTGCACAGAGACCGGATGGCCCCCTACAGAGGACAGTCCCTCCCCTCCTTTCCAGAGGGACGTGTACAGAGCGTCCATGACCCTGCTCAGAGGGGCCCCCGACCGGGGCTGCGTTCCCCCCCCTCGGACTCTTCACCCCAAAGCCCCGAAGCTCCGCGTCCTCCTCAGGGGCTCAGGAGGTCAAGGAGGGAACGTAGGCTACCGCCCCGCCTCAGAGACTGTGTCGTTCCCTCGGGGACGAGGAACTTATTGCTGGGGGGGCAGTGTAACGATGGTTAAGTGTTACTGGACAGTGACATGTTGGTTTTCTCTGCACACTGTTGTTGTTCCTTTAAGATTCATGTTTGGTTGGGCTGCAGGAAGTAGTGAGGGTGGTGTACAGGAAGGGGTGGGGGGACCTGGTTGTTCTGTGTGGGTGCCAGGCTGAAGAGAGGTGTAGTTCGAGAGCGCTTCCCCCTGAGTTAACAACCCGCTGGCTTATGTGCCGAATAAACGGACAAACTGAGACCCCAACCGTCTGGTTCTTGTGAACGTTACAATATATATAGCACCAAAATCCCAAAATCTCAAAGCAGTTTATTATTTAAAGTTAAAGACCCCACAATAATGGAGAGAAACCCCGAACCTGAACATAGAACAACACAGTGGCAAAGAATCTAAAACAAGCTTCTTCTTTTTTTTTCTTTCTTTTTCTTTTTTTTTAAAATTACTATTGTTTCCATAAGGAATGAGTGACAGCACAGTGGCTACGTCCATGTTTTATATAGAGTCAGTGGAGCCACTAATAATTGCCATCCACTTCTTGAAAGGACAAGAAGCACTGTGTCGGTGAGAGCAGACTGCTGGAGGCCACTGTGGGGATAGTTTAGGCTCTCGTAAATTAAATTAGCTCCTCGTTGAAATTGAGAAACTCAGTGACGAACAGCGACCAACCTCTGCTGGGAGTTATTCATTTATTTATTTACTTATTCCTGAAAATTCACTCAGAAGCCCGGGGCTTGATTATGTGACATCAGTACTTCTATCAAAGCCGGAGCGTCCTGATAGGCTACAGAGTGGACGCCCCTCTCTGGGAGGGGAGCTTTGGAGCACTCGGTGAAGGTGCTTGTTGGTGGTCACAGGGCGGAAAGTACGTACAGGCTACCCTCAAATGTAAGCTTGACTGTGGTGCGCATACGCATATATAGCTAACGACCTTGCGCATCTTTGAGAGCGGTTGCTATTAACCGGTCTGTGCGTTCAGAAGCTGCAAGAGTGTTTGAGCATTTTGAATCTATACGTTCACCTTTCTTTTATATCCTCAGGTCCAAAATTGGACAAGGCCCACCCCTCTCCCCCCTGTACTTCTTGGAAGCAACGGCTGTACCAACCTTTATTTGTCTCCGATGCACGGGCCACCGGGACTGCTCTCGCTCTGCAGTTTATTTACAGTGTTTCCTCAAGCAGCTGCTGCAGATTTACTCAGAGAAGCGTCCCCCTCCTCATCTCTCAGTTTGTACATCCTACTTTCTTTTGCGTTTTAATCCCTCCCACAATAGATACAGGCCGAGGAGCAGACGAAGAGGCTTGCAGTGAAAGGAGTGTGTGTGTGTGTGTGTGTGTGTGTGGGGGGGGGGGGGGGGGGGGGGGGGCGGTAACAGATATTTTTGCTTAAAGTATAAGAATTATGGTTTGCTATAACCGCCTGCTACTGAATTTGATGACCTCAGATGTCAGATAAATATAACAGTTTGATGAAATACAAAACTGATATGATCAGACAGCTGAACATTGAACACAGCTGAACTAAAATAATCTACAAACATAAAGGATCTTAAGACTTGTTGATCCTGTTAATCTTTTCTGCAAAGTATGCATTACAGCTCCCCTACCTCCACTCTCCCCCTCCACTGTCCTCCAGATACATTTTAGTAACGGACCTGCTGGTGCACTTAGATTGATTTCCAGGTTACAGGCAGGAGGATGGATGGCACAAAATTGTAAAATTACACTAATAAGATGGATAAGCTGCATCACTCATCAGTTATACTCATTTATTTTTCTCTTTCCCTTTCACAAAGGATAGTCCAGTTCTGTTGCTGAAGGAAGTAATAAAGGAGGTGCTGGAGCAGCTTTTTGAGAATTTGAACAGCTGCAGAAGCTTCCAGGTTACTACGCAAAGGTGACTGAACACAAGCAAGAGAGAAGTGAGTCCAAAGTTCTGCTAAAAGGAAATGACCTTGTTTGACCTGGAACCACAACTGATGGGAATGCCCCTTGTCTTTCCTGTTCTCTTTGATTTTATTATATACCATTTCTTGACGCAACACTCCCAGGGATGCGTGTCTCTACCCAAGGTCTCAGATCTGTTTTGAGTTAGGCAAATGCAGGATGCTTTCTTTAATGTATGCAAGTTGCATACATTAAAGAATGTTAATGTTGCATAATGCAACATTAACATTTACCCAGTGACCATGAACCACCTTTGTTTGGGCACTGAAGTGACAAAACCTGAACAGTTGCTGCAGTTACCTAAGAAATATTTAACACACATTCTCTCCAGAGGCCTGGAGGTGAGTGAGCCAACTAGTTTCTCTGACTGAGAGATTGGTTCCTGTCTCACAAGAGAGCAGTGTCATCTCCCCACATCTCCCCAGTGGCAGATGACACTGCCCTCTTGAGGGAAAATAATGTTACTCCAGGCCAACAAAAAGTTTTTTTCAGTGGCAGAAGCAAGCTTCAATAAAACATACAGTGCTGTGCACACCTTGTGCTAGATAAGCTACCATGGATGGCTCCAGAGTCAGTAAATTACTCAAGCCAGACTTTTCAGTGGTGTCAGGTCCAAGTACTATCCACCATCCAGAAAGCTTATAAACTGTAACAAAAAAAACAAAAAAACTCAAAATTTGGGCCTCACAGACAGCATATTCATCACCTACAGTCTTATAACTGACAACAACAGGGTCATATAAGCTAACTTTAAGCTGGTAGACAACAAAGCTAACTAGCAACAGCTCACAAGCCCGACTTAGCTGAGGTGTTCTTGATGAGGGGAAGACCTTAAAACATGGGAGCAGATTGTGAAGGTCATGTGCTGACGTGGACTCACATGTAAGAACGTATTTGCATAGCACATTTTTACACAAAAACTACAGAATTCTTTATAACAAAATACCAGAGAATAGAAATAAAGGTTAACCAAATGCAAGTGTGAAAACATGCGGTTTTAGCTGTTTTATGAAGGCGATCACAGAGTCCACAGATTTCAAGTTCAGTAATTCATTGTTCACTTGCTCTGACAAGCAAACACTGAATTACAATATTTTATACGTGATGAAATAAATGCATGAATAACAGTTTCCAGTTCAGAGTGTGACACAATGAGACTTTACTTGGAAATATTTCTTAAGTAACACAAGCAAGCGATTTGACATGAACGTCCAACATGCAAAGGTTACGCCAAGGTTATCATGGCCCTGAGTCTGTGGACTCAGTGGTTTTGATTATTATCTTATGTTTCAGGTTAATTCTTGTTAAGATTTTCTTGTTCTTATGGTTTGGTTTCTGTTTTGTATTCTTAGCTCCTCCTGTTCTGTGTCTCTGTGCCTGCCCTGGTCCTACGTCTCTGTGTTCCCTCCCTGTTGCCATGTCCGTGTCATATCACGTGTCATCCCATGTTTCGCACTGTGTGTTATCATGCATATCATTCTGCGTGACTTTCTGCATTTTCTTCTGCGAGTCATGGTTTCAGGTTTGTTTAGTAAGTTTTTCCCAGTTTAGGTTTATCTTAGTTTCTGTTGTTCCCATGTCCACTCAGTCTGTATTCTCACCATTTTGAAAATAAAGTTCACTCACATCAAAGCCAGTGCCTGGCTTTTGGGTCTCTCGTTCACGACTCCACATGGCTGCCGCTGCAACCGTGACAAAAGTTCCAGAGAGAAGATTTAGCAAATGTGGCACAAGGACCGAGTTTCCATTATCTTAGACTTAAATCTGTCAGGGGACAAATAAGGACTTCTGCTTTTTCTTTATTAAGTCAGAGCACCTACAGTGGGGCAAAAAAGTATTTAGTCAGCCACCGATTGTGCAAGTTCCCCCACTTAAAATGATGACAGAGGTCAGTAATTTGCACCAGAGGTACACTTCAACTGTGAGAGACAGAATGTGAAAAAAAATCCATGAATACACATGGTAGGATTTGTAAAGAATTTATTCGTAAATTAGGGTGGAAAATAAGTATTTGGTCACCTCAAACATGGAAAATCTCTGGCTCTCACAGACCTGTAACGTCTTCTGTAAGACGCTTTTCTGTCCCCCACTCGTTACCTGTATGAATGGCACCTGTTTGAACTCATCATCTGTATAAAAGACACCTGTCCACAGCCTCAAACAGTCAGACTCCAAACTCCGCCATGGCCAAGACCAAAGAGCTTTCGAAGGACACCAGGAAAAGTATTGTAGACCTGCACCAGACTGGGAAGAGTGAATCTACAATAGGCAAGCAGCTTGGTGTGGAAAAAATCAACTGTGGGAGCAATCATCAGAAAATGGAAGACATACAAGACCACTGATAATCTCCCTCGATCTGGGGCTCCACGCAAGATCTCATCCCGTGGGGTCAAAATGATCATGAGAACGGTGAGCAAAGATCCCAGAACCACACGGGGGGACCTGGTGAATGACCTGCAGAGAGCTGGGACCAAAGTAACAAAGGTCACCATCAGTAACACACTACAACGGCAGGGAATCAAATCCCGCAGTGCCAGACGTGTTCCGCTGCTGAAGCCAGTGCATGTCCAGGCCCGTCTGAAGTTTGCCAGAGAGCACATGGATGATACAGCAGAGGATTGGGAGAATGTCATGTGGTCAGATGAAACCAAAGTAGAACTTTTTGGTATAAACTCAGCTCGTCGTGTTTGGAGGAAGAAGAATACTGAGTTGCATCCCAAGAACACCATACCTACTGTGAAGCATGGGGGTGGAAACATCATGCTATGGGGCTGTTTTTCTGCCAAGGGGACAGGACGACTGATCCGTGTTAAGGACAGAATGAATGGGGCCATGTATCGTGAGATTTTGAGCCAAAACCTCCTCTCATCAGTGAGAACTTTGAAGATGAAACGAGGCTGGGTCTTCCAACATGACAATGATCCAAAACACACCGCCCGGGCAACAAAGGAGTGGCTCCGTAAGAAGCATTTGAAAATCCTGGAGTGGCCTAGCCAGTCTCCAGACCTCAACCCCATAGAAAATCTGTGGCGGGAGTTGAAAGTCTGTGTTGCTCGGCGACAGCCCCAAAACATCACTGCTCTCGAGAAGATCTGCATGGAGGAATGGGCCAAAATACCAGCTACTGTGTGTGCAAACCTGGTAAAGACCTATAGTAAACGTTTGACCTCTGTTATTGCCAACAAAGGTTGTGTTACAAAGTAGCCTATTGAGTTGTATTTGTGTTATTGACCAAATACTTATTTTCCACCCTAATTTACAAATAAATTCTTTACAAATCCTACCATGTGTATTCATGGATTTTTTTTTTTTCACATTCTGTCTCTCACAGTTGAAGTGTACCTCTGGTGCAAATTACTGACCTCTGTCATCATTTTAAGTGGGGGAACTTGCACAATCGGTGGCTGACTAAATACTTTTTTGCCCCACTGTATGTAGGATCTGTAGCTAAGAATTATCTTGGGACTAAAAAGAGATATATAACTGAATGTCATCTGAATGTAGCAGTGATTAAAAAAATTTTCAAAACGTGCTGAAGAGCCATCAGATATAACAGAAAGGGCCCTAAAACAGAACCTTGTGGCACGCCATAGGTAATAGAAATAGAAGAGGACATGTACTTCACTGTGTTTATGTCATCACTGGTCATCTGCATTATTAAAGGAGTGAGAAGTGTCTTCACCTAGGCCATGTGGGGGTTGCAATATCCCATACGACATGTGTTGTTTTTATACACTGACGTGAGCAGTAAAACCTTTGAAGTGCAAATTCCTGAGAATTTTACTGAGAATGAATTATGACACCTTGTGATCTGCCTGTACTGGACCCCTGGTATGAACAATGTAATTTCTGTAATGTGTCACAAGGGAGTGCTCTTCATCTGATTGTCCACTGACATGCATTCCCAAATCATTGCTGCTTACTACATGTAGCTGCATATATTTAGGCTGTGAATTAAATCATTAGTGCTTCATGTTGGGAATATTTACTAATCCTAAGAGAATGACATATTCACCTAATTTCAGAACAATGCAGTAAATTACAAACACAAGTCTTTGCATTCCTCTACCTCTCATTTTTTTCATTTCTACTCCTTTTTCTAATAAATTCGACTAATAAATAGCCCTAACTAATTCCAGTGTCTGCTCACTCACCTTTTCTCTCGGTAAAAATGTAAATGGCCTGCATTTGTATAGCGCTGTACTCGGTCCCTAAGGACCCCAAAGCACTTTACACTACATTCAGTCATTCCCCATTCACACACTGGCAATGGCAAGCTACATTGTAGCCACAGGTGCCCTGGGGCTCACTGACAGAGGCGAGGCTGCCAGACACTGGTGCCACCGGGCCCTATGACCACCACCAGTAGGCAAACATGGAGTTAGTATTTTGCCCAAGGATATTTAGCATGCAGCCAGGAGGCAGCCTGGGATCGAACCACCGACCTTCTGATTAGTGGCTGACCTGCTCTGCCACCTGAGCTACAGCCACCCCATGCATGACTGCACTGTCTCCAGTTCTTTCACCATCTCCTACTTTCCATTTTTTATTCCCTTTCTTTTTTCTTGCCCTCTATCAAACTGTCAATTTAGGTCAAGTTCAGCTGTGGGACACACGGGCGTCTGAGGCCGACCGACAGCTCCTTTGACCTGGTGGTCCACATCCTATGTAGACAGAGGCAGTCCAGTTTTGTCTTAACTCTGGCAGACACACACTGACTCTCTGGATGGTAGAATTTCTATGAAGCAATTGTGCTCCATATGTTCGAACATTAAAACAAGGCCAGAGTTACAGATTTAATACTCCATTCAAAACGTCTGAATGAGTTTGTGTACATGCTCAATGTATAGCTAACCTACGCAGCCTTCTTCGCTAAGATTATTACTTCTAATGGTGACAATCCTCGCATCCTATTTAAAATTTTTAACTCAGTGGTGAATCCTCGTCCCTCTATGCCACTCTCGTGCTCCCCAGGTCTCTGTGAAAAATTTTCAAACTACTTTCTAGATAAAGTTTTATCTCTTAGATCTACGCTTCCTTTGGTGGCTGACAGTATGTCTAATCCTGACTGTTCTGCTGCCTTACATCAATTTGAATTAATTTCACTTCCCACTCTGAAGCGTATAACTGAGAAACTAAACAATACTAATTGTGTACATGATGTTCTTCCATCTCGTATAGTCAAGGATTGTTTTAATGTAATTGGACCCTGTCTATTGTCTATAGTGAACCTCTCCTTGCTTTCTGGTTATGTACCTTCAGTTCTTAAACATGCTTTTATTCAACCCGTTTTAAAGAAAAATAACCTGGATCATAGTGATTTTGCCAACTATAGACCGATTTCCAAGCTTCCTTTCTTGGCTAAAATCCTTGAGAAGGTGGTTCTACTTCAACTGCAGACCTACCTGGACGAGAATAATATAAATGATAAATTCCAATCAGCCTTTAAACAACATCATAGCACTGAATCAGCGCTGCTTCGTGTTTTTAATGATCTTTTACTTATGGCTGATAATGGTCGTCCTTCTGTTTTAGTTCTATTGGATCTTTCATCTGCATTTGATATGGTTGACCATAACATCCTAGTCGCAAGATTAGAGCACTCTGTTGGCATTAAGGGCACTGCCTTGGACTGGTTCAAATCTTACCTCTCCAATCGGCTTTCTTCGGTACATCTGGCCTCATCTTCCTCTTCCCCTGTACCTGTTTGCTGTGGTGTCCCCCAGGGTTCTGTGTTAGGCCCGACCCTTTTCTCACTGTATATGCTTCCTTTAAGCGCTATCTTTGAGAAATACCACATTGCTTTTCACTATTATGCGGATGACATCCAGATTTATTTTGAGTTACATGATGATCTCGCTTTATCTTTAAATAACTTTCGTGAGTGCATGAGTGAGGTCAAGAAATGGCTGTTGGCAAATACTCTTATTCTCAATGAAAAAAAGACTGAAATTATGATTTTTGGCAGTAATGCCCTTCGCGCCAAACTTCAAGATGCCTTTGGCTTTCTTACTAGTTCTTTCTCTGATACTGTCAGGAATCTGGGTGTCTTGTTTGACAGCTCCTTTAAACTTGATAAACAGGTGTCTGCTGTTGTCAGATCTAGTTTTTATCAGCTTCGTCTCATCTCCAGGGCCAGACACTATATCCCGTATAATGACTTAGAAAAGCTCATTCATGCTTTTGTAACGTCAAGACTAGATTACTGTAACTCACTCTATTCTGGTCTCCATGTTACCCTTCTACATAGATTACAGACAGTTCAGAATGCTGCGGCACGTATTCTTACTAAAACCAAGAAGTTTGACCATATCACTCCGGTTCTTGCTGAGCTGCATTGGCTGCCTATCAAATACCGTATTCAATTTAAAATTTTGCTGCTTATGTTTAAAATTATCAATAATACTGCACCAACCTATCTTAAGGAACTTTTAAACCCTTATGTCCCTGCCAGGGCTTTAAGGTCATCCTCGCAGTTATTGTTAGTTCAGCCCAGATCTCGGTTGAAATCTAGAGGCGATCGATCGTTTGCCTTTGCTGCACCTGAGTTATGGAACAGCCTCCCGATTGGCATTCGGGAGTCTGATTCTATTCTTTCTTTTAAAGCACGCCTTAAAACTTATCTTTTTGAACTTGCCTTCTCTACCCGTTAAATGCTGACTGTTAACTGTGACCTATTGCATTAACTTTTTACTATTCCTTCATTCTTGGTGTTCTCTATCATGCGGCACTGGGTCTGCTATAATCTATGTGTTGCAGTCCATTTTATTAGTGGCTTTCTACTGTGAACATTGTCTGCTGTTCTTATTATATTTGTTATTAATGCTCTTAACTGTATTATTTTATTGTTTTTTTGTAAAGCACTTTGGTATGCCTAAGGCTTTTAATGTGCTCTATAAATAAAGGTTGTTGTTGTTGTTGTTACGCAGACCCCACCTGACACTAGGATCGAGTATGTGTTGATCAACATTGACTATGTGCTTCCCTAATGAGGAACAAACCCTTTGGAGATAAGTAGACCCAAAGAATCTAGGTTACTTATTTACAGTGTGCTGTAGTTCCAGTCCAAACTCTTTCATAGAAAAAGGCTTCAAGTCAAGTGTGTGACAAATAAGAGGTGAACGCATTAGTATGGGAGGATGGTTTTCACTATGTTTTCAACACTCCCTAGATGCAGCTCTACAAATCTTCTCTTTGTTTAATGAGGGTTAAATCAGGTTGTGTTGTCAAAGGGGATAATTCTCAAAAGGATGTGTGTATATCGAGACAGAAAATGGGCACACCAGACAAAATTATGTGATCACATTGTTCCTGGGAGACAGTGAAGCAGCAGGAGGCCCCTTATCAAAGCAAACATCTTCCCAATTATGCTTGTTGACTTGGAGGTGGGTCTAACCAGGCAACTGGGCTGAACTGATTCATAGAAGACAGAAGTAAAAATGATGGCAAATTCAAGATTTTCAAGATTTTCGGGCTTGGTTCTTCCTCTTCAACATCTAAAAAGTTTATTGTATTGTAAAATTATCTTGGTAAATGTTTAGAAGTGTGCTTAACTTAAGGCGATTTTGAAATGGAAGATTTATGCACAGAAAGATTTAACAAAGATTTAACAAGGTAAGATAACATCTAATAATCTTAGCTTAGCAGAAAAATGTAACTCAGGGGTGTTAAAATTATCCACAGAGTCCCTTTATATTACCACCAATCAGTATTCTGATATAGATGGTGCTAATTATTTATTTATTATTTATTGCCAGTGTACTAGAAGCTTTCTGAGTAAAATATTAATAAGCAGTAATAGTAAATCTGCAGGATTCAAATTGTAGTGAAGGAATAAAAATAGTGAAGTAGAAGAATTATTTAAACACTGTCAAGTTGATAAATTCCCGCTGATTGCAAAAATGGCTAATAATTAAAAATGTGTCTAACCATACTGTACTTCCATTGTCACGTCAGATGATTAGTGAGCTTGCCGCCTCCCGGGACACATGAGGTAAACTGGGATTGGGTCCATCTTAATGGTTATTTGCACGTGCAGGCAGACCCTCAAATGACCCAGGAGAAATCCTTCTGTGACAGCGCGCAATCCTGCGCATTTCTGCTTTCTGACGCTGAGAGCTGAAAGTATATAAAGAAGCTCGGAGACTCTCCGGTCAGCTGACACCGAGAGGAAGGAGAGAGCAGCTGCAACATGCCTGTGATCGGAGTGGGAATACACCAGTCGGGGGGAACTGCATCAGCATCACCCACAGGTAGAACAATTTTTTATGTTTACGTAATGTAATTCCACAACCATTTTCTAATGTTTGTTGAAAGACCAGATAAAAGTGCTTTTATAATAATAAAAATAAAAATAATTATTATCATTATTTTTATTATTGTGACAGACATAAATGTTCAAAAGTAATAGGCTTAATTTGCCAGATTTAAAAGTCTGTAAGTGCTGTATTGACACATAGTTATGTATACATAATCTATTGTCTGGCTTCTCTACAAAATTATACAAGTGATATAGTAACATATTCAAACTGTCTTTTATCTGACACAGAAATCCACAATGCCTTAATTAAACTTGTTTCTTCCATATGAGCCCATGCATGATCAGGTTTTTCAGCAATTACAGTGAAATGCACCTCTGCTCATATTTTGCCCTGGCACAGCACTTGATGTTCTCAGATTCTCTCAGTTTAATTAAGGTCTAGTCCATTCTTCTGAGCTAGCAAACCATGTCAGTGCGTGGTCATGACCCTTGACCATCCGGTTTAAAAAAGCTGACAATGCCAATAACTAATTTGGCACAGTTTCTATTTACTCCACTGGGTTGGGATAGCATCGTGTGCACAGGGTTACTATCCTCACTCAGTGACCCAAATGTTAGCTTTCGCAATCACGTGTGTGTGTATGTATCTGTGTATTCACACACCTAATCAGACAAAGAGACTTGAACAACATTGTGTTCCATTTCTGTTTTTTGTTTTTTCAGAAAGAAAAAATTACAGCCTGAGCTCCCAGCCAGCCAATGGTTATGAACATCAGTCTGGAAATGGGTTCAACCACCAGGACCACAATTCCCAGAATGCAGATGGATTGGAGACAAATGCACTGCCCACTCCAATTGCAAACCCCCAAATTGTTTACACTAAGGTAAGCTGCAAGCCAAGAAGCAAAGCATATTTATAAGATGAAATAATTTGAATATAGGAAATATTTACCAGTCCTTTATCAGTTAGGATGCAGTAATTACCTGGAACAGCATTCAGAGATGATACCCCACACTGTGTGCTTATCACTGTAAAGTCAAAGAGTGAGGGGGATATATCACACAATCTTTGTCTCTATCTTTCACCATCAGGTGTTCATCGGTAACGAGTGGCATGAGTCATGCAGTGGCAGAAAGATTCCTGTGTATAATCCCACCACCGAGAAGCTGCTGTGTGAAGTGGAGGAGGCCGACTCAGTGAGTATTTTACACGTCGCTAGTAAGTTAGATGAGCTTTACAAGAAAAGCTTTTGAATGTTTATGGAGCATTATTATGACTTACATTGTGAGCACTTTTTTGTACAACGTCTAACGTGTTGTATGCTGTGTAGATTGGGAATCTCCTTAAAGCAAATTTTTCAAGTAAACACATAAACTTGATCTGGCGTGATTGTGGTGGAAACCTCCTTAACTTGTGCTAATAACAGGACGATGTAGACAAGGCAGTGAGGAGTGCCAGAGCTGCTTTCCAGATGGGATCACCGTGGAGATCCATGGATGCCTCAGACCGAGGCCATTTACTTAACAGACTTGCTGACTTGGTGGAGCGAGACCGGCTCTTGCTAGCGGTGAGAAACACACATACACGTACCTGAAGTAAATCATCAGTAAATGTTGCTCCACAAAACATCACGACTGGATTATAATGACGCTGTGTGTGCTTTTTTTCTTGTTTTCCAGACACTAGAAGCTCTAAACTGTGGCAAAGTTTTCCTCGTGGCATATTTTGTAGATCTGATGGCTACAATCAAGACCTTGAGATATTACAGCGGCTGGGCAGACAAGATTCACGGAAAAACCATCCCCGTAGGTGAGTTAAATTCGGTTTTTTTTTATTTAGATCAGAGGTTACACGTGTTTCCATATTTAAAACCATCAGCACAACAAAAACTGGATGCATTCAGTGCTATAATAAATGAACTGTGTGTGTTTTTTCTTTTTTTGTTTTTTAGATGGAGAATATTTTACCTACACACGGCATGAGCCCATTGGAGTATGTGGTCAGATCATTCCTGTAAGTGAAATAAACACTAAAGGATGGCAAACATTCAACTGTTATGTTACCAAGTTTTTGTGTTTTTTCAGTGTTTACATTCAGCCAGCTGTGAGTAAAGTAATGGTCCTGAATGTGGTGAAAAAAATTTTAACCTGTTTTTTAGCTGAACCTGAGATAATTTGTTGATTGGTTCTGATTGTGTCACATTCATTATCACATAAATCTTTTAAGCCAAAAAGTCTTATGAAGCGAAAACTGAAAATTGAGTTTGCACTTTGGCATTCAGTGGAACTTCCCACTGATGATGTTCGTGTGGAAGATTGCTCCTGCTCTGTGCTGTGGGAACACTGTAGTCATCAAGCCAGCTGAACAGACCCCTTTATCAGCTCTGCATATGGCTGCACTCATCAAAGAGGTAGTTAGATTCAAATTACTAATCACCCACAACAATCTTATGCAATTATATAAGTGCAAAAACTGGCGCAAGTCCATTTCTTACTGAAAGAAGATGACTGAGTGGCTCTCTTTTCAACTCTCTGTGTTCAGGCTGGGTTTCCTCCTGGAGTGGTTAATGTGTTGCCTGGTTATGGTCAGACAGCAGGCTGTGCCATTTCTCACCACATGGATATAGACAAAGTAGCCTTTACCGGATCTACTGCTGTTAGTATAAATCTCAGCACAGTGTGTCTGTGTGAACAGCTTGCTCTCTTCTGGTTTTGTGCATTTCACTCATGTACAAATGAACTCCTTTACTGTAACCATGCGGCTCACATGGTTGTCACTGGTTACCAGGTTGGAAAACTCATCCAGAAGGCTGCAGGTGAAAGCAACCTGAAGAGAGTCACACTGGAACTTGGTGGAAAAAATCCTAATATTGTCTTTGCAGACTGTGACTGTGAGTGGGACCTTTTTTCACTTGATTACGTCACATTTCTCTCTTTAAATGTCATATTCTTTTATACCTTTACCATGTCTAACCATTTCTGAATTGAACAAATAAAGTGCAGCACCATATTAAGTCACACTTGTGGTGTATAAATCTTTCTTTTAGATTTGATATCTTTATATGATATATCTTGTAGTAGTATTATCTTACTGTAGTGGTTTTCCCTAACAAGTGAATGATCCCTCGTTTGAACCTGGGAGTAGAAGAATCCCTTTGGGGTCGTGTCACAAAGGGCATCTGTTGTTAAAAAGAAATCTGCCAACTACCAGCAGTTAAAGGTGGCTTTTCTGTGTATATGTCTTGCAGTAGAGTACGCAGTGGAGCAGGCACACAGTGGTCTGTTCTTCAATCAGGGCCAGTGCTGTCTGGCAGGATCCAGGGTGTTTGTAGAGGAACCAATCTACGAGGAATTTGTCCGCCGCAGTGTAGAGAAAGCCAGATCCAAAGTCCTGGGAAACCCACTCTTGCCAGGCGTGGACCAGGGACCACAGGTATACTGTGGCCTGAATACTGTTACACCAACTAACAAGTCAGACAGGTCAGAATAATATGAGCTTTGTTTATTTTTTCCTCAGATCAACCAGAAGCAGTTTAATAAGATAATGGAGCTAATAGAAAGCGGGAAGAGAGAAGGTGCAACTCTGGAGTGCGGTGGCTCTCCAGGGGGTCAGCAGGGACTTTTCATCCAACCCACCGTGTTCTCAAATGTCAGAGACCATATGCGTATCGCTAAAGAAGAGGTACTCACACCCCCAACGGTGGAGCACATATTAAAATACGTAGTCTAATTCTACTGCTCATTTTTTTGCTTTTGTAAGATTTCTCTACCATCCTCTTGCAGATATTTGGCCCGGTGCAGCAGATTATGTGTTTCCGCAGCATAAGTGAAGTCATCGAGAGAGCCAATGCCACACAATACGGGTTGGCAGCAGGAGTCTTCACTAATGACATCAACAAAGCCCTTACAGTCTCCTCTGCTCTGCAAGCCGGCATGGTCTGGTATGGATCACATCCTTTGCACAGAGCATGATAACTGAAGCCTCTCTTAAAGTCCCATTAGACTTTGGAATAGTGCAGCTACTACTATTGTATGCCTGTTTTTAAGGAATAAGGTGAAACTAATGCTGCTTTAATTCTAGGGTGAACTGCTACAATGCCATGAGTATTCAGTGTCCATTTGGTGGCTTCAAGATGTCTGGGAATGGGAGAGAACTGTGAGTGTTGCCATTTTGAAATCTAAGGAAATTAACCTTTACATTTGCTGCATTAATGTCCATCAAACAACTACGTAATCGTTGCTTTGAGACTTTGTAACAATGCACTGCAACTTGACTAGTAAACTCTTTCTCTTTTTAATCAGTAGTGCTTGTTTTTCTTATTTCAGGGGGGAATATGCACTGCAGGAGTACACTGAAATCAAGGCAGTCACAATCAGAATATCACAGAAGAGCTCATGATACTGCCAGTCTACATTTCTCCTGTTTAAACCATCAGCCAGAGTCAGATCATTAGATCATGCTGCACCTGCATGTTTTGTAGCCACTTTGTGAATATTTATTCCATTTTCTGCACAGACTTTCTTTATTTTTGTCATATACCGCCAGGGTTACATGACTTTTATCTATGGTGGTCCTCTAGTGTACAGGTTTGTAAACAGATTGTTCTTTGAAGTTTTGCTTCTCGTGTGTTTGATAGTTTAGTTACACCGTAAATGGCAATTTTTCATAAATAGAACATTTTAATAGATGTCATGCAAAAAATTAGAAAGTCACTTTAAAAACTATGTACAGGGATTTCCACATGAAATCAGTCGTCTGTATAGATAAGCAGTAAACTGTAGACTGATTCCACTGTAGTAAACAGGAAAAAAAGCCGAGTCCTTGGTAGAAGTTGCTGAGACATAGAGTTTGTTGACATTTTTGCAGTTGTAATACTACTGACACAGATAACACACCATTTCTGTATCTTTTAACTGAGTCGCTGCAGTAACTACAGACTTTTTCCAGTGTTAGGTATGACTGATGTCTCATCTACCATGTTGAAAATACTAATTGAATGCTTTTCATTCATATAATAAAATTCCAATAAGAAATGATGTTATGAAATTTGTGTTCATTTGCATCATTGCAGTAAACCCCAAATTGATTCCTCCTCCATATGCAGCTGGAGCCATCCTAGCAGATATCTGTAACTGTGAATCATGCTTCTTATGTCCTCGGAGGAGCGCCCCGACCTCTCCCTCTGCCAGGCCCAGGAGGGCCCCTGAGATGTCCAGGAGGCCCTCCCCGTGCCCGAGGAGGATGGGCTACTGGCCCTCTGGGGTTTGTGGCAGCCAGTGACACCTCCTTTTGCAGGTTGACCCCTTTCCCCGCTGATCCTGGCTTCATTTTGGTAGACTTGCTTCCCTTCTCAATTACAATATCTAAAAAGACAGATTGAGAGTTGGAAAACGTGGTCAGGTCAGTGGGGTGTTAATTATCCTACAGTATATGCAGCTGAAGCCTGTATATGAGTGTACCATGAGGCGGCTCTTCCTCAGTGGGAGGCGGTATTAGAGATTTATTTGGCAGAAGGTCCTCCAAGTCTTTCATTACTTGATTAGTGCTGTCCTTGTTGTTCCTGCGGTTCTTCTCCTCGTCTCGGGCCTGAAGTGATGACCAACAAACCCGACAGTCATTTGATTTGAATCTAATCTTGAACTTTTGCTTAAATATGGGAAATTAAGAGAAATTCATACTGACCATTTTCATCTTCTTTTTAAGGTCCAGGTTTGCCTGTTGGTATCCCTTTGACACTGTGTTAAGGTAGTAGATGGCCAACCTGTTACACAGTATAAGTCTTTTACTGTGCCACTGCAGATGGATTAGATTACAGTCAGGCTTTGCACACAGTGCTAGATCATATTGTTCTGTCATTTTGTTCTGTGTTTATGTACATGCACTGATCATGGAAATTTTAGGCAAATTTATATTTTGTCTGGGTGCCATGACGTGTGTTACTTCGCCTCATCAGTTACAAGTTTAAAAGAACTGTTGTTAAATTCATAAGCTGCACAGGTAGCTTATCTGCTCTTTGTTATCTACCCAAACGTAATGTGATAATGTCAGAGTGGAAACAAAACACTGTTCGCAAACACTGGTTTTCTTGCCAGAAAGCTTAGGGTGAGCAAATAAAATGCCACTACACTGAAAAGCAGCTAATGAATAGCCTCCTGAAACTTAAGCTGCCTGCTTAGATATACCACTCCAGGGCTCAGGCCAGCTACATGCATATGAGAAAGACAGCACAAAAAGTATCCACTGTAGCCACCTGCCACGGGGTAGGCCACAAAAACAAATGGAAGAATGGAAAATTCAAAATACTGAGCCAGGTGTAAAAAGCAAGAAAGCTAGGTTGGGTTTGTCTGCAGGGAAACTTGTTGCTTGTGAGAAGAGATGACAGAGATGTTTGTACGGCAACTACCACAAAAATATTCACAAGCATGCGTTTTCCCCATTAAGAGCCATAACAAGGATAAAGACTAACAAAAAAAATCCACAGGACAGCACACATGTTTTATTTGTGGATTTAAATTTAAATGGAGGATTAAAGCTGGTCCTTTCTTTAGGAGCACCTGTACAGAAACTAGACCTGCCAGCTGACCACAGTAATTAAATTTATTAAGAAAAGAGATTGTTTGTTAACTGTAAAATGTGTTTGCTTACTTGACCACATCTTCACCACAACTATAGATGCCACTGGTACTGCTTTTGTCCTCTTTCCCTGCCCTCATCCCCAGTCGGTTGCGGCAGATGGCCGCCCCTCATTAAGTCTGGTTCTGCCCAAGGTTTCTTCCTGTTATAAGGGAGTTTTTCCTGTCCATTGCCTGTTCATAAGGGGTCATCTGATTGTTGGGATTTTCTCTGTATTATCGTAGGGTTTTTACCTTCCAATATAAAGCACCTTGAGGGGACTCTTGTTGTGATGTGGGGCTAAAGTGAATTCCTCAAAATCAGTGCCACTCAGTTAGGACAATGTGATCCGCCACACCACAAAATCAGGAACAGATGGACACCTTAAAATCTCTCTACTCTCTGAATTCTTCAGATCCTAATCTGGGTGAGTATCTGACAAACACATTCCATAGAGACCAACCAAGACTACCCTCCGATTATCACGGCCCACATTTTCACTGTACTCCTCCAAGAAAGGCTGACTTTTGCTGCCACTGTGTGGTAGTGTCAAAAAAGACAGTGTAAGGGTAACATCACCACATTATCAGTATTCACTAAGATAGAGACAACTGAAATGCACACAATTTGTTTTTCTAAATAAATAATAAGATTGTGTAGGCAACCTTAAATATATTAGCAGTGCACAAAAGGTTTCATTTGTTTTCTTACATTTATCATGCACGCTTAAAAACACACAAAATGTAAAAATGTATCTTCATTTAGCAGGTACAGAAGCCATGTTTGACTTATTATTTAAATTATACTTACACCATGAGGAGGACGGCAGGCATGATGAGTCCAGGATTGGTGGCATATGTAAAAATGGTCCCTATGAAAGCTGGTAAATCCTGTGTTATAGTCTCCATAACCACATCGTACATCCTGTCCTGACCACTGGGGGGATATTGTTGCTGTTATCATTATTGTTACTAACCCTTGGATTTAAAAAAACACAAAAACAAAAAAAACATGTGCATGCAGAAGTATGCTTGAGAAACCTGCCAAGACGCTGCAGATTAAAAAATTTTATTATTATGTACATTCTTTAAGTTGACTCTAATAATTATGTTAATGATCATCTAGTGAATCTGAATAAGCTTGTTCATGCAGATTATTAACCGAATAAAAAATGTAAATCTGCAGAAAAAGAAAAAAGATATTCATGCACCACCTTAGATCTCTTATTTTAACCTCATACTGACCTGAATGGACCACAGTCGAAGGACGGGGGCAGGGTCATTATCGTGTAAACGACAGGAAGCAAGCTAAGGAAGAGCACGAGGAGCAGCAGGCCCATGTAGAAGTTGTTGGACCTCGATGCCTTGAAAACTCGCTCGTGAGGAACATTACAGGCCATCACTGCCCAGCACTGGAAGTACATCGACGTCAGGAGACGCAGCACATTCAGACCCACCAGACCTGGAGCGTAAAATGCTCCCATCCTAAGAAAAACAACATATTAAGCAACACTGTTCAAAAAGGAAAAAGATCACGATGCAATTTCAAACTAATCAGCCACTGAATAGTGTAATTAGTGTTATTAGAGATTTTGTGATTGCTGCATTAATGATAGGCGGATCAAAGAAACGTGAGCTGTGTTTCAGCAGAGGGAAGCTTATTAGTGAGCTATTCATCTCATTAGAGAATCTCCAGTGAAGCAGAAAGGAGTCAGAAAATAAAATCATCGATGGAGTAATTCACCATATCATTCCTTGATTGAAGATAAGCCCCAGCACATTCCCACTGATGTCAAACTCTGCATATGATGGCTGGAATAAACACACAAACAACATGATTTGCATGTACTCCTGAATTAATAAACAGCAGGTCAATACACTTTGCATTTGTTGCTCTCTCTCTCTTTCACTCTGTAATTAAGTTCTCATTGTAGTGTCCTGTTTCATTCTATGTTCAGGATCACCTGTCTTGCCAGATGTCATTGCAAAGTATCAGGTTGATGTAGATGCATTACGAACTGCGGTGGTAAACCCTTGAATTAAAGCAGAAAGTCTGCACCTCCTCCTCTGTTCATGTGTTCAGTAATACCTGAATGATAATGACATAACCACTACTTAAACTGACACAATCACCTTAAATTCCCATGCAGGACTTGAGACAAGTGGTGCAAGTGCAGACTTAAACGTTTTATTTATTTATTTATTTTAATTGTGTTAACGGCAATTGAGCAACAATCAGTTTTGAGGCCTGCTGAGGCCTGTTCCCTGCAAACATTGCTGATGAGCACGACATTATTTCAGTCAAACAAACTAAGATGGACATATGTTAAGGGCACGGGACACTGTGACCCACTGACACACAATTAGGAGTACTCACGAATCCGGCCTCCAGGTCCCAGCACCAGCAGTAGTTGAGGAAGCGAACAATGATAGCTCGCGCAAAGTCACCGATCAAGATAGTCAAAAAGGTTACCTGCATGTCTGATACGATAAGTTTCACAAATTCCTGCAAGGTAAAAGTAAAGACATAAAGAAAAGAAAGAATTGTGATGTTGTCCCCAAATACTTAAAATCAAATGTTTATTTATTCAAATACTTAATTTTTAAGGGAATATGCTTGGTATGAACTAAATATATACCAATCAAATAAGTTTTGTTTGATCAGAAAATTCACATTTTATAATGTACCTATGTAACAAGATTACATGGAACATTTACATGTAATGAAATTAGTCAGCATCATGGGCAGAACGTATGTAGAGTCTATGACCCCTACCAAATTGAGACAATGTTGCACTGATCACTGCACTAGCATAGATAAATAGACCAGTTTGGAGATTTATTTTTTTTAACTATGCAGGTTATTAATGAACTTGTGCAACACAAATTGTGACCGGTGATTCTATGAGTAACTGTGATGTGATTATTGTGTTACAGACAATTTAGTGTAATTACAGTAATGCAGTACTTTGTAATGTGTTTCCCTCAGCACTGTTATACATAAAGCTTCTACTAACTATTCCCACTGCAGTCTCCCAACAAGGTCCTCTGACAGCATCTGCAGGATTCACGACCAGTGGAGGCACATCCGTCGTGTTGTAGTAGGAGCTGTAGTTGGCATTGTACTCATGTATAGCCCATTCAGTGGCATTCTTGAGCTCCTGCTCCGTTTCCAGCTGAAAAACATTTAATGCATCAAAGAAAAATTAAGGTGTCAGTGTTCATGTAGCATATTTCATACACACATAAATGTAGTTTCCAGGTTTTAAAAAATAACTGATTATTGGGAATTTGGGAAGGACTGTTTATTTTCTGCTTAAGATGTGAGTTAAAGGTCCGATACCACTGTCGCTTAATTTAGCACAAATACAGGAACAGTAGCCAGGATCTGACTGAGGAAAACAAAACCTGCATAACCGGCTATGAGGTTTAGGGGGCAATATTTCACACACATACACACAAACACACACACTCATTTTCATATCTTAGCAAGGATATCTAATTGACATAATGCTTTCCCTAGCCGCTTACCCTAACCGTCATCATCAATAAATGAATGCCTAACCTTAATCCTCAGCCTAAACCTAACCATGACCTAATTGTAACCCTGACACTAAAACCACATTTCGAGCATCAAAAGTGCCTTCAACGTTGTGGGGACGCACATTTTGTCCCCAAGTGACTGTTGGTCAACACACGTATAGTGGCATGTCAATTTTCTGTCCTCATAAATGTGTCTAAACATGTGTGACAAATATGCAAAAAAACCAAGACTTCTGCAGTGTACATTACTTTTCACATCAGTGTATAAATGCAACTGTAACTAATGCATGAAGGCACATCAGCCATACCTTGTCATTAACTTCATCAAAGAGAGCAAAGAGGAAGGTGTAAAGATTTCCCAGGAAGAGGGCGAAAATTCTCCCCAGCTGCCACTTAAGGGCAATACGGGGATGATAATCTTCCAACTCTGCAATGGTTTCAAACAGTGGAGGACACACTAGTCCCAATAGAGACATCACAAACTCCACCTGATACAAAAGACAAGAGAGAATGTAAACATTTATTTTTTCAAGCCTCAACTATCCCAACTTTTCATCGCTCCTTGTGTCGGAAAAGAACACCATGTGCTCAGTGTAAACCTGCCTCGTTCTTTTGAAACCACGTGAGAGACGCTGGATCCATCTTAGCAAAATCCTGAGAACGTTTCACCACAAAGTAGATGAGATAACCACTGCCACCGAGACAGCACAGGATCATAATATTTGCCAGAATCCTGAGGAAACGTTGGAGATGGATGTTTTCATCCTTCTGGTTCTCCTTTTCATCTACAATGGACTCCTGCATTACAAATAAAGAAGCACTTAAGATCTCTTTCAGTTTCAAGTTACACAATTTAGCACCTTCACATTTCAGAAGTTTAAATCTCCCTGCAAATGGCGCCAGGACAGTTTTCCCCACTTTCCTTATTAAGTAGATTTTTATGATTAACCATCTTAAATTGGGGCTCAGCATATGAAAATGTTGACGTGGAGTACATTATGCTCGCACCTCTCTCTTCGCTGTAACACTATAGGGGATGGAGAAATCAGTGGCAAATTAACAAGTGGGATGTGTTTGCTGGCAGCAGGAATGACATGCCCAACATGGACCTATTTTATTTACACCACATATGAAAACTTCCTTCTGAAAATCCTCCAACATGCACACACACACGCTAACCTTAAAGCTGGTGGTTATGGAGGCGTACTTATTATCTGCAGTTTCGGGGTTTCCTATGAGGTAGTCCCAGCTGGTGAACATCTTCCAGCTGAAGGTGAACTCTCCTTCATCACCCCCATCTCCTCCCTCATTTGCATTACGAGCCATCCTGAAGAGACAAACAAAAAGAAATGATAAAGAAACCCTAAAAAAAAAAAAAAAAACTTCTACATGATTTTCATCTGAATGCCCGCATATGTCTTGCCTACGTTCTAATGACAACCATTAGGCTGTATCCAAATATTCCAACACCAGTGAGCAGGTATGACAGAGGGAGTCTGAACTTCAGCACGCCAATGTTTCGTTCGTTGTTGTAGTAGCCATAAAACAAAATAGAGTACTTGCAGTATCCCTGTTGATGAGAAACAGAAAGGTATAGTCACGCATACATGCAAATACAGTCTGTACTCAAGGTAAGTTTCTCACCACACCAATGTATAAATAACATTAGAAAATATCAAAATGGTGACTGAAACAGCCATGCTATCATCTCTGAGGGTGTAAAGGCTGCTATCTATATTGCTAACATGCGAATGTTCATTCTCTTCTGCTTATCAGGGTCACAGGGGGCTGGAGCCTATCCCAGCTAAAATAGGGCAACAGGCAGGGTACACCCTGAGCAAGCTGCCACCCTGACACAGGGCTAACACAGAGCGACAGACAACCATTCAGACTTACACATTTGGGCAATTAAGAAGCACTAATTAACCCAACCCCACCCAGATGATGTAGTCAAACTCATGACTGTTCTTGCCTTGAGATATCAGTGCTAAGCACCATTGTCCATCCATCCATCCATTTTCATCTGCTTTATCCGAGGCTGGGTCGCGGGGGCAGCAGCCTAAGCAAAGAGGCCCAGACCTCCCTCTCCCCAGCCACCTCCTCCAGCTTATCCGGGGGAATACCAAGGCGTTCCCAGGCCAGCCGAGAGATATAATCTCTCCAGCGTGTCCTGGGTCTGCCCCGGGGCCTCCTCCCGGTGGGACATGCCTGGAACACCTCACCCAGGAGGCGCCCAGGGGGCATCCTTGTCAGATGCCCGAACCACCTCAGCTGGCTCCTTTCGATGTGGAGCAGCAGCGGCTCTACTCTGAGCCCCTCCCGGATGGCCGAACTTCTTACCCTATCTCTAAGGGAGAGGCCAGCCACTCTTCGGAGGAAGCTCATTTCTGCCGCCTGTATCCGCGATCTCGTTCTTTCGGTCACTACCCACAGCTCGTGGCCATAGGTGAGGGTAGGGACGTAGATTGACCGGTAAATTGAGAGCTTCGCTTTTACACTCAGCTCCCTCTTCACCACGACGGACCGGTGCGGCATCCGCATTACTGCAGCTGCAGCCCCAATCCGTCTGTCGATCTCCGGCTCCCTTCTCCCATCACTTGCGAACAAGACCCCGAGATACTTGAACTCCTCCACTTGGGGCAGGAACTCATCCCCGACCCGGAGTGGGCACTCCACCCTTTTCCGGCTGAGAACCATGGCCTCAGATTTGGAGGTGCTGATCCTCATAACCACCATTGTGCTGCCATGAAGTTCAAATTGAGTACCAGAATTCAGAAGAAAGTGATTTAAGTGATCCAGGAATTCTTGTTGGTGCCAGCAGGCCGGTCTGAGTAGTTCAGAAACTGCTGATCAACTTGTGCCTTCCTACACAACCATCTCTAGAGTTTATAGAGAATGGTCCAAAAAAGAGAAAATATCCAGTGAGCTGTAATTTTCTGGGATAAAATGCTGTTTCAATGCCAGAGGTCAGAGGAGAATGGCAAGAAGCCTTTAAGCTGATAGAAAGGGAACTAAAACCAAGATATGCAGAAAGCCTCTCTAAACATCTTAAACCTTGAAGCAGGTGAGCTACAACAGCAGGTGATGCTCCCCTCATCTAAGAACAAGAAACTCAGGCTGGCTACTTGAACTTGACACTGAGTTAACTGAACTCTTATGGCATCCACAGTCACCAGATCTTACCAAAACATTATCAAAAGTTAAAAAAAAAAAAAAAAAACCAAGTATTAGAAATTTAAAAAAAAATGTATTTTTCTTTTCTTTGGTATAAGGGCAAAAACTACTGTTAGCCAGTCTGGGGAAAAAAGAGAGCTCGTGTGTGAGGAAAAAATGAATTAAGGGATGCATGAAGCTAGGATCCTCACACCAAAGTCAAAGAGCACTGAGAAGTCCATGGCTGTGTCCTGTTCAGATCGTGGCACAGTTTTCCGGGGAATGGAGCCATAGGGGAGACCCATGAGAACCTAAATGCAGAGAAGAGGGATGGAGAGATGGATGGAGAGAGCTCAGCATTTGCCACATTAGCTATTGGCTGCTAGCATACATATAGACAAAGCCTACCTCTGGCAGCACCACCAGACCAAACATGAACCCGAACAGGATCAGGTTCAGGCCATACATCCACCTCAGAAAAATGAAGTAAGATGCCACCGATGATCCAAAATGACCTGGGGGGAAGGGGGTGGGGTGAAAATACATAATTGTGAGGACAGCTTATTAGCAAATGTAAGATTATAGCTTAGTGATTATTTGGTTTTGTGGTACCAACTTTCTACTTCCTTTATCTTCCTCTCCCAGGGTATACAAGCTGTTTTGAAGTTCTCAAAGTCCCGATTAAACTTGATAAGTTTCTAGGGGAGAGTGCAGAGAAGCAAACTTAAACAATATTACTCAAATTATAAATCAATGCATTTTGCACAGTGAGGACATTACCTTGGTCATCATGACTTTAAACGCATACAACTTCTTGCCTTTTCCTTTCCCGAGAGCACCTTCGAATTTTTCAACAAACTCCTGGGCCTCCCTGTTTCAGGCAGTACACAAATGTTCAGCAATGAAATACCATCCATGCCCACATCCAACTGAAAATCATGATCTACTCAGTGAATTAATTATTTAGTTAGTGAACAGGATGTACAAACAACAGGTTTGGAATGATTTACTGATTGATGACACGCTGCATATGTTAAGAGCACTGGCAGGAAGACACAGCAAGCAGGAGGTCAGCTCACCACAACAACATGCATTAAACAGTGTCAAGCTCATGAAAAGTTAAGGCAACTCGGCTATCATGTTCCCTTTCCAGAAACTTGCCTACATACATAACAAACATACATACTTACCTCACAAACACACACTGACTTACACAAGCCTTACCCCTGGCTAGGAAGCCAGAACAGTTTGCTGTCTTCTAACATATCTAACAGGCTGAGATACAGCCAGCTTGGCTTGTGCTGAGATTTTATAGGACCCTGTTGTCATGTATACAAATTCCACAAAGGGCAGAATTTCCATACAGTGCATCCAGAAAGTGTTCAGACCACTTCACTTGTTTCACATTTTGTCATGTTACAGCCTTGTTCCAAAATGGATTAAGTTCATTTTGTTCTGCATTCAATATGTCCATTGTGATGTTGAGTAAACAAAATTTTCCTCGAAATTCTTGCAAAAATCACATACATGTACTGTAAGTATTCTCACACTTTGCTCAATACTTTAGCAATGATTGTAGCCTCAAGTCTTTATGATTATGATGCTACAAGCTTGAAACACCTATTTCTGGGCAGTTTCTCCCATTCTTCTTTTCAGAACCCTTCCATCAGATTGGATGGAGAGCACAGCCATATTCAGATGACTGTGCTTCAAGTCTGGGCTCAGAGTTGGCCACTCAAGGACATTCACAGAGCGGTCACAAAGCCACTCTTGTCATCCTGGCTGTGCGTTTAGGGTCGCAGTCTTGCTGGAACATAAACCAGACCAGTCTGAGGTCCATAAAGCATCTAGTTCCTGCTGCTGAAAAACATCGCCACAGCATGATGATGCCACCACCATGCTTCACTGTAGGAATGGTATTGGCCAGGTGATGAGAGGTGTCTGCATGATGATGCAGACATGACGGGCCAACGAGTTGGCATTCAGGTGGCTTCTGTCTGGCCATTCTGCCACATGGGCCTGATTGGTGGTGTGCTGCAGAAATGGATGTCCTTGTGAAAGGTTCTCCTTTCTCCACAGAACAATACTGGAACTCTGTCAAAATGACCATCAGGTTCTCAGTCACCTCCCTGTCTAAGGCCCTTCTACCCGATCACTCAGATTGGCCATGCGGTCAGCTCTAGGAAGAGTCCTGGTGGTCCCAAACTTCTTCCATTTACAGATTATGTTGGAATATTGGAATAAGGCTGTAAAACAATGTGGAACAAGTGAAGTGCTGTGAATACTTTCCAGATGCACTGTAGATGAATAAAAGCCTAGATCTAAACATTTGCATAGGTTGCAGGACTCAAAAGAAGAAACATGCTTTGCCCTGTCTAAAAACACATTTTTTTAAAGTAGTTTTGTCTGTTTGTATAGTTGAGCATTGATGAGTGGAAGTACCAAAGAGGTAAAGTAGCAGTGAGCAAGATTTAATAATAAATGTCCAACTTCACATGGTATTAAAAGAAAATGTGCACCAGCAAAAATGGAGTAATAAGCAATTTTAAAAAGGCACTCAAAATGAACAACATCTTTAATGAACAGAAGTTACGGTTGTAACAAAAAGCAGGCCAAAGAAGAGGATTAAGAGTTGGCCACAGTTTTTTGTTTTCATTTTTACTTTAGCAGTACGAGCCTCCTCTTCATCCGCCAAGGTTTGTTCCTTAATGTAGCAATCAGCTTCTTCTTTTCTTCTACTTGTTCTTTCAGGGCAGCGATCTCTCCCTCTGACATCGACTCTTCATCAGACTCGTCTTCAGACTCGTCTTCAGAGGAAGAAGCTGGAGAGCTGCCAAAGGGAAGCAACCGTCACTCGCAATGACTTTGAGAAGGCATAATTCTCACACGATTCATCACCTCAAGAAAAGCTTTCCTGGTGGTTTTAATTAGTAGATTTATATCTAACTGCACACAGTGCAGTGTTCACTTAATAACCCCAGTTCCAAAAAAGCTGGGATTCTGTGTAAAATGTAAATAAAAACACAATGCATTGAGTAGCAAATCTCATAAACACATATTTTATTCACAATGGAACAAAGACAACAGATGTGTAAATGTGAAGATGTACCATTTTGAAGCACGTTTTGAATTTGATAACAGCAATCCCGTCCCAGCAATGCGGTCAAATTGATTGGCATTTGATAGTACAGATGGACAATAACCCAAAACATACAGCCGCTGCATTAAAGGCCTGACAGAGCATTTAAAAGGAAATAAAACAGCATCTGGTGATGTCCATGAGCTCAAGACTTCATGGCATCATTGTCAGCAAAAGGTTTTCAACCAAGTATTAGAAATGAACATTTTATTTTCAGTTATTTAATTTGTCCAATTACTTTTGAGCCCCTGAAATGAAGGGATTGTGTTTAAAGAAATTGCTTTAGTCCCTCAAATTTTTATGCAATTTATTTTGGACAACCCACTGAATTAAGGCTGAAAGTCTGCACTTCAACTGCATCTGAGTTGTTTGAATTAAATTTCATAGTGGTAATTTACAGAGCCAAGAAAAAAAAAACACCTATATCTGTAAATATTTATGGACGAAACCGTAGGTGAAATACAGCTCTCAGAGAATACTGCACCTGCTCTGCTTTCCATTCTTCTTTTTCTTGTCCTTCTCACTGCCTTTATTTGTCTCGTCTTTGCCTTTAACATTTCCCTTCTTCTCCTTATTCTGATCCTCTTTCTCCTGTTTGGAAGGCGCTCTTCCTCCTTTCTTCCTTTTACCCTGATCTTCTTCGCTCTCCTCATCACGCTCCTCATTTGCAGCTTTCCTCCTGGGAGCTTTGGCTCCTTTCTGTCTCACCCTTCGTTTGTCTTCCTCATCGTCTTGGTCACTGTCTTGGGGCTTGGTCCTCTTCCTTCGTCCCCTTTTCCTTGGTGCCTCATCTTCATCTTCTTCATCATCCTCATCATCACTGACCTGTTTGGTTTTACGCTGTGCTTTGGCTCTTCTGTTTTTGCTTCTCCTTCTGGCCTCATCTAAGACACACACACACACACACATACAAATATATATTATTTTTTTACACAAGGTTTGATATTGAAAATGCAATAACATGTCCCTGAACAAATACAACCATCAACAATAAGAACTGACAAAAAGGGCCGAAAATGCCTTAAAAGCTATAAACATTTTCAAAACGTTTTTTATTAAATTAAACTAAAGACAGAAAAATTGTCCCATATGACTTACCTTCACTCCCACTGTCCAACGTAGCATCCACCTCCATCCCAACTGAACAGATGCATGAATACAACCATTTAGATTCAAATGTTTAAATAAATATAGCAATGAACGAATGAGTCAGTTTTCCCTATAATAGCATTAAAACATCTTCTCACCATCTTCAGCCTGAATTATAGCATCGTTTTTCCTTTTTGGAGGCATCCTTCTGATCTTTTAGTTATTTATATATTCTTTTTGTCCCCTACTCACTTCCGACTCAGTCTCATCTTCATCCATGAGTCACTCAGTTCACTGACACAGTACACTGTGAAGGTACAGAAAGAAAGTCAGTATACATAACCACATAAGCACACACACACACCACACACACACGCACACACACACCTCTGTTTGTGCTGCTCAAAGGCTGGGCTCCATGACAACAGCCAAAGAAACCCAGCCCTTAGATGATAATCAGGAGCCAGAGAGAATCTGAGAGACAATGGACTTGTCTATCAAAATGTTAACTGATATTATACAGGGGAGAGATATAAGAAGATATAAATTTTTGGTGATTTAACACTCAAGTTTATTTGAATTGGATAATGACCAATATCTTGAGTCACTGTCATATACAACATCTAGCAATGCAACAAAACCGTTTTGAAAAGGAAAACTGATGGTCGCCTTCACTTACTTGCCACCCCGTTAGGAGACACCCAAGCAAATGCAGAAATAAAGGTTGGGCCACATTAAAGTTGGATGAAAGCTTAAGTAATCCTGAGTGAAACAAGTCGCTGTATTTAAATACTATACACAACGTCTTCTAGGGTGTAGAACGAGCAAACTAGTGGAGTAAAAATCAGTTATGTTACTTTAAAGGCAAGACACAAGCTGTTGATTCAATAATGGGTCCTGATTTTTAGGTTAAAGTACAGGGTGGACCATTTATATGGATACACCGTAATAAAATGGGAATGGTTGGCGATATTAAAGTCCTGTTTGTAGCACATCAGTATATGTGAGGGGGCAAACTCCTCACGATGGGTGGTGACCATGATGGCCATTTAGAAGTCGGCCATCTTGGATGCAACTTTTGTTTTTTCAATAGGAAGAGGGCCACGTGACACATCAAACTTATTGGTAATGTCACAAGAAAAACAATGGTGTGCTTGGTTTCAATGTAACTTCATTCTTTCATGGGTTATTTACAAGTTTCTGGCCACTTATAAAATGTGTTCAATGTGCTGCCCATTGTGTTGGATTGTCAATGCAACCCTCTTCTCCCACTCTTCACACACTGATAGCAACACCGCAGGAGAAATGCCATCACAGGCATCCAGTATCCGTAGTTTCAGGTGCTGCACATCTCATATATTCACACCATAGACAATTGCCTTCAGATGACCCCAAAGATAAAAGTCTAAGGGGGTCAGATCGGGAGACCTTGGGGGCCATTCAACTGGCCCACGACGACCAATCCACTTTCCAGGAAATTGTTCATCTAGGAATGCTCGGACCTGGCACCCATAATGAGGTGGTGCTGTCACGGTTCTGGGTCAGTATTTTGAGTTTTATTATGTTTGGGTTTTAGTTTGCATCGGGGATTGTTTTCTTGTTCTCTTGTTGTGTTTATGATGATGATTATGATGTTTATTATTAGAGTTCCATGTTTCTGTTTATCTGGGTTTAAGATGCGGGTTTAGTTTCTTATGTCATTTCCTGTCTGTCTCTCGATGTCGAGCCTGCGTGTGATGTTTTATTGTGAAGGTCTGTGTCATATGTGAGTGTGCTCAGTTTACGTTTCCCCTGTCCCGTCAGCTCAGATTCCTCCCAGCTGTGTTGCCCTCCTGTCTCTCATCCCCTGATTACTGGTGTGTGTATTTAAGCCCAGTGTGTTCTTCTGCCTGTTGCCGGTTCGTCTGTGTTCCTCCGTGCCAGTCTGTGTTACTCGGTGTCCTGCTCGTCGTCTGCCTCTCTGCCCTTTGTCGTATGCTCCTAGGGCTGTTATTTTTTAGTTCTCCCAGTTTAGGTGTTTTCAGTTATTTGTTATGCCCCACTGTCTGTTTGCCACTACACCTCTGTAAATAAACTCAACGGCATCTCATCCACTGCATGCATCTTGGGTCCTTCTTCTAACTCCACACGGCTCGCCTCGGCAGCCGTGACAGGTTGCACCATCTTGCTGGAAAAACTCAGGGAACGTGCCAGCTTCAGTGAATAAAGAGGGAAACACATCATCATGTAGCAATTTCAAGTATCCAGTGGCCGTGAGGTTTCCATTGATGAAGAATGGACCCACTATCGTTGTACCCCATATACCACACCAAACCATCACTTCTGTTATTCCAACAGTCTTGGAGGGATCGATCCAATGTGGGTTAGCGAGTGCTACGCTGTGGGCTCTTGCTGAAAGAAGCTAGGACAGCCACTGATGTTTCTTCATTAGTGACAGTTTTCTTGCATCCACATTTTGGCAAATCCAACACTAAACCAGTTTCACGAAACTTAGCAAGAAGTTTGCTAACTGTAGCATGGGAGATGGGTGGTCTCGTAGGGTGTCTTGCATTGAAATCTGCTGCAATGACCCGGTTACTGCATTCACCAGATATCAACACGATTTCGATTCGCTCCTCACGTGTTAACCTCTTTGACATGTCAATGGCTGTGAACAAAGAGAAACTTGTAAATAACTCATGAAAGAATAAAGTTACATTGAAACCAAGCACAGCATTGTTTTTCTTGTGATATTACCAATAAGTTTGATGTGTCACATGGTCCTCTTCCTATTGAAAAAACAAAAGTTGCATCCAAAATGGCCGACTTCTAAATGGCCATCATGGTCACCACCCATCGTGAGGAGTTTGCCCCCTCACATATACTAATGTGCCACAAACAGGACTTTAATATCACCAACCATTCACATTTTATTACGGTGTATCCATATAAATGGTTCACCCTGTAGAATAATAAGAGAAGGTGATAGCTGCTGTCATTTCTTCTGTTAAAGTGAAACAAAACTGCAAATAAATTCAGTTTAAATTAACAGGAAGCAGCAATTTTTGATTGGTCAAATTCATTCAGTGTTTTGACAAGTTGTTTGTGATACTGCCTGGAAGAATTCCTTAAACTAACACAGCTGAATGCTGCTAAACATGAGGTTGTCCACTGGACGGACAGACAGATAGAGATAGATAGCCTAGATTTGATACATATGGATAAAACTTAAATCAAGAAATGTTTCACCATTTTGTAAAGGTCTCTGCAAAGCACAATTCTCCACAATTACAGGTATATGTAACCGGGTTCAGGTTCTGCGGCAGCATCTACAAGTAAAGAACTGCCCAAGCTCAAAGTCTAGGCTATCACCCAAAGCAATCATAGAATAGATCATTTAATTAAATGCTCCAAAAGGCACTGATACCAAAAACACAGTCAGCAGGTCCATTTAGTGAAGCTGAAGTGAGCTTCCACTTCCTGTGTAAACATATGCTTATTTCTAGTGAAATGCTGCTCATTATCAGGGCCCGACTTTGTTTAAAAGGCTGGTCTCAAGTAGCTCCTTTAAGAAGTGCAGTTTTTGGCACTTGAGCATTGCCTGTGCTTGGTCTCAACAATTTCACATGTTTCTGTGAAGCATGTTGAGTCTTCTGTGAAAACTCAGGCAGGGCTAGAGAGACAACCGTACTGACCTTTGCTCTCAAACCCAAAACTGGACACCCTCCAAGGAATCAAATCAGTGCTTATACTACCACAATGCCTCACTTCTTCCTTCTCTGTTATTAGTGAATAAAAGATGCCCATTGCAATCACCTGACGTTGAGATATCCGGTAATGTGCAACCTGTCATGGCTCAGTTTTCTGCCACATTGAAGAGAGGGACACCAGAAGAGAGGGACACTGGGGGACAGAGCCAAAACACAACTCCAGAAGGAGGGTGAAACAGGGGTCATCAGAGGACTGAAATTACCTGGACAAATAGAGTGTGGGGCAGATTATGACTGAGTCTTGGTGTACAGAGAGGATGCAGATTCTTTATTGCTTATCAAAGTTGCGTCAGCTTTCACTAAATATTGTGATTGACAGCCCCTTGGCTGCCGGTGAAAGAACAAAGCATAGAGACTTACTCAATTCTCAGGATCTCAAATAACTGCAGAATTAATACTTAATGCTTACTCGCCATGAATTGATCATGAGCATCAGTAGAAGTGGATTTGACTGACACTGAAGGTCTGTCGCATTATGAGCTTGCTAGCCTGTTGTCATAAATAATGTAGAAACAACAGTTATTCCTCAGCAGCCACCTGGAAATTGTACAGATCTAAAACTTCATCAAATCAAATCTGCACAAAACTGAGATGAAAGAAGTGTAAATATAGACTGTCATGTTACTAAAGTTCAATTAATGTTAGTTTTGGCTAACGGTGTTACGTCATTGATTTAAATGTCAGGTTGACTGACAGGACTGTTCAGTGTCCAGCAAGTGCAGAGTGCAATTAGCTGTAGGGACACTTGATAAGGCCGCTCATTTATCAGATGATACGAGTCAGATATCTCTGCTACATGATGCGGGTCAAATCTGAATTTTTGGCACAGTTTTGTTCATTTTGCTTTGGCAAAAATTAATAACCTGGCTTCTGATGTGGCACTTAAAACTCATGGATTGTATCATATTTACCACATGTAGATAAAAAATTAGAGTCAAGCTGAGCATCTAGTCCAGCAAGGAACATGTTACAGAAAGACTGGAAACTAACTGAATTGTTGTCTTTAAATGTTTTTAAAACTAAACTCAAAGGCCTACAGGCTGCCTCAATAATGTGTAATTGTTTTGTGTAATTTTAACTTTGTTTGTTCGTATGTATTTGTCTTGAAATGTGCTGCCTCTTGGCCAGGACTCCCTTGAAAAAGAGGTCTTTGATCTCAATGGGACATTCCTGGTTAAATAAAGGTTAAATAAAAAATAAAAGAGGTGAATGATTCATTTAAACCTTGGTAGTTAGGTTAAATGGCCTCCGTGTCTAATGAATTGTTTAATACTTTGGCCCGGTCACAGTTCTAAGAAACTACCAGGCTGGTTACTTTGAAGGCTGAAGAAGTGAAGGAAGACCCCATTATATTTTGGTGTCATAGCACCAGTAAAGGGTTGAGTTTTATTCATATATGTCCAAATGAGGCATTGCTGGATTCCACAGTTCAAGATCATTTCAAAGCAAGACATCTGAAATTGTATTTTTTTTAAAAAGGCTTAAGAGGGTTTTTTTCACAATCTAGTTTTTCCCCACATTCAATATAATCAATCCAGAGGAATACAGTCAAATTTGGCTTAACCTGCAACACAGAAAGTACGGTTTTATCTTGACCGATCAAAAAAAAAAAAGCTAGATTACTGGACTCTGGAGCCATTCTTAGGAAATACAGATATTTATATTCTTAGAAATACAGATGAAATACAGATATTTGCGGTATTTGAAATTTCCAGGCTAAAAACATGGTTCTACACATCATAGAGAAGTGGACTGTTAACCTTGTTGGAAGTCTGCAGATCCAGAGGGTGCTTTTAGTTGGTTAATAGCTTTAAGACAAGGACTACATGAGAACTTTAATGTAAAATTAAAAAGAAAACAAAGCACTGATTTTGTTAACATATATTTAGTAAACAAAGGAGTGACAGTACAGTTCATCTATCTTTTCATCATATACACAGACTGTAAAGGAGAAAAAAAACGTATTCATAAGAAGCGATTAATGTGCACTAACTACTATCAGTCCAGCATGAATTTCTCAGTAAAGTGCTTTATTTTCCCATATTTGTTTTGTGTTGTTGTGTCAGTGTCTCTGCAGGCTCGGCACCCTGTACATCCTGGGCTCAGTTTGCCGAGCAAAACCAGGCAGGTATCCAGAAGGCCCGTGGTTGCCACGGTCGTGGGTCCTTGAGCCTGAGTCTCTGCTGGACGGCATCTGGCTTCCTCTGCCGCCAACAGGAGGAGGGTTCTGACCGCTGACGTGGATATCTGTATCATCTGCAATCAAAATAAGAGGAATCTATGATTTCAGGTGTGGGGACAAAACAATGACACTGCTAACCGCCATCAACACAGAGTATAATCCAGTGGGGAAAATAACATTTGACAGTTCACACTGTAAACCTTTACTGCTAATATTACGAAGACTAATACTGCTTCTGTGTTCCAGATTAATCTCTATTCTTGAAAAAAAAAATCTCATTAGCTAATTCAGCAAAAGTTGTCATGCTATGTAAAATCTAAATAAAAACAGACTGCAATGATTTGCAAGCTCACTCAACTTTACAAATCATATTTTATTCACAATAGAAGAAAGAAAATATATCATATGTTTAAACTGAGAAGATGTACAATTTTAAGAAAAATACTGACTTATTTTGAATTTATGATAGGAAAATATCTCAGAAGGTTAACATGCAATAGGTCAGTAACATTGATTGGGTTCTTTCTAAGAGTGTCTTGGAGAGGTAGAGTTTCTCAGAAGCAAAGATAAGCAGAGGCTCATCCATCTGCAAAAAACTTGTGTTTCCAAATTTGTCGCATGAAACTGCAAGCACTTTTCATGTGTATCTTTTACTGTTTAGAAGCAACGTCAACCTCTATTATGTATGCAACAGAAAATAGGATAAATGTAGATATATCTATATGTTATATATACTATATAAATAGAGTTATAGTTTGTATTCACATCTACTGACATTATTTTATCATTATTTTAATATAACACAAGGTTCAGTTAGCTTTGCACAAAAAAATAGAAACCTCCTCCAAAGAGCTGCTTTTCACTTTCTTGGTTTGACTATATTTCAGAGCCAGTACTTTTTTACTTTTACTTGAATAAATTAGTTGAATTAGTACTTCAGTTTTTCTGGAGTATTTTTAACAGTAGTATTTGTACTTCTACTTAAGCACAGAATGTCTGTACTTTTGCCAACACTCCTGAGCACCTACAAATGGACATTAAAGCACATGCAAAGAAGACATGCTGTCTTCTCTGGGTCAACACTCATTCAAAACCAACTGAGCCAAAGTGGAAAACAGCATTATGCTTAGATGAATTGAAATTTCAAACTCTTTTTGGAAAACATGGATGCTATAGCCTCTGCAAAGGCAAGTTTAGACCTTTGAGGGTTCTCCAGCACCCCCAAATTTAGAGCACTGGAAATTCAGAGCACCCCTAAAAGTAACTAAAATAATAATTGTGATGACAGCATATCTTAGTACTCTTCATTCATCCTCATTATCTTCAGATGTTATATTTTCCTAAGTTTTCTATTGACAGAAGTACAGGATAGAATGAAAACAGGTTTAATATCCAGTGTTGTTGATGTCATGATGTTACAGCGCGCTCCTACAGAGGTGTTGATGCTTCAGCAGTGTGGCTTGTCATCAATACACTAAATAAGTCTTAATATTGGTATAAACTGATGTGGATCAGTTTATGTCTTTCATTCACATTTAACTTTTCGGTGACGGCACAAAGACTGAGAGAAGAGGATAGAGAGGGCTGATGACAGCAAAGAGAGAGAGAGAGAGAGCAAAAAGAGGCAGGTCAAAGAGAACATGTGGTCAAATTTATCAAAAATGATAAAGGCGCAACTTCTGTTTTACCCATAGTCAATAATGATAATTTCACAGCTGTGTGTTGTACTGTTGTCCATTGTGGATCCCTTACTTGCTCTTATAATAATTATTATGAGATTATATTTTTGGTATTTTCTAGTTAAGTGTAGAGGGTGGAAAGAGCGAGAGACAAGACAGAGATTCTAAAAAGAGTATATTGGTATGAATGGCAGCATTTTACAGGATTAACTCCACTCTAAACATGGCAGGATGACTCCCACTACATTGATGTGATGGAATACAAATATGTTATCCACTCGTGAAATTGGGGTACATGTTGCTCTGTGCTGAGGTTGCATAACAAAGGGAGTATTTATATGAATTCAAAAACTTTAATATAAAACAACTATTACAGTTTGCTTCATGTACAAGTCTATGGAGTGGCAGGGTGATTTTCCAGTGTCTATACTGAATAATGCTACTTTAAGTGCTTGATGATTTGGTGGACTGCCTCTATGTAATTAGAGACTGACATAATGTTGTGCATGTTTTTCATCTTACTTCTTAAACTCCTTTAATAACTGAGCCTTTGCCGCAGGTTTGATCACTTTAAGGCTCCATTTTAAAATGGGTGGATTAGACTGAAATCTCTGATTATTCACTCTGAATTATTCTGAAACACTACAATAGATCATCCAACTAATTGGGTAACTTGGGGTTGAAAAGGTGAAAAGGGTTGTAAACAGCATAAAAGAAGAGGGGACGTGCCCCTGCCCCAAGGTTTTTGAGATGTGTTGCTGTCATCAAATTCAAAATAAGCTGATATTTTTCTCAAATGGTAAAAAGTAAATAAATACATTTTTTTTAAAATCCAGTATTTGATATTAATATAACACTGATGGTGCTGTTAATATTTCTCTTTCATTTTACAGCATCCCAACTTTTACTTTTATGTTTGTTAATTTCACAACAAAGTCAAATTTCCTAAAACAATAAGATGAATCTTGAAGTTGTGAATTATCTTAAATCATCTTAAATCTTCAGGTTTACCTTCTTTATTAATATTTGAAATCAAAAGACTCACCTTCTTGATCCTGTACTGAAGCATTGTTGTTCCTTTGTTGCTCTTGTGCAGTCTTTCTGGCCTCCTCCAAATCCATTTGAGCTTTCAGTGCTGCTCGTTTGTTCTTCCTCTTGTTCTCCTCATTTTGCTTAAAAAAAATCACCAAGAGACAAAAACAAAACAAAAACAAAAGATACCCACACGTGTTATTTTTCAGATCACTCAGAGCAAGCACGTACATTTACCCAGCATCTCTTCTGCAGATTTGTTATTGGTGGAACCTGTAGTGGGTTTTTGGATAGATCTGAACTGTCAGGCTTTGCTGCTCTCTGCTGGAGAGATAACACTAATACAATTGCGTGACAGCAGTCATGCATCACAGTGGCCTCGGGCGGTCTCTTTGTGAACTTCAGTGCTGTTTGAAAGCATACCAACTGCTAAAATTAACTATGAAAACAAACCTAGAGAACATCCAACTTAGATACATGAAATTTCTTGGGATATTTTTTACTCTCAAAACTCGTCACTTGATTCTGAATGCTATCCAGGTGCAATTTCTGGTCAGAGAAACCACAAAACAGCTACAGCAGTACGTGCTACATTAGAGGAAAAGCAAAACTGAAATTACCATTTGTAGCTTTTTCTTCAGCTCCACATTTGCTTCTCTGTAGCTTTTGGATGTAGATTGCAAGTAATAAATGGCCAGTCTGAAAGATAAAATAACACATGATTACCACCAAAGTTCTTACCACTTTAACACTGAAAGAAAATGATGACAGCATTGTGAAATATACTTATTTATGGATTTACATAGTCTGCTGTTAACTCACACCATAAGAAGTATGAAGGGTAGCACCAATCCAGGGTTAGAGGCATAGCTGAAAACTTTGCTAAACCATGGAGGAAAGTCAGACTCCAGAGTCTCGTGGATCACATCAAACATGCGGTTCTTACCACTGTCAAAAAGATGGTAGTGGTTATAAAAACCCAAGTCATTTTTATTTTAAAGCTAGATACCCTGAACTAGTGTCATTACCTGAAAGGTCCACAGTCAAATGAAGGGGGAATGGAGACAATGGTGTAGATGGCAGGCAGTGTGGACAGAAAGAGGATGACCAGCAACATGGCCATGTAGAAGTTGTTGGAACCAGAGGCTTTGAAGACCCTTTCTTGTGGCACATTACAGCACATAACAGCCCAGCACTGCAGGTACATGGAGACATGGAGCCGGATGACGTTTAAGGCAGGCAGACAGGGCGCATAGAAGGAACCCATCCTGAAAGCAAAGATTAGAAAAAGCAGGACAGATGCTGAGCTAGTAAGAGGCTTTTATCAATATGAAAACCATGATGAACCTAGCTGAAAGTAAAACACCATCCTGAAATAAGAATCTTCTGAGTGAAACAATTGCTGCTTTCCTACCATATCATTCCTTGATTGAAGATCAGGCCCAAAACGTTCCCACTGACGTCAAACTCAGAGTAGGATGGCTTTTACAAATGAGAAATTAAAGGCAACTATTACTTTTGCCACACTTTTTTTTTCTCCAAAGAGTGACATTTTTAAATTCGAGTAACAAATAAGTGATAGAAAAGATGACTCACAAAGCCAGCCTCTAGGTCCCAACACCAGCAGTAGTTGAGAAAACGAACAAGAACTGCTCTCAGGAAATCACCAATCAGCAGTGTGATGTAAGTTGTCATTGTGTCAGATATGATCAAGCGAACAAACTCCTACAAATTAAGAAATCATTTAGCATTAATTTCTCGTCAACATCAAAATTAACATCATCACCCACTCTGAAAACAACAGTTTTATTTCAACATAAAAGCCCCTGAACATTTGTAATGTTTATCGCTTTTAACAATAAGATCAGAGTATGTTTCCTTAGTTAATGCAACAGAAATCCATTAATACAAAGTTAACTAAAGTACAAACTGCAACTACAATGTTTACTTTGATTTTCAACTAAAGCATTATAATAATGGGGGAAATAATTATTTGAATTTGTAAGTTAGTTCATTTCAGCTCAGAAGTATTAATTTATTTGCATGTCATTGAGTGAAATAATGATTTGACCTCCAAACAAAACATGGCTAAATACTTCATGGCCTCGTCCAGTGGCCCCTCATTGCAGTTAAATTATTTTACCCACTATATTCATGTGATTGTTTCATATTGTCATTAATTTTATCATTTCCTTATTTATTAGTATCCACAGCCTAATGCCATAACAACAATTACATCACTTAGTTACATAATAGTACAGACGCACACATGCACACTGACCTGGCCTACCATTGTCTCCCAGCAAGGCCCTCTGGGCACATCAGCAGGGTGGATTGTGACGGGTGGAGCAGTACTGTTTTCTAAAACGGTGCCATTGTAAAGACTGGCCTCCCACATGGTTATATTAAACTTCACTACCTTTTCCTCTTTCCTCTGAGACAAACACTTTGGATTAATCATCCTATAAAATTACAATCTCATAAATCGATACACAATGACTTCTCACTTTAAGGTTGATCTCATCCATGAGTGCAATAATGAAGGTGTAGAGATTTCCCAAGAAGAGGGCAAAGATGCGACCGAGCTGCCACTGCAGGGCAACCCGCGGGTGGTAGTTCTCCAGGGTGCTGATTACATCAAACAGCATCGGACAGAACATCCCCAGTAATGACATGACCATGTTCACCTGAGAAATACATCAGAAAACTAATGTAATTACTCTGAGGACAACTTGGGAGTGCATGGGTTTTTTATTTAGTGTGTAACTTTGTATAACGCCTTACAAAAATGACATTTGATGCAACTGAATAGCTGGTGGCTGTGATCGCTGTAAATCTGGGCAGAATATTACCATTGACATGAACGGTGTGCACTCCTGTGAAAACTAAGTACATGCCATGATTGCAGAGTTGTAGCTCATAGGCAGGTCTTTAGCTTTCAGACAGATTTTCAGACAGATGTCCTTTGATGAACATTTGACTCTAGAATACTTTAGTATGCATTTATTCAGTTCAATATCTGCAAGGTCCTAGTTCCTGTGGCTGTGAAATAACCCTAAATCATCAGCCCTCCACTACCATGCTTAATAGTTGGTATGAGGCAGTTTTGCTGATATTCTGTGTTTGGTTTTTACTGTGTTTTTCACAAACATGGTGCTAATGGCGAAACATCTCCACTTTGGTCTTGTCAGTTCAGAGGACATTGGTCCAGATGTCTTGTGGTTTTTTCAGGTGAAATTTACAAACGTAAACTGTGTTGCTGTCTTCAACATGGTCTACATAAAGTCTTGTGAAAACTTTATTTTTCACATGACTCAAAATGTCAGTTTAAAATTTCTTCCTCAGTGTAATTCACAGAGCAAACTGAGAATATTTTAACAACTCACCTCAAACAGCTTTATGTAGAACACGTGGTATGTGCTACAGCTAACGAACTTCAACATTTAGATCTGGGTCTAGGTGAGTTTGCTCAGGTATGGAACTTGTTACTTATCTGCTTCATCATCAGCCAATATTTAAGAAACATCTCCAACATCCAGTCAGATTACGCGTTTCTCCTGACTGCTAAGCAGGCTTCTTTATGCTCTCCTGTAAACTTTAAAGTCTAACGCCTTTATTTCGATGCTTTCCAGTGTCCCCCAGTTCCCATAGAGAAGTTCACTTCTCAGATTTACTTACCCGTCACAGTCAAACTGGTCCATTCCTCCAGAAATACTCACAGCACTCTCACCTGCTCTCACCTTGTGTAAAGAATCTTATCTGGACTCACCCACCACACCCCCTCTCCAAATGACCTGATCACTTTCCCAAAATGCTCCTTAGTGACTATGTTAAACTATAAAACTCCTTTCTTTGGGTTTGGATTGCACTTTTTATTGTCACTATTTTGGCCTTGGACAAGAACTGCAGGACAAATTCTAAATATTATTTAATTAAACCTCAGCAAGTTTTGCTTGCAGCCAAAATTATTCATAAACTTCCTTTTGTAAATGTTATTTCTCATTAATTCCCCCTCTCTCTTTCTCTCATGTCTACCTCATTCCTTTCCCACCACGTGTGATTCTCCAGTCCATCTAAGGCAAATTTCTGAGAACGCCGCACTACAAAGTAGATGAGGTATCCACTTCCTGCTAAGCAGCACAAGACCAGGAAGTTGGCCAGCACACGCAAGAATCGAGTCAGATGGATGTTGTCATCCTTGTGGCTCTCTTGCTCCTCTAAGATTGCCTCCTATAGTGGTAGAAGAAGTGGTAGAGTGTAATGTACTGTATGATACTTGGCTTGCATTAATCAGCATACTGGAAAGCAGACAGTGAGCTGCACTAACCTTGAAGCTGGTGGTGATGGAAGCAAACTTATTGTCTGCTGTTTCAGCATTTCCTATCAGGTAGTCCCAGCTGGTGAACATTTTCCAGCTGAAATTGAAGCTGTTATCATCGCCGACCCCTGATTCATTTGCATTACGTGCCATCCTTTAATTTAAAAGTAAGTACATGATTCACTAAAACACTGTGGATAGAATAGATTTGTCTTTTGTATATAGACATAGCAAACATACGTTCTGATGACCACCATGTAGCTATAGGCCACTGTACCGACACCAACCAGGAAGTAAGACAGAGGCATGCGAAACTTGAGCCAGCCCACCGTACGTTGATTGTTGTAGTAGCCATAGAAGAGGACTGAGTACTGTGCGTAACCCTGTGGATACAATACTTTAATTGGGGGTGACTATTTATTACTACATCAGAGGAGAAATTGCCAACAAAGACAAATAAAATAATACCCACTGACCCCAAAGTCCCAAAGAACAGCAAAGTCCATCGCACTGGCCTCCTCAGCTCTGGGGACAGTCTTTCTTGGCATGCTCCCATAAGGTCGCCCCATTAATGCCTGTAAGCAAAATGCACAGAGAAGGATTACATCGTTTTTGGGGGGAAATGCAAAAGACATAATTCAGGTGCGGTGCATGAAAAAAAAGACAGCATACCTCCGGTACCATAACCAGGCCAAAGGTCAGACCAAACAAGATCATATTGATGCCATACATCCACCTCAGAAAGATAAAGTATGAGGCAACTGAGGAGCCAAAATGACCTGCAGAGCAGAGTACAAAATAACATATGAACAAATGAATATGTGCATCTGCTATAAAACCACAATGTAAGCTATCCTGCTTCTCACAGAAAAGATAAGGCCTTGGAAATTAGAAATGATATATGCGACTATTGAGCAGCCCTTTGTATTTAAAAAATAAAAGCACACCTACTTTCAATCTCCTTTATTTTCATCTCCCATGGGATGCATGCAGTTTTGAAGTTTTCAAAGTCCCGTTGGAATTTCATCCATTTCTAATGATATGAATAATTTTTTTAATGAATCGTGTATTTGTTTATGTTATTTAATGATTACATAAAGAAGTAAAAGTAAGTCCTCACCTTGGTCATCAGGACTTTGTATGCATAGAGCTTCCTGCCTTTTCCCTTTCCCAAGGCACCTTCATATTTTTCCACAAACTCCTGAGACTCCCTGAAATAAAAAAGCAAATATTAGAGTTCAAAATACTTCTGGTATTTTGAATTACAGCAGAACAAATCAGAATGATTTATCCATATGAAGTACCTTAAAGTGACAAGTTTCTTTTTCATTGGCCAGGGTTTTCCCCTTAGACTTTGGATCAGTTTCTTCCTCTCATCCACTGCCTCCTTCAGCTTCTCCAGCTCCTCTGGAGAGAGACACTCCGGCCTCACCACATCCTTGTCATTGTCCTCTTCTTCATCATCATCCTCTTCGCTTGTCTCTGGCTCTGAACTGAAGCATTAATGTCTTTTAGGGCCCTTTTTTTGTCTAACTGACAGAGTTTTCCATAGATAAGGTGAAATTATAAGATGATACACTACCTTGTTTCAGCCTTCTTGTGCTTTTTTTTTTTTATGTCCCGGGCTTTTTCCTTTACCAGCTGTTTACCTCCATCTTCTTTCTTCTCTCCCTTTTTGGTACTTCCCTGTTTCTTTTTTCCCTTATCAACATTTTCATCAACTTCTCGCACTTCCTCCTTCTCCATTCTGCGTGTTTTTTCATTTCTGATATCCTTTCTTGCTTTTGTTCCCTTGCCACCTGTCAGTTGAGCTTCTTCCTCTTCGTTGTTCTCTCTTCTGCTTGTTTCTTGTTTACTCTTAGCTCTTTTTCGCTTGCTTCTTTCTCTTTTCTCAGATATGGCCTGTAAATCCTCTTCCCCTTCTCCCGCTCTTGTTCCTCCTTTTCTTCTCTCATTTCTCCTCTTCTTTTTCTGCCTGTCACCATCTCTTCTTTTTGTTCTGTGTGTTTTACTCTCATGTTCCTCTTGCAAGGACAAATCTGCATCTTGTTCACCTGCAGTTGACATTTAAACATTACTTTTTGTTAACTTCTTACTATTTATACTCACATAACACTGTCAATCTGTCAGTACTGTTGCTTTCTTTTCACTGCGATGCTCACAGAAAGTTATCTTTTGATACTGTGAAGTTGGCTCGTGCTAAATTAAATAGTTTCCTTTCCTCTCTCATGCTATCACATGTTTTAAGGCATGATAGTACTGTGATGACTGAGGAAAATCAAAAGAACTTCAAATGATTTTCAAAGTGTGTTGGTGGCAACAGTAGTGGAGCATCTGTGTGAAGAAACGAAACACGAGCATGGAATTATTTTTCTGCCAAAAGTCAAACATAAATAAAGTCTAATAAAGTTTTTTTGTTTTGTTTTGTTTTTTCTAGTAATTTTGCTTATTTAAAGTATTTTTAATAAACAAGCTGAAGACTAACCTTCATCTGCATAAGTACCTGCAAAATCCAGTCCAGTGTGAACAATGGGAGACAGATATTTTATCAATGAAAATTAATTAAAGAATTGAGTATACCTTGTTTTTTTCATCTTAGCCATAATAACTGCATTTGCCTCATAATCGTTTTATCTTATGCTTCATTTTTAAATTCGATAATCTGTGGTATCATGTCTTTTAAAAATTATGTTCTCACACAAACTAAACTTTGTTTTAATCATCAGGGCAAGTTTGATATGAGCACACTACAAATAGATGAGTGTTCATCACATTGGAACCCATTAAGTCTTTGCAATTTTCATGACCTTGAGGCTCCCCTCTATTTTCTGTTACCAGAGTCCCAGCTTACAGTTTTCCTCAAATGTTAAAACACAAAAGCCAATCCTGTAACCCAAATGACCAGTAGTCTAAACACATTTACTAAATGTAGCCACCATATACCAGTACCATAAACACATGTCACATGAAGACACAATTCACAAAACACAACCCTCTGTACTCATAAATCTAAACACATTTTTCCTTGCCAAAACACATGTTGCAAAACAACTCTGCTCATATTCTCAAATGAAAGCCCATGTGATGCAAAATGCTTGCCACAGTCACCAATCTGTGAACACAGGGAACACACCTGGCGTCAGTCACTACACACAACGACTCAAAATTGAAGACACCTGTTGCTAATGATGTGACCCCACCTATAAAAGCATAGTTTGGTGAAGATGCCAAACAATCACAATGGATGAAGGCATTCGAGCGTGCGGAAGGAGAAGAGCTGCAGGCCAAAGAGGGGATGAGAGGAAGGAAGAGGTGAAGGCCTAAGAAGAAGAGGAGTTCGGCGTAGAGGAGGAAGACAAGGAGGCCAACAAGAGAGAGGAGAAGGTCCAGGTGGGAGAAGAAGACAACCTCGCACCATCATAACAGATGATATGCGAGCAACAGTAATTGATCATGCCATTGTCCATGGCATGACAATGGCTGAAGCGGGACGAAGAGTACATCCAAACCTGAGTAGGTCCACCGTGGCCACCATTATCAAGGCATTTAGACAACACAACAGGTATAGTACGCTATTGCTTTCTTTGTCACACTACAGTTTTACAGGCCTGTGAAAGTGGTCTGTTACCTTACATGTAGTTTTACATATAAATCAGTCAATTGACAACACATGTTTCTTTCTTTAGAGCTGAAAGAATGCCACATAGAGGTGGGAGGGTTGCCATATTCACAGCGGCACAAGAAACCCTCATTGCAGATATGGTCCGTGAGAACAACTGCATTAGACTCCGAGAGATCAGAGACAAAGTCATTGCAGATAATGTAAACTTTGAGAACATTTATGCTGTCAGCGTGTCCACAATAGACAGAGTTCTCCGGCGCCAACAGATGAGGATGAAACAGGTCTACAGGGTTCCCTTTGAGCGCAACTCTGCGCGACACATAGGACAACGTTACGAGTATGTGCAAGTACGTATACATCCATGTCCACAGTACAGTTAGTGGACATACTGTGTTGCTTAGTAGCCTACATTACTTCTGGACAATACTGTGCTACCTGATTGACCGTTCTGAACACCTGTACGCTTTCCCATGTTCACAGAGGATAATGCAGTTGGACGCGATGGCCAGACCCCATGAGTACCTCTTCCTGGATGAGGCTGGCTTCAACCTCCAGAAACGAAGGCGAAGAGGCCGTAACATCATTGGCCAGAGAGCCATCACTGAGGTTCCTGGCCAACGGGGGGGGTAATATTACTCTTTGTGCAGCTATGGGTACGGAGGGGCTTGTCCACCGGTATGCTGTCCTTGGGTCTTACAACACCCAACGTCTCCTCACCTTCCTAGAGGAGCTAAAAGACATCCTCCTGGACCGTCAACAACACCATCCTAGGCTAGCACATCACATGTATGTGATCATTTGGGACAACGTCCGCTTCCACAAGACACACCAAATCAGAGAGTGGTTCACCACCAACAGTGACCACTTTTTAAACGTCTGTCTGCCTCCCTACTCCCCTTTCCTGAACCCTATAGAGGAGTTCTTCTCATCATGGAGATGGAAGGTGTATGACAGACAGCCATACACAAGAGAGAACCTCGTACGGGCAATGGAGCTGGCCTGTGCTGACATCCCAGTGGAGGCCTTCCAGGGATGGATTCACCATTCCAGGGCGTTTTTCCCACGGTGCCTAGCAAGGGACAATATAGCCTGTGATGTGGATGAGGTGATGTGGCCCAATGCAGCTCGGCGACATGATGCCGCACAGTGACTGTGTAATACTGTAAAATGACCGTGTAGACAATAAAGACTTCACACCCTGATCATGTTTCCGAGAGTACTGTTGTGTGCGATTAGATTCTGTTTTTTGCATTGAGTTGTGTTACAGTAGTGTACGTACATGCAGGATGTTTTTATAGATTTATAGTCTTCATGTGAAACTCACAAATCTAAATGCCTAATCCTCTGCAGGGTTCTATGACGATCCGTTACTGTACAGATTATAAAAATATGCATTGGCAGTTATGAACCAAAGAACCTTCTCACAAATTGAGCATTGTGTTTTCAATTGTTTTGCTGTAGTGTGTAATGCTGTGTATAGTGTTTACAGTTTTGACAGCTTCGAGCTGCTCTCTTGGTGTGGGAGTTTGAGTTTTGCAGTGGGAAGGTGTGGTTGTGTTTATGTAGCTTTAGAGAAGGGTGTTGTGTTTGGACATTGGGGGACCTGGTGGTAACGTTTGTGACATGTGTTTTAGCATTTGAGAAAAACTGTAATACAGTCAGTGGCTACTTCATTAGTTACACTTGTTCAGCTGTCTTTTAAAATCAATATTTAATCAGCAAATCATATGGCACCAACTCAATGCATTTAGATGCATAGACGAGGTCAAGATGACCTGCTGAAGCTTAAACTGAGCATCAGAATGGGGAAGAAAGCTGCTCTAAGTGACTTTGAATGTGTCATCGTCATTGGTGCCAGATGGTCTGAGTGTTTCAGAGATGCTTTAGTGTTTACAGAGAATGGTTTGAAAATGTCCAGTGAGCAGCAGTTCTCAAGGCTTTTTCTCTGGGTGATTTCTGCTGTGATGTTTGGATTGTAGAGTCAAAATTTCTGATTCCAGTAGGATAAGTTTCCATAAAATGTCCATTGAGTATATATGAATTTAAAAATTAAGACTAGTTTAGTTGTATGGGAGCATATTTGTAGCAAAGAATGTGCCTTTTAAAGTGATGCCTTTAATTTAAGGGTCCACAGAAAAGACAAACTTAGGTCTTAGACAACTTTTTTAAGTTACTCAGCATGAGTGATGATCATAATTAGATTACTGGAAAGTTTAAGATCTCCTGGTTAAAAACTGACAAATGTGTGTCATTATTGATCATGTTAAGTCCTAATTGATACAGTATAATGTTTTAAAGTGCAGATTTAGTATAAAGTACATATTGCAAACACAGAAACTACAAAAATAATAAGAAAGGAAAGATTTGCTGAAAGCAAGACATGTAGGCTTCCTGCTATTTCACAGACCAGATGTTGTTTTAAGAGCTTTTTTAGGTTTGCAGCGAGATGAGTAGTATTAATTCTTTCTCTTTCTGAATATTGTATTCCATGATATAAAACATTTTTAACATTATCGTGCTGTGTTTTTCCTGCAACTTTACATTTGTTATTTTTAAGATAAATACATCTGACTTCTCTACAACATAACTAAACCTTTTAGATAACCTCTTTATAAATCCAGCCCTTCTGTTTTTGGTTTTTTTTTCACATCTCCAATACCACAGTGAACCCTTTCACTGGTGGAGCTTAACCTACCTCATTATGCACCTCGAACTATTGTGCACTAAAGGGGGATGAAGAGGAAAACAAAGAGGACCACTGACAGACTGAACAGATATTTATGTAGTCGGCCTTTTGATGTGTGTCCTTAGTGTAACCGGAGTGGCCATCACATGGGTCATTATGGCTGGGTGCAGCAGAAGGGCACAAAAGAGGCAAACAATGGCTTAATGAAGGGAGACGGGATGACTAAGCCCACAAGGATGGGGGAGACAGCCAAGGGCAAGAGGCCAGCTCCCAAATATGCAGCAAAGTGAACAGGAGGCAAGAACTGGGTGATTAAACATCTTTGTGCTGGGCAATAGCTGGCGTTTTAATGATTTTATTAATTAGAGGCAGACATCAAGTAACTGTACTTCATCTTACTGAACATTAACCTCAATAAATTAGGATGTTTTGTCAGAAAAATACACTCAAATCAGTTATCATAGCTACAACTACCACAAAGACCAAAAGCTCTTCCTCTATTTAACTAATGAGTATTTACCAATATCAACATTTTCCCTAATAAACATGTTGATATTTGTGTAGAAATTAGATTTTTTTTCCAGTAAAGGCCTGTAAATCTAATCGACTTGTATCATCCCAGCCACAAAGAATTAATGTGTTGCCGTCATAAAAACTCTGAAGAATATGTAAAAGCATGCTAATGGGCTTACTGTCATTCTCAGAGGTGATCAGACTGTCCCGAGGCATCTTCCTCTCATGGTCCTGGAAGAATTTCTCCACCATCCAGAGGTCATGTAAGCTAGAAAAAGAGTAAAGCTACAGTGTTTCAGTGGTCTTACGCTGGTCTCCCTCCTTTTACATCTTCTGCATCTCAGGTGAGGATGCAACTTATCCAAATGTGTGTGGGGGTGGGGGTGAGTGTTTAGGGCTGGTACATGATGAGTAATTCGCATGAGAAGTTTACTTTTTCCTCGCCACCCACTGACCCGAAACAGGGACATTGATAGCCTGGAAACCCTAGAGCCACACAATTTCACTAGCAATCAATTATTCAAAACAGTTATGACTTTCTTTATGTGGCTGTGTGTGAATGTTTATGAGCGAGTGTGTACTTGTAACTATGCAGGTGGAAAGACCAAAGCAGAGGGGGTTAATTGAGCAGCCAGCCAAAGTGAATGTCAGTACTGTTTGACATATGGCTTTGTGTAATTTCATTGTGACTGAGTTGCTGGGGTTCAGTGAGAAATGGAAAAGTGACGTTTAAAAAGTTGCATTCACCTTACAATACCTGAAATACCTAAAAATACTACCAATACCAATATCTATCAGTGTCCTGAAAGCATTCAATCCATCCATCCATTTTCTACCACTTACCTGTGTTTATGTCGTGGAGGCAGCTTCAGCAGAGAAGCCCAGACTTGCCTCACCCCAGCCACCTTTTTCACCTCATCTGGGAGGACGATGAGTCATTCTCAAGCCAGCTGAGAGATAAAATTTCTCAAGTGAGTCCGAGGGCTGCCCCAGGACATCTTCCCAGTACGACAAAAAACCTTGCCCAGGAGGTATCCTAGCCAGATGCCTGAACCACCTACTCTCTACTCCAAGTCCCTGTCAGATAACTGAGCTCCTAATTCTATCTCTAAAGAAGAACCAAGCCACCTATTGAAGGAAACTAATTTCAACCACTTTTAGCAGCACTTTGAAGTGCATGTCTCTCTTTTCACGCTCCACTCTCCCCTCACTCATGGACAATACCCAGACATACTCAATTGGTGATTTCAATTTCTGTCACTGTAGACTGGATGGGCAAACTTCAAAGCACCTTTAAATATCCTCAAGACGATAAAGACCTGGTCCAGTGTTCCTCATCCAGGGCGCAAACCGAATTGCTCCTCCTGAGTCTCCCCTGCAGTACCTTGGGTACCTTGGTATCGACTTCCTTGGAAAAAATGATGAGTGTGAGCCCCCTATATTTGGGGGTCCCACTCTGGTCCCCCAGGGCAACAATCACCCCATTCTCCCAATCCAGAATCACCACCTCAGTTCATCAGGCAATGTTGCAGAGACGTGAGTCTTGTCTTGCAAGTCTTGTTCCTTTGTCTTACTGAATTCCTCATGCACCTGAATTTTCACCCCAGCTACGACTAAAGGTGCACTCCACTGGTGGTGCCAGTACCTGTCAGCTGCCCCTGGGGTTCAATAAGCCCAATAAGCCTGACAGCTCCCTTCACCTCCGATGTCCGCAGTCTGGTTGTGGGATTACCGCCACTACCTAAACCAACTCCAGAGTGGAACAGAATTCAGCCCCTCTACAGGAAACTGGTTCCAGAGCCCAAGCTTTACACTGAGGTGAGGACAGTTATATTTAGCCACTATTTCTCAACCTCATGCACCAGCTCCGGATCCTTGCCCACCCGAGAAGTAAACTGGACCCTTGATTCAAGGAGGGTAAAGGGTTCCGATTTTCTTTATTTACATACCCAGCAGTTCAATGAAACTGTTTTCCCACACACTTTCTTCAACATATATCCCCGTCATTTCTGAATAAATAGTAATATGTGCCACGTAGTATGTGTTTGAAATAAATAAATTTGGATTTAATTGTGTTTTGATGCAAACTGTTGAAGAACATACTGTAAAAGTGGTCTTGTCTGACTCCAGTATGTCTGGTTTTGAGCCTAATTCAGAGCCATTAAGTCTGTTTTGAGTCTGCTCTGTGGCTACACAAAAGTATGAATGTTTTTAAAACTTACATTTGAGCTTAAATATCCTTTTTTTTGTTGGTTGGTTAGTTAGACCTTAGTTTCTTCTTTGGATTTAGAGAGAAGGTGAAAATATTAACATTTTAGAAAGTGGCTCATACACAACAAACCATGTGATCATTAAATCAGATGTAGAAAGATTTTTTTTCAGTTAAAGAAATCACATTAATATATAATAACAACAGAATAAATGATGGATATTAGACTCAGACGATTAAAAGAATTGGATGAACTTATAGCTCATAAAAATGTAACTCTTAGATACGGAGAGATGAAATCAAGGTTAAAGAACCTGTAGAGGGTGGTGTTGCTCTACACTGAGTCCAAAGTGGATTCCAAACAACAGGAAGAGACAGGATGACACATCAACCTTCTTAAAGTTATGTTTTATAGTCACGTGACTTGTTTTCTGCATGACTGTCTGTAACCTTGTGCAGGAAAGCCCAGAGTTTCAGAGACATGACACCATGTTTGTGTGCATGTGTACAAGAAAAAAATGGGAAGGGTATCGGCTTTCTAAAGCTAAAGTGAGATGCAGCTATGAGAGTGTCAGTGAAGTGGCAAGATGAGGAAGGTTGACAAGGCTACTAGAGCAGAGAGTGACGTTTTTTGTTTTTTTTTAAAAAGCAAAATTTGTATTCTGCTGCTTTGTAGCCAGAGGTTTTTGTCACACAAGGCTCCAAACAAATGAACCGACAGTCTAAACCTGTGTTACATGAGACCTCTTGGATGATGTGGCCAAAAGCTTGGCAGCAGAATTTGGACAAAGCATTGCCAAGGCAGAGGACAGGGTATTGCAAATTTGGAGTAAAACTTGTCTAAAACAGGCCTCTATTGTAAATGAGACATTGAGTCTCAATGGAATTGCCTGTATAAGAATAGGTTAAACAATACAATAAAAACAAAGTTATCTCACCTGAGTGTGAATATAGCAATATCCCTTTCCTGGCAATCTTAAAGACATAAAGACCTGGATGGCCGCTAACTTTCTGCTTCTTAATTCAGATAAAACTGAGGTTATTGTACTCGGCCCTGAAAAGCCTAGAAATATGGTATCTAACCAGATTCTTACTCTGGATGGCGTTACCTTGGCCTCCAGTAACACTGTGAGGAACCTTGGAGTCATTTTTGACCAGGACATGTCCTTCAATGCACATATTAAACAAATATGTAAGACTGCGTTCTTCCATTTGTGCAACATCTCTAAAATTAGAAATATCATGTCTCAGAGTGACGCTGAAAAACTAGTTCATGCATTTATTACTTCCAGGCTGGACTAATGTAATTCATTATTATCAGGATGTCCAAAAACTCACTGAAAAGCCTTCAGCTAATCCAAAATGCTGCAGCAAGAGTACTGACAGGGACTAGAAAGAGAGAGCAGATTTCTCCTGTTTTGGCTTCCCTTCATTGGCTTCCTGTTAAATCCAGAATTGAATTCAAAATCCTGCTCCTCACATACAAGGTCTTAAATAATCAGGCCCCATCTTATCTCAATGACCTTGTAGTACCATATCACCCTATTAGAGCACTTCGCTCAGACCTACCATTTATCAGTTCAAACATCCAACGACATGAATGCTTTAAAAGCATCAACATCAGCTCTTCTCTGACAGCATGGTGGGAGTTTCTAAAATTGACGGCGTCTTCATTAATCCCATGCAAACGTACACCTATCTGGAACAACCCTGACATATTACAAAACAATAATATGATAAACTTTTCAGATTGGAGTGGTAAAGGAATCAAATATTTAGAACATATACTAGAAGGAACAGAATTTATTTCATTTGATGGACTAGTTACACAATATGGGATCAACAAGAAAAGATTTTTAGAATATCAACAAATTAAATCCATAGTAAAAAAGAAATTTAAACCGGGTCAAGTTGAACTACAAACACCACCAAGTGTGGTTCAATTTCTTACTCTTAAAACCCCCAAATTACTATCCAAAATATACAGAATGCTTTCTAAAACAGATGAATCAATATCACTTCCTATTGCAAAATGGGAAGCGGATTTATCAGTTAACTTAGACCTAAACTTCTGGTCTCAGATTTGCTTAAAAACCTTTCATCTAATTAGAAATCCCAGTCTTCAATTAATTCAATACAAAATATTACATAGAGTGCACTATACAGGTCATCGGATGTTCAAGATGGGCTTTACGTCTACCAACAACTGCTCACACTGCCAAACCAATTCACCGGACAATTATATCCACGCTCCTTGGTTCTGTCCACCAGTTCAGAAGTTTTGGCGCGAGATATGTGAAGACTTATCGAAGTGTCTGAAATGTAACATTCCAACTTCCCCCTTAGTGTGTTTGTTGGGCAGCTTAGATAATGTCACTTCAGAAAAGAATATCGCCCATATGGTTTTCACTGCCCTATGCATAGCCAAGAAAACAGTCCTCATGAACTGGAAAAATAAAAATAATCTTAATTCTAACCAATATAGAAATTATCTATTAGATTACATTAGTCTTGATACAGCCTCTGCCACCACATCAGATCAATTGCTCTGGGCTCCTTTGATCAGCTCCATCACCTAGTGGGGGTGGGGGGTCATAGTTTGGTCCCGCCTTCACTGTTGTGATTGGTGTGGGGGTAGGGACAGGCTTAGGGCGTCGGGGGGTTCCCCGGAGGCATCTTCCTTGGGGGGCTCAACCCGGGGTAGCGGTCATGTCCGGTTAGGGGCTCTGTTGGCTCTCAGGTGACTGTTTCCTCGCGGCTGCGTGCAGCGGGGCTAGGGGAGGGTCTGTGCTGACGGACGTGGGTTACTGACCTGGTAGCCTGGCTGCCCCTGGGTGGGTCCGGGATGGGCGTGAGGTTCTGGGGGCGCTCCGTCTCTGGGCTGGGACCCGGACCGGGCCTCGGGGGCTTGGGTCCTGGTTGGTGTGTTGCCGGGGTTGTGGGCGGGTGGGTGCATGGGGGCCCAGCCCTGGAGCAGGGTGCCGCCGGTGCATCGAGCCACCTGGGGGGCTCTTCAACTGGTGGGGGAGATTGTCACATCTTGCAGGAGCTTTCTTCTCTTCAGGAACTCTCTGCAGGAGGGGGAGATACAGGAGAGGTGGAGGAAGATCTCAGCCTGGGTGTTTATTGTCTTATGTAGTCTGGAAGATGAGTGGATGGTGGGGTGGGTGCAGTTTTCTCTGTGGTGCGGTTGGGTGGACTGTCCCGGGCTCTGTGGGGCCGGGAGGCGCTGCTGCACTGGGCCCAGGTCTGGATGGGCCTGGGCCCCCTTTCCCTGGCGGGTCGCGGAGTATGGGGGTGCCTACTGGGGTCAGCGGGGGAGCTGGCCCCAGGGAGGGGTCACTTGCCCCTCCCTTCCTTCCCTCCCCATCTCCAGCTGCCTCCCTCTTCCCGCTCCACCACAACCACCCACACATGCAGGACCTTGGAGTAGGGGTATGTCACCAGGGTGCAGAGGAGGCTACCCCCCCCCCCCCGTCCCCTTCTGGCTGCCTCTGCCTCAATTTTATCCCACAACTTAGACATTCACATTACTCACACTCTCATTACACATAGGATCTTGGGGGTGGGCACGATACACGGAATCCAAAGTACCATCAGGGTGTACACCCCACCCCTGGCGTCGTTGCCCACCTCTCAATTTTAAATACACGTAGACATTGAGGGCTAGCAGGAGGGACCATGCGCTTACCTGCTGCTCTCTGGCAGGTAGCTCCAAGCCCTCCTGGGTTTTAAATGCACCTTAAAACACACATGCATCAACACTACAATGAGCGGGTGGAGGGAGGTTTGGAGTCTTCTCTCACCCCCATTCTCTGCGACCTGCTGGAGCGGGGGGGCTAGGAGGAGGAGTTGGCCGTCCGACTGCGGTCTGGAGTGTTGGGCCTTCCTGCTGCTGCGGAGTCGGGGCGGTCTGCCTCCCCCCACCGCAGGGAAAAGGGTAACACCACCTGGGTCTGGGTGCAGTTCCCCCCTCCAGGGGCAAGGGTACCTAGACCCGGTTTGTAGAGTACGCTTGGGGAGTGTGATCGTGTGTACAGTGTCTCTTTATGTCTGTCTCCACGTTGGTTGAGTGTGGAGTAAGTGCATATGAGAGCATGAGGGTGGGAATGGATGTTTGTATCTGTGTGTGCCTGTATGTCTGTGTCTATATGTCAGGTTGGGTATCAGACGCCACCTCTCTGGGGACATCTCAGGCCCTCCAAGGCTTGGAGGCCTATCTCCCCCTACCACTACCTCCCCTGCCAGTGGCGGACTCCCTCAGACATCGGTGCGTTGGTGGTTCTTTGTGTCCGGGGATGGGCGTCCAGGTACACACCGGCTCACTCCTTGGCGGCCGCTTATCGGGGCCTGGAGCCTGGGGCTCGCTCGGGCCACTTCGGAGGTGGGGTGCCCCCGGCCTCTCGGCCTGGGGCTCGGTCACTCAGGCGCGGCTGGCTGCCGGCGGAGCTCACGGGCGCGTCACTGCAACTCCCCCTGGCTTCTGCTCCGCGGCTGCTGAGTGAGCCCTCATCTGGGACTCTCCTCAGCTCTCTCTGGGACAGTGGCGCGGCTGCCCCTCTGTTGGTCTTCCTTGGTCTCTTGTGTTCTGGGGGCCTCTGGATGTCTGGAGTTTTGATCTCCTCCATACCTGCTTCATGCCCTGGAGGACGGGGCTGTGGCCCCCCCCCCCCCCCCCCCCCCCACACCCTCTAGCAGATTATTACATGAAGGAACCTTTTAAAAAACAAAAAACAAGCGCGTCCATGCTCACAGGTGTACACACGGGTGATCACACCCACAAACTACACCCTTTTTGGCTCCTACCTCAAAGCACACTGTGTTCTGTTGATCTTATGTGCTGCACAATAATGTTTAATATTTAGTATTTACTGTCATATTCCCATATATCATTGTGATGTTGTTTATTCTATTACTCTTGTTCTCTTCTGCTTGTTTTCTTTTTTCTTTCTCAGCAGGTGATCCAGGTGATTGATATATGCATTTTTTTTTTTCCTGCTCATTCTGTTGGTTTTTGTCTTTTGCCCTTCTCCCCCGTCCCTCTTCTCAGCTGTTTCTCTTTCCCTCTTTCTTTCTCCCCTTCTTTCCCCCAGTCAAGTCTGTCCCGTATTCAGTAAGTGAAAATAAAATAAACAATAAAAGGTGAATCAAATGGACCATTACGGCAAGGCTGGGATGGTCAATTTGGTAAAGTAAATCCATTGGGCATCTTTGTTTGCCTTTAGACAACAATTCTGATGGCAAAAGAGCCAAACGGGACAGGCAAAAAAAAAAAAAAAGAGCACTTCGCTCTGCAGGCCTACTTGTTGTTCCTAGAGTATTTAAAAGTAGAATGGGAGGGAGAGCCTTCAGTTTTCAGGCCCCTCTTCTGTGGGACCAGCTTCCAGTTTGGATTCGGGAGACAGACACTATCTCTACTTTTAAGATTAGGCTTAAAACTTTCCTTTTTGCTAAAGCATATAGTTAGGGCTGGACCAGGTGACCGTGAATCCTCCCTTAGTTATGCTGCAATAGACGTAGGCTGCCGGGGGATTCCCATGATGCATTGAGTTTTTCCTTTCCAGTCACCTTTCTCACTCACTATGTGTTAATAGACCTCTCTGCATTGAATCATATCTGTTATTAATCTCTGTCTCTCTTCCACAGCATGTCTTTTATCCTGTCTTCCTTCTCTCACCCCAACCGGTCGCAGCAGATGGCCGCCCCTCCCTGAGCCTGGTTCTGCCGGAGGTTTCTTCCTGTTAAAAGGGAGTTTTTCCTTCCCACTGTTGCCAAAGTGCTTGCTCATAGGGGGTCATATGATTGTTGGTTTTTTTTCTCTGTATCTATGAAGCGCCTTGAGGCGACTTATGTTGTGATTTGGCGCTATATAAATAAAATTGAATTGAATTGAATTGAATTGAATTGAATTGGCAGAAACATAAGGGAATAAGCAATTCACAAGATTGTTGAACTTCAAAGCCTGGTGTGTTGAGATACCTACATTAAGCAGGATAAGTTTAATGAAAGAAGATAAAGAGATAGTAGTTTACGTCACGTTTAAAACAATGTCCTGAAAATTTTTAGGTGTAAGAAAAGTATGTATCATCTTATATAGAGTTAATACAGATCATCAGAGGCGTGTCTGAGGTGTGCAATTAAATATTTTCTGCATAACAAAGGTAGGAGATACCTGTTAAGAATATCTATTTTTTGCACAAAAGGAAGCACAATGCATACAGCCAGAGGCACATGACAGATCACAAGACAGAGATTCAGTTACGAAGGTGTGATACGGTAAGCAAGAAAGTCCTGTCTGACAGATACAAAAGCTGTTCTAGAGATACTTCCCTGCCTGAACCTCACAGCCAACATACAGGTATACATATTAGGTTGTAAGTACTTGGAGAATGGCACAATTTTTCCAATTTTGTAACCACAGTGGATTCAATTTTCAGATATGAGGATTGCTTTTAATACTCGGTCAATGACTGCCTGAAGTCTAGAATCTGCGCACTTCACCAAATATGTTCTGCTAGGTCTTTACTACAGCAACCATCAGTTGCTGCTCACTTGTGGGTCTCTACCGCCCACCTTTAATTTTTGTCTTCAGTAATTGCAAAGCATGCTCTGTTGGGTTGCAGTCAGGTGACTGTGTTGACCATTGAATAATATCCAATTTCTTTACCTTGAGAAACTCATCGGTTGCTTTTGGAGTTTGCTTTGGCTCATTATTGATTTGCCCAGTGAAGTGTTAGCTAATCAGTTTTTGGAGCATTTAGCTAAATCTGAGCAGAGAGTATAACCCTGTACACTTCAGAATTGTATCTTTCTATTTCTATTAGCAGTCACATAAAAATAGTAAATACCTGAGATCCTGTTCTACTGGCAGCCGCACATACCAATGCTGTAACGCTTCCTAAAACATGTTTGATAATGTGGTTAATCTTTCTTCTGTCCAAAGAAGAACCAGTGCAGCTTCGTTTAGATTTGTTCTGGCAAAGTCTAATCTGGTCTTTCTGTACTTGAATTCAACCATTGGTTTGGACCTTGTTGTAAACCAAATATTCTATAAACTTGTATTTCAATTAATGAAGGTCTCTCTTCATTGTAGACTTTGACAATAATAGTTCAATGAGACTGTCCTCAACTTGTTGGATATTGTAAAGTGGTTTTCTTAAAGAACGAATTTGGCAATCATTCACTTTAGTTGTCTTCCTTTTTCTTCCAGGACTTTTGGTCTAACTGATCTTACTTGTGTCCTAAAATTTTGCTGTATATTCGTTTGGATTACTCAGTCTAAATACAGATTCCATCATTTGCGTCAACATCTCTTTGAGCCTCATATGAGCATTCCAAGAATTGAACTTGCTCCCAAATGCAAGTTCAACACTCACTGGGAATCACTGACTGCAAAGTTTGTTATGGAATAATCAGGGAATAAAGTTACCTTGCTATGAAACTGCTTGTTACTCATTACTTGTAGATTTAAAGCATATTCAAAAGCAACACATTCACATTTATTCCAGTACAAAAATGATTGTGAAACAAAATTTAAACAATTTAAAGGACTCTGAGAGCAGCAGTTGCTACTGAATGCAACCAATAGAGACCAAAATGAAACTTATTAAAAACTTGGAATTTGTAAGACACAAGTGAGCTGATGACCGGTCATTTTCTCTTAGATTTTACTCATCCAGCAAAACTTGAGAAGCTGCTTAAAAGACAATTTTGCCAAATGGCCAAATGCAGTTAAGATTTTGTTAAAAATAAAAGATGAAATGTTTCAGGTCGATGAAAAAGAAAAAAGACTCGGAAAAACAGAAAAACATGCCCACTTTGTTTGGGGGAAAGGTGAAAGCACACTTTTTGTCCTCAGCACTACTGCAAATTCCTCAGACAACCCACGCCTTTCTTGCTATGAGTTGGCATTGTTTACCGCTGCACCACCATGCTTTCTTAGCATGTGGGAGCAACAAGCCTTAACGGTTCAGAAGCCTGTACAAACAAGCCCACCTTTCATCTTTTTTTAGCTTCACACTGTCTAAAATATAGTATAGATGACATTTAAGAATAAAAAAAATGGTTGGTTGCTGGAAAATATTATATATATAAAAAATATTTGTAAAAGTATACAAAACAAAACCCAAAAGAGACATATTTACTGGGAATAATAATAATAATAGAAATTATACAGAAATATACATAAACTCATACATGTCTAAGAGACTGAGCGAGTGAGCATGAAATGATAGGAGCATGTTGAAGTGCATGCAACGCAGAGTTTATCTGTGCATTTCTGTTGCTCTTTAGTTAAACAGCCAATGTAGATATCAGTGTGCAGGCGTTAGACAGTGATTCATCATTTGATAAAAGACTACTGAGACCTGCAAACTGCCCGCATGTACTGTATGAGTCAAATAGCATTTCTGTAACAGAATATGTCTGTAGCCAAGCCCCCTGTCCCCTAATGCAGGCCAGAGAAAAGCAGCATAGACTTAGAGGAAGGATGTCTAGTGAGGGTTACAGGCACTGTACTGTACTATGCCAAAATAAATATGTGGAGTTTTTGTGTTTGTGCGTGTGTGTGTGTGTGGGGGGGGGGGGGGGGGGGTCTATTTTAGAGAAGCATCACCAAAACCAGTTCTTTTCCAGCTGTACTGGGTAATAAACACAAATTCGTAAACACTTTCTGCAGAAAGCCTGCCTGTGTTTCCCTGATAACAACAATCTACCAGTGAACTTTGTATAGCATTTATTTTGCCTGAGTTGCACGACTGTTGACACTAAATGTAAAGCAGCAGGAGGTTTTGGCCCTAAGGGTAAAACTTGGCTGTTTTTGTCAGGGAGAAAGAAGAGAGCTGAGAGGACAGTGCAAGCTAATCCAGGTGTGACTCAGACTATAGACATTTGCCAGGGGGGACTAAAAATGACGTAATCATTGTAAACAGAGACCTGGCATATAAGGATGTCTAAGGCACAATGTTTGATGTGCACTTTCAATAGATTATTTACCCCAAAGACTATCTGGGATGAGTGACTGCACCTGAGCAAAGATTAGACCCATTTATCAATAGTACAGACTGTAGAAAAACAGGCGTCTTTAAGTGTTGCTGTTGGCATTTTGCCAGGATTAATAGCAAGTCTTTACTACTTGCCCATCTAGATGTTTCCCTGTCTTGTGTTTTTTTCCCTCAAGAAATTCCTTCTTCCTGTTTCTGGGTGTTTCTGAGGAGGGGATTTGACTATTTCTCCAACACGGAAATAAATGCTTAAAAAAATACCTTCACACTGCAATATATCAAAAGCAGGCAGAGGGGGAAAGGGGAAAATAAACGGTTTACATGGATGAAGAGAAAGTGAGCTGCTCAAATTTGCACACCATGTTCACGGGCCAGCAACAGATGTGTGTAGGTGTGAGCGAGAGACAAACAGAGAGCATGGTAAGTATGCGTGAGTAAAGCAGCGTCATCGAGCAGGCAAGCAGGCCTTGGCAGACTGTGGGTGTTTTTATGGGTGGGACTTGGCTGCTGCAATTGACAGATTACAGTGGTGGAGGCGTGGCTTGCCCTTGCAGTCAGAGGAGCACGTGGCTAGGCCCGTCTGCACGAGGGAGCAGCAACAAAGACCAGCCAGTCTGGGCCACAGGACATCTGCTGCACACCAACACACACACACGCACACATGCAGGGGTTCACATTTGATCACCACATGCAGACATGTGGTCAGGTCATACATAGAGTGTCTTATATCAGCTGTGAAGGGCAAACCCACACAGAGCCTGTAAATGGAAACTGATTTTTTTTTTAAATGCATATGCATCACCTTTTCATTGGCCTTTTACATGAACCATGTGTGCACAAGTCTATACACACACTCCATATTAATCCAACAATTACCCAGATACCCGTGTACAGTGAGGCCTGTGTGTGAAGAGGAAAGAAGGAGGAGGAGGGACTTTAGATAGAGACTGTGGTGGGAAACTTTTGGGGAACTCCTCCCTGCTCACAAATAACAAGAAGCACATTCACGAGAGGTTCAGGGGAGGTGTGCAGTACCAGAACAAGCAACAGACTCAGTGGTCCTTAATTTGAGCCTGTTGTGCTGCTCATTCTTCCCCTTTAATAGTTTGAGTCTCTTTAATTTTCTGTCTGCCTATCTCTTGGAAGCATTCTCTAATTCCAAAGTGCTTCACTGAATGTTTCCTGAACATTTTCAGCAACAGGAATTTTCAGCAAATCTCTCCCTGATCTCCCACCACATCAGATAGACACAGTCTGTTCATGAAAAATGCTTCTCTTTTTTTTACTGTAGACCACACAAACATCTACACACAAACAGTACCACCCCCTTCTTTATGGGGGCTGCGCATGAAGCCGAGCGTAGACAGAGCAGGGTAGGGAGATCAAGTTTAGAACCGATGGTTTTAGTCAGAGCTTATCAAGCCCCACACACAGCTTATGTAAATGGATAAGCTGCCATCTCCACCACTAGCCCCTTTATCGACAGTGTCTCACCACACCGACGCCAGACACAGGCAAGCTGTGCCTCTGTGTGTGTTTGCACATGCATGTGTGTGTGTGTGTTTGTGTTGGGTCGACCAATATCTGCCTAGTAACTACAGACAGACTGCTCCAGATTCACATAAGTAATCCTCACACCCTTACACAAACACACACACGCACAAGAAAACACACAACAAAAGAAAACAAAAGAAATTGTAGGCATCTGTTGCCACGGCAGCATTGTTACTCAGCCCCTCACGTGTATGACATGTTAATGTATAAAAAAGGGACATACTGCTTCAACAAACAGATACAAAAGCCTAGCTATGACAGCGAGGGGGATGGGTAACGATACTCAACACCTCCCACTCTCTCCTCGGCTGCCCCCTCCTCTCACTGAAAACCGTGAACCTTCACATACTGAACAGATATACGTTTCAACACATGCTCCTTCTCGTCTGCTCCCTGCAGGGCTGTGTATTAACACAACACATGCGCACAAAGACCTCAGTGTAATCCCAGTCTTCCATCCACCCTTCTTCATTCACATATGAAAAGCTTTCGGGCTAATGTCAACAGAGGGATAGTGCTACACGCATGTATGTACACACAGAAGACCATTAGCATGAAACTGCAGCGTGGTGGGTTGCCACAAGCACTGTTTTGAGCCTGTGTTGTAATATGTGAGCTGTGAGTTAAACTGTAACTGGAATCTTTTTACTGAGGTTTGATTAGAGAAGAAAGACCGGGTTATAAAGGCTATATAAAAGAAGTCATGGTCATCAAAGCTTGTCTTTCTGAAAATCTCAAAAGATAATAAAACTGTGATGCCACGTGATATTAACTTGTACAAAAAACACGCTGTTTTATGATAATGTAAGGAGTCTTCCTTAGGGTTTGTTGGCATGCATGCACTATGTTCCTTTAGTTATGTTGCTTATTGGAGATCAGTTGCTTTATTAACTCTCCAAATCACCCAGTCAAACACAAAGCATTTCAGTCGTTTCATGATTTTTACCTTTCTTCTTTTAAAATACTTTACTCTTAAAATATACCATAAAAATAACGAGTAAATATGCAATCAAGTAAACCTGTCCAAATGGACACAGCACAGGAAGCTAATAAAAGACAAGTAGGTCAGACCACAAGCTGTCCTCTGTTCATCTGTGTATGATGAAACCAGTTTTAGCAGCAATGTTTCCGCATGTGTGTGTGTGTGTGTGTGTGTGTGTGTGTGTGTGTGTGTGTGTGTGTGTGTGTGTGTGTGTGTATAAGAAGGAAAGAGAAGGACTTCCCCTTGAAAAAGTCAGCTGAAGATCAGCAGTCACTTTTGCTTTCACTTAGCTACCACCATTTTTCAGTTTCCATATAAAGCTAGTTTGAACCGGATCAAACACACTGAGAAATCTCAGTGATTTCCAGACTTCTGTAAGCTTCTAGATTTCCACGAATCGACACACAGAGAGATGACAACATCCCCCCGCCCCAAACACAAGCTCACACCACCCGACTTCAACACTTTTTTGTTTTTTTCAGCTCTGACCTGTAGTGCCTGGGGATTTGTGTGATGTTATGCTGACAAGGTGGGAGGGGATATGTAGAGACTTGTTAGACCTTAAGGCACAGTACCCTATGTATGTACTTAATTATGTAGTATGACGCATTTGCAAGTGAGTGGAGAGTACAGGTGTATTTTGTATCATAAAAACAAATCCAGTGGATGTAATGCTCTGGTGGCTGTTGATGTAAAAACAATGGGTTAAGTCAATTAAAGCGACCCCTCAAACTTTGTGTCAACTATTTTGTTTCACTATAAACATTTTTTACCACAAGGAAAGACTTTATTTTAGAAATACTGAGGGCCAAAGTGCCTTTGCTGCCAATTTGACATTTGACAAGCCACCAAAAATAATTTATAAGATGTTTTCTACTTTTAGTAAATTAATTTAACTGGAATATTTAACACAGCTACTTTGGTAATATAGCCTTACCCATAATGGCACAATTTGGACTACTACTTGTATTTGTGCAGAATAAGATATTTTGCTGTTCTAAAAGCTCACTTTGAGTAATGTTTTGTGACTAAAATCTCTTTTCAGTTTCTTTTATAAATTCCCAGAAATCCCACTAAGCTCTTTCAGTGGTCACAGTCCAGTAACTAGCGCCAGCCTTTATTATTTCCTCAAGGCATTATTCTAACAGATGTACACCTTTAAAAAAATTCCAATCTTATGGTGCTGCTCACGTGTTTTTCTTGAAAACTTCCCCAACATCAACACAGGTGCTCGGGTGTTTTTCTCTTATACAGCTATCTTTGTGAAGACTAGTTTGACTCGACAAAATAGTTACAATGTCTGAACATTTTTAACTTCATCCACAATTTGTAAGAGCTGTTTGATGTTAGCAGTTTTGATTTGAAATAGGGTTAAAATCAGGGCCTAACGACTGACTGGGCCCTCACTGGGCCTAACAGTATTGATAATGTCAAGGTCACTATTTAGTATCAGTAACTGGGACATTAGCAGTTTGTAGCCAAATGTTGTGAAATGAGTCCGCTTGGCTTGTCTCCTGGAAAACATGTTTACAACCTGTACTTGCTTTGTTCTTCTGACAGAAATAATCATAGGCCATGTGAGTAGCAGGAGGGGCGAGGCTGTCACATTAATAGTGCCATCTCACAGATAAGTGTGTAGAATCTTCTACAAAGAGGCATCACGGATCACGGACCTGCATTCTTCTTGTTTTAATTCACTCATTGTCAGCACCATTATTCATTCATCCTATCATTTAGGTGGATTACTCAATATGGTCGTCCTTGTAGGAGGATGACGAATAGATGTGTAATAACGCAATCACGAAGTGGCGCAAGCGCAGACTGAGTTTCAGCGCCCTCCCTTTCTGGCAGAGCTGTACACAGAGCTCGAGGGCTCCGCGGGTAGCCAATGGGGACACGTTGTTTTACCCGTGACATCACCGCCACTCCTCTGACTAAAGAGGGAAACAAACATCCATACAGAAGGAACGGGAGAGGAAGAGAGAGAGGAAGGAAGGTAGGAGGCCGAGGAAGGGAGACTTAAAACCCCTCTAAACCTGTCTGGCACCGAGGACGACGGCACATAACCGAAGCAAGAACGAGAAAAGGACCTCACCGGGACCTGAAATCAATCGACATTTTCCAGCTGCCCACACTAACGGCCACTTTTCCCCGTCGTCTCGCGAGAAACTTCATCGATTTTTAGCAGGTGATGATCTTGGATTATTGTTTTTTGGGATTTTTTTCTGAATATGGATGATTTTGGAAGTGAGCTCGGCTTATCGAGGTAATCAGCCAAACGATGGGTGTTTGCAGAGGTGGCGGTCGGTGATGGCGACCTTTAACGGTGGATTGAAAGGTCAGGCGGTGCGTTGCGTGATGGCTGAGTGTGATAAACAAGCTTTTTCCACCCCCCATTTCTTTAGCGTGTTAAAGTTGCCATCACCACCATCTCCTCCTCCTGAGTAGAAATGTCAAAAGCCCTCGAACGTGATTCCGTCTCTTTCAAGGAGGTGAAAATAACAAGGGAGGGAGCGAGCTAGTTGGTTGCTGTGCCTATTTTTCTGTTTGTCCCGAGAGCTGGGGGATGGGGCACCAAAGCCAGCTAATTCCTGTCTAGAAATAGAAAATTCATAAGCTGAATAGGCAAGCAGGGCGAGAGAGTTGCTTTCGAAATTGCTACAGAACATTTTCTTGAATATAAGTTCTCGCACGGCTTCGGCCGATGGAGGAAGTAGTTTCAGCTTTGGCTCAGACGAGCTTTGCTCGATGTGTAGAACTATGTGGCATCACCAAGTCTCTTTCTAAGTGCCTTAGTGTGATTATATAACCGTGGTTGTCCGCATAGCTTCGCTTAAATCACGCAGAACACCGCATTTCAGTACAAATAAAGTGATTAAAGCGAACTACAAAACGATGTCTAAACAGGAAGCAGGGAGATTGCAGACAAAGGAAGAAAGAAGAAACAAAGGGAGCCGATACCTCACTGTCTAGACAGTGGGTTTTCAGAAAACATTAGTGCCGTTATCTTCCCGTAGGCTTCTCGTGGTTTGTTTTCAACACTGTCCATTTTTAAAGAGCAAATTTTACAGCATGTGACAAGCCCAAATGTTTTGTTTTTTTCTTCTCTCCCCTGCCCTTCAGTGTGACTCAGGACTTTTTAAGCCCAGCAGGGCCTGAAATATGAGCTTGGCTTGCGCCTGATAAAGAAGCACAGTTTCCCCCTTTTGTTTGCTGGAGATTATCACACGTACGTTTTTTGTTTCCGCAGTAGTTTTTGTTGTCCGCAGAAATCAAATGGCATAGTTTCTAGTCAGACCAGTTTTCACATTTGGTTATAGTGAAGGGTTTGGATCCTTTGTGAAAGGAAGTTGGGTTTATTGGTCGTGACTGATGATCTGCTCTGTGCTGGAAAGCCCCCGACTTCCTTTTGTTTGGGGTATTTTACAATTTCACATCTGTAGTGTTTCATAGGATTGTCTGGAATAATTCACAAGTGCATGTTTTGTTATAGGTAGGGACTGATTGAGGTGAATGTGTAATGACCCTCAGTATGCTTTATGTATCTCTGGAAGATCCCCCTTTGTTTCGAAAAACATGCAAGTCTTTTGAAGTATTCAGCGTGGCCATGTCTTTTTTACCTTATCGCTGTGCTTATAAGGTCTTGGTAAATATTAGGTTACCATGCCTGCTGTTTATCAAACACCTGGACCCATTGTTCCTTTGTGTCATAAAGTTAATGTGTTAACTGCTATGGGCCTCTTTTGTAATATGTTTTTGCATCGTCAGATGTGATTTAGTCGCAATTTAAATCAATACCTTTTCTTTTATTGAAGTGTTTCTGCGTAACGTGGAGCTAAAATCGTCCAGTCTACATCTAGTCAACACGATAAACTGATAAGTCAGTCAGCTTTAAAAGGAAATTACTGATGATCCATATAAAGGGGGTTGAAATGAAAAGCATTTTGAGCTACGCATTAGTTACTAGCTTTTAGCTGAGTCCCCCTGTCTGGTATTTTTCAGCAGTCAGCAGTTGGACACGTGACACAAATGAAAGGGAAAAAAAGGTCTTTGTGGGCTTTTCCAAGGAGACCCTTTATTGACATACTGGTGAAAACATCCAGGTGAAGAGAAACGAGGAAGTGGTAGGAAGACAGGTTTGGGTGGGGGTCTGATAGCTAATGGTGCTTGTTATTTAGGACACCTCGGGTGGACTGACAGGACGTTCTAAACCAACTGCCAGAACATTGAGCTCGCCTGCCCTGTTTGTGTCCGTGACCAGAATATAGACGAGCTTCACACCAACGCAAGCAGCTGCTGTGTTGCACCAGAACAGGGCAAAGGTTGTCCACAGAGGAAATATGAGCCCGTTGCTGTGTGTGGATTTTATATTTTATTTTTATTTATTTTCTGTGTGTGGGGGGCGGGGAGAAGAATCATAGGTGATCGGCTGAGTTGTAAAATGGCCCGGACAGGGCTGGCAGGCACAGCTCTTCTTTCCTATCTAATCCAGGCCTTCCATGTGTATCTGTCCTTTCATGTGGCTGTTTTTGATCAATCACCTCAAAGTCACCGTCTCCCATTACACAACTTCCTGCGCTGTTGCACAAAGACGGGTAGCAAACGTCACAGGACTACTTGTTTTGCCAAGTTACGCACATGCACGCTCATTTTCTGGGCGTATGCGTGGTGAGAAATGACTAGGGAGGTTTTGAAATGCCTTGTAAGGCAAGAGCCAAGGGTAGGGAGGGGAACACTTTGTGAAACAGCTGACCTACTTTGTTTATCGCTTATAGCCTTGTGCCATTTAGCAAAAACAGAATCTTATTTAATCTGAAGTGTTTCGTGTGTTCTTTTGCGATCATGATACCGCGAGTGAGTCAGAGCTTTTGTTTTTAATTAGATGGAGGAAGTAAGGGCCTGAATTTGGTATGAGGAAGAAGAACAGCTGACACTAAAGCCTACAAAAAGCAGAGGATGGGGGGGATAATGGGAATACCTCTCAGTTTTTCTCAGAACCACCAAAAGAGCCGGCAGGAGGGAAGAGGTGACACTGCAGTGAACAAAGCTGTAGAACAGAGCACATACGAGCCTTTGCCAAAGGTGTTGAACAGAGAACAGTGAGTGTTGTTTGTTCTGTGGGATTCCTGCGGAGACACATTCATTACTGTATTCAGGCTAAAGGGCAAGTCAAAACAGAAAGCTGAATTTACATAAAATGACAGCCGTGTTATCAGTCAGCTATGTTGATACTGCAACCAGTTTCTCTGGAACCAGACTAACAGGAAGAGCGGTAGGGGTGGAAATGCGTCCAGGAAAACATTTCAGTTCTTTTTTTTTTTTTTCTTTCTTCCATGCACGTGTCAGATCGAGGTGTTGGTGTTGCAAACTGCACGTCGGTCTAAGAAGCATTCTCACTCTGTCTCCCTCGTTCTTTCAGCAATGGCTCAAGAGACGAACCAGAGTCCAGTGCCCATGCTTTGTGCCACAGGTTGCGGTTTCTATGGCAACCCAAGAACCAATGGTATGTGCTCCGTATGCTACAAGGAACACCTGACACGGCAGCAGAGCAGCGACCGCATGAGCCCCCTCGGCCCAATGGGTAAGACCGCACACACAGATTTGATTTGTCTTCTCCTTCAGAGTTACTGCAGCTCAGACTGATTACATCAGTTTCTATGTAAACAAATACATGAACTTTAATCAGTATATTTAAAGCTTTTACTCCACTGTGGATAATAACAGACAGGGTCAGGGTGATGGGGTGCTCCTTTAAGCACTTCTGTGATCCAACATTAAAGTTTTTCTTGATGCAAAACACTATCAGTACTTTGAAACAAGGAACAAGGGAGAATATGTCCCAAAAGAGAAGTGACGTTGAATACATTTTTAGATAGGCCTGAAACTGCTGAAAACAGTTTCTATTATTCAGCTCACTTGTTGGCATGCAAACCCACATCACTTGGATTATATTTATTTGGATTTTTAAATTTATTATCATTGTCATCATACAGGCTCAACTGCTAGTCCTACCTCAGAGGCTTCTGCCATCCAGAGACTAGAAGCCAGTCTAGCAAAGGTTGATGCCTCCCCTGCCCCTTCACCAGACATGTCTAGGTCAGTATCCGCTGCCATTAGCTCTCGTGATGTTTGCTGGTTACTTTTCTTGAAATTGAATGAGCAATGTGATGACTGACTCACCTCGCTCCCCGCTGGTTAAACCTGCAGAACCATTCAAGGATCTCTTCCTGTGACTCAGCAAATGACCGAGATGAGCATCTCCAGAGAGGACAAACCTGAACCCCTAGAGCCTGGTAAAAACATGCTTTCATTCCTATTGGTTGCTGGCAACATTGCAGGCATTTTACACATACCTAGTTGACAGCTAAAAAACACACTTCTCGAGGCAAACACTGCTACATAGTTCTTTCTGTAGCCTCAGTTTTATTTTTGATGCTTCGCTGCATACCTTAAGCTCCGCTGTTGGTTTTCACTTACAGCCTCCAAGAAAGAGAGAGTGTCTAAAAATAAACCTGTTTAAAAATACCTCCACTCTCAGGACACTCAGATTTAACGTTGCCTGCCAGAGGCTTGCTCAGAATAGTGTATTCTTTGCTGCCAAGAACAAGAGGGGCAATTTAGAGATAAGGAAAATACTAATTACTATTATCTTGGACAACAATGCAACATTTTAGAGGCCACTGGCTTTCATTGTCTTGTAAAAGTATGACAAACAGCCTTGTTTGCTGCTCTGGGAATTAAAGGGATAATGACACATTAAAGGCTTCCGTGACTTATGACTTTTTTTTTTTTTTCCCTCCCGTTGTCTTTCTTTCTGCGTAGTTGTAAGCCAGCCTGCTGCTTCTAGCCCTACTCCTGTAGCCTCTTCTAGCAGTGAGGAAAGTAAGAGTGACACCCCCAAACCTAAAAAGAACAGGTGCTTCATGTGCCGCAAGAGAGTGGGCCTCACAGGTGAGTGAGCAGGTCGCAGTTCAGCATGAATTTCTGTCAGTGCACTTGTGAAACGCTCCCATTCCAGCTTTTAACCCTTGATTTTTGCGCCTCCAGGTTTCGACTGTCGCTGTGGCAACCTGTTCTGCGGCATCCACCGGTACTCTGACAAGCACAACTGTCCCTATGATTACAAGGCCGAGGCTGCCGCCAAGATCCGCAAAGAGAACCCCGTGGTGGTGGCTGACAAGATCCAGAGAATATAATAGATGAGACAGAGCAGCAGTGGCAGCAACAATGAAACACCATTGACAAAAGACTGGAGTATGAGTGCGAACCTTTGAAATGAGCATAAATGAGAATGGAACAGACTTGATTTACAAAATTACAACCTCAAGAAGATCATGGAGAGGAAAAAAAGAAAAACGTAAAAGATCCTGTCTGAGGAAGATGCATGAATGATCACTTTTCTCCCTCTTTTTTTTTTTTTTTTTTTTGATTAACTCAGTTTTTATCCTGTTTTCTGTGGTGTGGTTTTTTGTTTTGTTTTTCTCGTTTTTTGCCGCCGTTCAGTCCGACGTTTTGTTTTGTTTTTTCTAAGAATATGTATTGTCTTACTAAGAGCAGACCAGGCTACATGTCCAGGATAAGCTGTGCTCCTCTCACCCATACCAGGCGCCATTATTGTGCCAAACCGTAGACGGCCATTTAACACGCGCCGCCACGTGTCAAGACACTGGCTGGTCTCTCAAAAGCATTCAGACTACACAGAAACAGTCCATACAAGTTGTGTCCCTCAACCTTTGAACTTCTCGCTCTGTGCTCCGTCGGCGCTGGAGTCGGTCAGCGTCTCCTGCCTCGCACGAGGAGGGGGGGATTTGTTGCGATGTCTTTTCCTAGCTTTACCTACCTCACGGCTGCCGCGTTAAGCTACGTTGTCTTCCCTTTTACTTTTTTCGTCAGCTTCGACCCCATCAGAGCAGTTGATCATCGTGACAGTCGGCGTCGGTGAATTCCCCTAACCCCTCCAATCGGCACACCTTGCTTTCACTTTGATGGGTTTTGATTGAGGCTGTTTGGAGGTATCATGCTAGACGGGGACACACAAATTACTCGCTGAAGGAGTTCCACCAACTGTTGCCGGACTGTGTGTGTGTGTGTATGTGTGTGTGAGCCGACGTGTGGCCTGAGGGGAAGGATGGCACCCTTCCCCCATGGGTCTGGTAGGGTCAATGTAGGCGTCAATATTGTAGGGGCATGAATGAATGGGATAAATGCATGAGTCACTCTTCATCTGTGTTTAGTGTTTCACAAATATCATTCAACTTAGGGTTTCAGATGTTTTATTTGCTGAAAGACAATTATCTGTTATGTTTTATTAGCTTATTTTTCTCTTCCATTGTACTGATGTTAGCACATGTATTCAGTGCATTGATGGAGTTAGGGTATGTGAACCATGATTTCTTTTTTTTAAATGCGCTAACAAAACATTCGTGTGAGCACAGTGTGTGTGTGTTGGGCTGTGTGCATGTGTTCTGTCCTCACCTCTTCCTTATCCCTTTTGACTGTAGAGCTACCCAGTTTATCAGCACATGTTTACAGAACTACAGGAGCATGCCAGAGCTAGATTTATGAAAAATAATAGATACCAAGATTAGATGTAACTTCTCATCTGTCTAACAGCTATTGGTCTCTGTGTCTCTGCTATAGAGCACTGTAAGGGGGGAAAAAAGGGAGGGGAAAAAGTGTGTGTGTGTTTTTGTGTGAGTGCACGTGCACATACCTGTGCGACAGTGTGTTTTCATGGCTGCCTGACACATTGAAACCGATGTATGTTTGTGACTTGTTTCTCCCCCGTATGGATGTGTTTTTTGTTTTGTTTTTTCATTTAAAGTTAACTGTATGTATCCGTTTGAGTTTTTCCTTTCTGATTCTTAGTTATATGCAAATTTGTACAAAAAAGAAAAAACAAAACTGTGTTGATATTTATGTATTACATATAATCTTGCTATCCAGCATTACAACAGAATAGTATCATGTAAATAAAACTGTACAGAGAGACATTACAAAAGGCTGAGTGTGTGCTGATTCAGTGTCCCATTTTGCTTATTGTTTTTGGGGGGTTTTTTTATTGCCGGTTTGATTAAACGTTAAGATAGAAAATGTGGCCAAAACAAGCAGGTTTTGGATGACTGTGCACAGGACAACTTGACTGAACGTGGCTGGATTATTTTCAGTCAGGACAAGACTAGAGTAGGAGCACCATTTCCCCCGTCATTAATTCCTAAACCAGGCTAACCTGACCTCAGGCTGAGGTCTGGGTCACACAGGAAGTATTAATCCCCAGATTGCGGAACACCGTGTAGGTAGGATGCTTATGAGCGTGTTTCAGGGACACTTCTCACACTCCTGTTTGGAGCCCCAGGGCGAAGGCAGTTCGCAGATGGCGTTAACGGGAGCAGCTGCTCAGACAGCTGAGGTGTCCTCATGTGGTGTTGCTGTGACAGAGGACCACAAAGATCACATTGTCTGGACACACAGCTAAAATGCGATGGATTTCCAACCTGAATCTTATGCCAGTGACAAAGCATTATTAATCACTGACCACATCTTCTGAACCCGATATGACAGAAGAGTGAGTACACCATGTAACTGATGCAGTGGAATCACACTACATTGCTAACGGTCTCTTTCCACTATCACACAGACTTAACCTATAATTTGTTTCACTGATGGATGCAGAACCTTATCTGTGTCATCCTCTCCCTATTTGTCTGTCATTGGGTGTGACCGAGGCCTCGGTGGCCTCAGAGACTCCGACTAGTGGAAAGTGACAGATGCTGTAGCCAGATGTGCAAAGGCGATGGAAGTTATATGGGGCCACAAACAGGAACATACAGTACTCTCCTCTTTAAAGACAACAATCCAACCTTATAGAGCACTTTAAAAACAACATGGTTGACCAAAGTACTTTCCGGGAAAAAAAACAACAGTGAAACTTAGGTTAAGTTCATCTTATTCCTTTTCTTTTCACACACTTTCTACATTAAATCCTGACTGATTCTTGCAGCTCATAGTTGGGTCAAGATAACCTACATTAAACATGCACTCACTATCCGTTTTACATCCATCCACAGCAAAATGATATACATATATTGGGAACTTAGGAGTTTGAGGGGACTATGATAGAGTTGTCTGACAAGTCAGTGTCCCGGAGAAAGACAACTGCTCTCAGTGCTGCCACCTGGATGTGAGAGCTGTATAAGTGCAACCCACTTACCACACATTTTCAAAGCACTTGTGTATCCAATATGAATCACACAGCATCATTACATCATACCAAAACACATGTTTATGACTAACATGTACATAACAGTTGAATAAATGCCTTTATCGGCAAATGAGTCAAGTGCTTCAGGGAAAAGTAGTGAAATAAGCAAAAAAAGAGAGCGAGGGAATCTTTTGAAAACCAGCATATCTTTTCATCAAAAACTCAACAGTGTGTTTAAAAAAATTGTATTAGGGCACTAAAAGCTTTACAAATATGTGGCTGTACAGTTAAAATGTATGTATGTCATTTTAGAAGAATATTGGTGGTTGATGGAAAGAAATGTTATGTGGGATGATAACAACCTCAGAGGTACCTGAAAATCCAACCTGGACAGCTCTTCATTAATCATTGTCATACCTACACAGAATTGTAATTTTTTTATATTTTGAAAGATTACATTTTGGATGTTGTAGCTCACAGACTGTGGCCCACGCCGCTAATCATAGAGTTCACAGTGCAGCTGTACTTGTAATTATATTGTCCACAATGAGGCTCATCTTTCTCATTTAGCAATTTTAATTTAGATCAAAATGACAGTCAAAGACTAACAGATGAGTTCCTGAAGATCAGTTCTTGTACATGCTTCTTTTTTGCACTTCATAAATCTGACGTTTATTTACACCAAGAAAACGTTTTGGATCTTGACCTCACACTGTTGAAGGTGCTGAACAATTACTCTTTAGAGTGGAGTGAACCGAAAGGACATCCACACTTTAACTCCACTCTTTACAGTGGACTCTCCTGTGTGGGGCTCAAAGCTTTATCTTGCATCAGCTCGTCATGCAGCTTAGAAGATAATGTACATGGGGGAAATAATTATTTGATCCTCACTTGAAATTGTAAGTTTGCTCATATGAACAGTCTCTAATTTTTATTGTAGCTCCGTTTTCAATTTTTTTAGATGAGAAGTATAGACACAAATCCCAAATCAAACATGGACTTATCCATTGTGAAATTGTTCACAAACTTGCTCTCTGATGGATGCATAAGGGGCAAGTCAGGGTTCAGTATCTTGCCCAAGGATGCTTTGACATGCAGACTGGAGGAGCCAGGGAATCGATCCTGCAGTTGACCTGCTCTAATTCCTGAACCACAGCCACCCTCACCTGCCCCCTATTTGTGGAGCTACCCGCTAACACACAGGACTAGAGATGTCCCAATCCTGGATCTATAATGTATGTAATCTATAATGTTTAAAGAAACATTTTAGTGAAAGCAAAGACTGATATGAATCACATTTTTTAATAATTTCTTTTTCCCTATTTTGTGCCAGGGATACAAAGAAGTTTTCATTTAATAAAACTGCCTGGTCTATTTAAAAGTCTGTCGGTTCCTTGTCACGCTGTCACTGAACACTTAGCCACTGCCAAACTGATGTGACCAAACAAATAATCATCAGCCAGTGCCACAGGAAAGTGTCTCATCTGCAGATTGGTCTACAGCTAAGTTTGGCTGGTATAGTGATTCCACAGATAACTTTATGCAGAGATTCAGCATGAAAAGGGAGTGCAGAATTATTAGGCAAGTTGTATTTTTGAGGAATAATGTTATTATTGAACAACAACCATGTTCTCAATGAACCCAAAAAACTTAGTAATATCAAAGCTGAATGTTTTTGGAAATAGTTTTTAGTTTTAGCTATTTTAGGGGGATATCTGTGTGTGCAGGTGACTATTACTGTGCATAATTATTAGGCAACTCAACAAAAAACAAATATATACCCATTTCAATTATTTATTTTTACCAGTGAAACCAATATAACATCTCCACATTCACAAATATACATTTCTGACATTCAAAAACAAAACAAAAACAAATCAGCGACCAATATAGCCACCTTTCTTTGCAAGGACACTCAAAAGCCTGCCATCCATGGATTCTGTCAGTGTTTTGATCTGTTCACCATCAACATTGCGTGCAGCAGCAACCACAGCCTCCCAGACACTGTTCAGAGAGGTGTACTGTTTTCCCTCCTTGTAAATCTCACATTTGATGATGGACCACAGGTTCTCAATGGGGTTCAGATCAGGTGAACAAGGTGGCCATGTCATTAGTTTTTCTTCTTTTATACCCTTTCTTGCCAGCCACGCTGTGGAGTACTTGGACGCGTGTGATGGAGCATTGTCCTGCATGAAAATCATGTTTTTCTTGAAGGATGCAGACTTCTTCCTGTACCACTGCTTGAAGAAGGTGTCTTCCAGAAACTGGCAGTAGGACTGGGAGTTGAGCTTGACTCCATCCTCAACCCGAAAAGGCCCCACAAGCTCATCTTTGATGATACCAGCCCAAACCAGTACTCCACCTCCACCTTGCTGCCGTCTGAGTCGGACTGGAGCTCTCTGCCCTTTACCAATCCAGCCACGGGCCCATCCATCTGGCCCATCAAGACTCACTCTCATTTCATCAGTCCATAAAACCTTAGAAAAATTAGTCTTGAGATATTTCTTGGCACAGTCTTGACGTTTCAGCTTGTGTGTCTTGTTCAGTGGTGGTCGTCTTTCAGCCTTTCTTACCTTGGCCATGTCTCTGAGTATTGCACACCTTGTGCTTTTGGGCACTCCAGTGATGTTGCAGCTCTGAAATATGACCAAACTGGTGGCAAGTGGCATCTTGGCAGCTGCACGCTTGACTTTTCTCAGTTCATGGGCAGTTATTTTGCGCCTTGGTTTTTCCACGCGCTTCTTGCGACCCTGTTGACTATTTTGAATGAAACGTAGTGATGGGACGTTCTGTATCGAGGCTTCGGAGCGTGTGTCGAGTAATGGAGGGGGCGTTTCCGCGAAGCGCGTATCGAGGCTTGCTTCATTTATGGGAGGAGCTGAAAATGATGACGTCCGAAGCCTCGCTGCCCGGCTGTACCACGTGACTGGTTCATGAAGTGGTTCGAACTTTGCCGCGAGATATGACAGCGATATAAACCCCTCAGACTTCATTCAAAATGTGGGTGTTTGATGGAGAGTTGCGGTTAGTGAGAGTTTGGAGACCGTTTGGAGGTTTATGAGAGTGAGGAGAGAAAGTCAGGAGAGAATGGAGCCAGCTAAGAAGAGGAGGATGTCCTCCCCTGTGTGGGAACATTTTGATTTTATTCCTCCCAACAAGGTATGTAAATTTCTACAGAAGATGTATTGTCATGATACTGATGGTGCAATACAATTTATGTTGAGCTGTCTTGACTTTTGTACAAGGTGAAGTGTTTGCTATGTGCCAGGGAGCTGGGATATAACAACAACATCCATGCTTAGGCACTACAGAGCTTTGCATGAGAATAAGAGGAACACCGATTGTGGAGCAAGACCAGGTGAGCCATCAAATGTAATGATAATATAGCATGCAGTAATGTTACTAAATGATATAACAATATTATACAACTGTTATAAGTTACGTGTGTGATATTTATATTTGTGCTTTGTCTTTATTGTCTTTCCTCAGGAGAACAATCTCAAATAGATGAAGACCTGGTCAGCATGGTGATTGAGGACTCCCAGCCATTTAGCATTGTGGAGGACAAAGGATTCAAAAGATTTGTTAAATCATTAAATCCCAGCTATGTTCTCCCCACTAAAAAGGACGTAAAAGCAGTGAAAATTTAGTTTTTACAGAATAAAATGTGAACAGGCAGGACTGAGGCTCAAAGCCTCAGTGTGTAGCTGTCCATACCTCAACGTTACAAAAGCACAACTACTGTCCACACCCCAACCACACCTCACCTCACAGTAAATGATCATTTCCATTTCAAGCATTTCCAAATAATAATTTCCCATACTGCCACTATAAATATACACAGTATACTGCCATCACTACAATATACATGTTTTACACACTCCTTTTGTTGTTGACATTTACAGGCTGTGTGCAAAATGCCACACTCTTCAAATTCATGCCAGCTATTATTTTTACATCCAGTAGGTGTCCTGCTAGAGCAAATGAAGCTTCATGAAGCTTCGCGTTGGGGTGAACCAATTGGATGAAAAGCTTCAGTGCTTCATGGGGCTTCATCTGCCCATCACTAATGAAACGCTTGATTGTTCGATGATCACGCTTCAGAAGCTTTGCAATTTTGAGACTGCTGCATCCCTCTGCAAGATATCTCACTATTTTTGACTTTTCTGAGCCTGTCAAGTCCTTCTTTTGACCCATTTTGCCAAAGGAAAGGACGTTGCCTAATAATTATGCACACCTGATATAGGGTGTTGATGTCATTAGACCACACCCCTTCTCATTACAGAGATGCACATCACCTAATATGCTTAATTGGTAGCAGGCTTTCGAGCCAATACAGCTTGGAGTAAGACAACATGCATGAAGAGGATGATGTAGACAAAATACTCATTTGCCTAATAATTCTGCACTCCCTGTACAGTAGTATGGTATTTATCAATGGGCTATCACATTAAGTAGTACTATACTGTGCAAGTGGTGGTACAGACGTCTACTATGGTAAATCAGTATCTGATACACAATAGCAGTAATAATAATAATAATTACTAGTAGTTTTAGTAGTGATAGTGAGAAGGACATTATTTTAGTAGTATTAACACTACATGACTCTTATGAAATGATTCCAGTTTTACAGGATGTAAGCATGATAGACAATATAATGAAGTTAGCGCAAAAAGTGTGTTTGTCTCTTTGTTGTTAAAATGAGTCTTAGCAATAAGTCTTATATCAATAGAAGGCCTGTTTATTTCTCCTTAAATGGTGTCACATTTGCAAGGAAAATGTATTTGTGGGTTGAGGATCAGAGTTGAGCATGTGGGTTCCACCCATGAAAAACTTGCCAAATCATCTCCGCCAGTGCCAAACAATGTACTCTGTTGTGGGATGGTGTCTCATTCTTCAACCAGCATTTGTTGCAAGTTAGGCATTTGTGGTTGTGTTGGTCATTTTGGCATGAAGAGAGCACCCAAAGCTGATCCCACAAGTGTTCAATGGGGCTGATCTCAGGACTGCAGGCAGGCCATTCCATCCTTTCCACTCCCAAATTCTCGAGGCAATCTCTGATAATGGCAAGGGTTGTCATCTTGGAGTTTGATCCCAGACTGTGGAGATATACTGGTTACGTAATCTCATCTTAATATCTCTATGATGATTGCCTTTATGATGATAGGTCTGTTACGCTATCCTGCAGAAATGAGCATAGCAGTCACTTTAAATCTATGAAGTGGCACTGGCAGAATCTGGACTCATCGCTGAACAGAACATTCCTGCACGTGTCGCTGACATCAGCGCAAACAGGCCTAATGGTGAAGGGCAGTCATGGGATCCTCCCGGCAGCACTATGAGACCAGAGATTGCCTGTCTTCTGATTTTCTGAGTAAAGTGCTGTCGGCCATATTCTCCTGCAAACCATGACGGCAAATCTAAAGAATAGCGCCAACAGTTCCTAAGTGCTACAACAAAATTGTCTTGTGCCGTCGTCTTCTTCAGATGCCCACTTCTTTGCCTGTTTCTGACATCCTCCATTATATGGAACTTGGCCTTCAATTTGGAGATGGTACAAGAACTCACTCCAGATAATGCTACAACTAGGACACCAGCTTAAAGTTGCCCTATGGCACAGGCCCTATCCAGATCAGTCAAATGTGCCATGCTTGGAGCAGACACCAACTGAAACTGACTGCTGTAACAGGGTCCATGCTCACAGGTGGTGATAATCAGCGTCTGACTGTCAACACCTGATTCTGGGGTACCAGATGCTAAAGCTAAAAAAGCTAAAAAAGCTAAAGAAAGAAAGAAAGAAAGAAAGAAAAAAGCTGTTAGCAGAGGAGATTTGGCAAGTTTACATAAGTTTATATACCTATGAATACACCAAACAATAGGACATCGAAACGAAATAAACTTAGCCTGCAGGGGGCGCTGCTCCTTTGCCTCGCTGATCCTGCGCTGACCTTTGACAGCGGAAGAGGAAGAGCGCGGCTTGTTGTGCGCTCGTGTTAGCGGTGCTATTGTAACGTATGGGAAACGCATTTTGTTGTATGAAACTCGGACTTTTCAAAAACTGGCTAATGCTACAAGTTTAATCAGTGCACTCATGTTCACAGCGTCTCTTTAAGCAGGCAGAGTGAGGTCGACTCTGTGGATAATAACAGTCAGTTAGCCGTTTCACAAAGTGCGCTAAAACCTGAGGGAAAACCAGCACCATGGCGGATGTTACTGCTCGAAGCTTGCAGTACGAGTACAAAGCGGTGAGTGTATTTAGAGTGAGACAAAAAAATAAAAACAAAATCAGAGGCAGCGGTCGATATTCTGTAAAGTTATCAGGAAAGGTGTTTGGATTGTACTGTTTTTAATTGATATTTCTCCTTGTTTAGCTAGCCGTAGTGCTAACTAGCACTTACTTTAGCCTGTTGCAGCGCAGACTGATGTGTCTCATAATCACACTGTTTTTATGCCGAACTCTTAGAACTCTAACTTGGTGCTTCAAGCCGATCGCTCTCTGATCGACCGCACCCGGAGAGATGAGCCCACCGGTGAGGTGCTGTCCTTGGTCGGGAAGCTGGAGGGGACCAAGATGGGTGACAAGGCCCAGAGGACCAAACCTCAGAGGCTGGAGGAGAGACGAGAAAAGTCAGTGCATACAGCTACATATATTGTTCATGTGAAGTTAAAGCAATACATAATTTATATACACTACCGGCCACTTTGAAGTTCCTTTTCCCATTGTCATTAATGCAAATGTGCAATAGCTAATTACATGCCAGCATTTAAGCAATAAGGCATAGTCAACCTGCATATCAGAATGAAGAAGAAAGGTGGGGTGACTTTGAACATGTCTGAGTATGCAGAAAAGCATCTCTGAATGCACAACATATATGGATGGTATTATTTGGGATAAACAACATGAAAGCAAGACTGCTGATGGTCTAATAGTGTAGGGAATCTTTTTGTTTAAGTATCCCATTATAATTGCAGTGTACCTTAATCTGACAGCTGTTTATAGCAGGATAACGCACTATGTCACAAAGCTCAAATAGTCTTAAACTGGTTTCTTAAACATGTCAGTCCAATAGAGCACCTCTGGGATGTGGAGGAACAGGAGATTTGCATTATGGATGATGTATAGTTGTCCAATCTGCAGCTACTGTGCGATGCTGTCATGTCAGTGTGGCCCCAACTCTCTGAGAAATATTGGCTTTAACTTGTTGAATCTATAGTTTGAAGGCAAAACTGGTTGATTTAAAACAAAACAAAACAATCCAGTATTAAAAATCACTTCATTAGTTCCACGTGACAACTTAATTTTGAAAAACTGAAAATAAAAGCATGGGGAAGAATAGCTGTCAAGTTTGATGTGTCTTCAAGGCCATTCTCAAGAAAAAAGAGAAAAAGTGAACATATGTGACATGCCTTGGAAGATGTTTGCCACTCAAATGGCCAAACATGGCTCTGCTGTTAACATATGATCTTTTTTTTTTTTTGTTAATCTTTTTTTTAAATTATTATTATTTTTATCCAGGAGAAGAAAAAGAGATGAAGACAGACACGACATTAACAAAATGAAGGGCTTTACCCTTCTATCTGAAGGCATTGATGAGATGGTGGGCATTGTGTACAAACCAAAAACCAAAGAGACCAGAGAAACATATGAAGTGTTACTGAGCTTCATCCATGCTGCTTTGGGAGATCAGGTCAGCGAACGCCACAACTGCTTTCTTGAAATATTCTATTTCTGTTACATCTTGCGTGTTTTACTCACTATCTCATTACATTTTTACAGCCGCGTGATATTCTCTGTGGAGCAGCTGATGAAGTTCTGGCTGTGCTCAAGAATGACAAAATGAGGGACAAAGAGAGGCGACGGGAAGTAGAGCAGCTTCTCGGACCTGCTGATGACACGCGCTACCACGTCTTAGTCAATCTGGGCAAAAAGATCACAGACTACGGGGGGGACAAAGACTTGCAGAATATGGGTAAGCACGTTCAAAGTAACTGTGAAATGAAAACTGTACAAGATCCATCAGTTTTCCCTAAAAATATTCATTATGTGCGGTATTTTCTATCCACAGATGACAACATTGACGAGACATATGGTGTCAATGTTCAGTTTGAATCTGATGAGGAGGTGAGGCTTGCGGCTCTTAAGATTTACAGCTGAGCACATTGATGAGTTTGTGTCACTGACTTTTCCTGTCTTAACATACAGGAAGTTGATGAAGACCAGTATGGCGAGGTACGAGATGAACACTCAGATGAAGACAGTGAAGGAGTGGAGGCAGCTGTGGATTCCACTCTCTCAGCTAATGTAAGTTTCCATTAATGGCATTACTGTATTAAGCCCATGTTTGTATTTAGTCTTTGTGAGATATTGCAACTATTCTGCACAGTAACTAATAAATTACCTTTCACTTAGCTCGGTGGTGCGGGTGACGTGATGACAGTGAAGAAGAAAGATTTACATCCTCGAGACATCGACGCCTTTTGGCTCCAGCGTCAGCTCAGCCGGTTCTACGATGACGCCATTGTCTCACAAAAAAAGGCAGATGAGGTCTTAGAAATCCTCAAGGTAGGTTTGTGACGTTCCCTGTGCTTTTGTTTGTTTAGAGCAGGTAAGTTTGTATTTGTCAACATCATTCTTTCGTCTCTTATTTTACAGACCGCCAGTGACGACAGAGAATGTGAAAACCAGCTGGTGTTGCTGCTCGGCTTCAACACCTTTGATTTCATTAAAATCCTGCGTCAGCATCGTCGCATGAGTAAGTCTGCTTTGTTGAGTGAAACTGTTACAGAGCTAATGTCTTTGAAAATGTACTGATTTCTTTCTCTTCCCCCTTGACACACAGTCCAGTACTGTACCATGCTGGCAAGTGCTCAGAGTGAGGCAGAAAAGGAGCGCATCATAGGAAAGATGGAATCTGATCAGGAGCTGTCAAAGATTCTCTACCAGCTGCAAGAGACGGAGAAGGAGGATATTATTCGAGTAAGGAGGCTTGATTGTGAGATTATGTGAACTCTTTGTGAGTCTCAGTTTGTCACATTATTTATTTTTGTGTCCTTTAGGAAGAACGGTCTCGCAGAGAGAGAGTGAGGAAGTCCCGTGTTGATGACTTGGAAGCAATGGACATAGACCATGGAGAGGTATATAACACTTTCAGTATATTAAGTACAAATCATCCTGTCAGGAACATTACTTGTTGTCAGTTTTCTTTTAGACATTTCTAAACGGCATAGGAAAATTGTCCTTTCTGTCCTACAGTCAGTGGCCCCTCGACAGCTGCTAGACCTTGACGACCTGACTTTCAGTCAGGGGAGCCATTTCATGGCCAACAAGCGTTGCCAGCTGCCAGATGGCTCTTTTCGTAAACAGCGCAAGGGCTATGAAGAAGTCCACGTACCTGCCCTCAAACCTAAACCCTTTGCTGAAGATGAGGTTTGTCAGTTATGTTTCTTCATGGGAGCATTTTAATTGTCCAACTGAGCAGCAGCTGAGGAAAAATAATAGCAATAAGTAGCATATAACTGTATTAGGATCCTACAGTCAGCACTGTTTTTGTGTCATCAGGTACTTGTTCCCATTGAGAAGTTGCCCAAGTATGCCCAGGCTGGATTTGAAGGCTTTAAAACCCTGAATCGCATTCAGAGCAAGCTGTTCAAGACCACCATGGAGACAGATGAGAACCTGCTAGTCTGTGCTCCAACGGTGAGCACGCTTTGTTAAAGCCAAAAGTGTGTCAGTACTTTGCCCCAGCTGGATTTTGTCTAATGAGTTTGTGTTGTGCACACAGGGAGCCGGTAAGACCAATGTCGCCCTGATGGCAATGCTGAGAGAAATTGGAAAGCACATCAACATTGATGGAACAATTAATGTGGACGACTTCAAAATCATCTACATAGCCCCCATGCGCTCTCTAGTACAGGAGATGGTGGGAAGTTTTAGTAAGGTGAGCCTTGTCTGTCCTGCGCGGCTTTCTTTGCATACTTGACCATCATCAGGGAGCACAAATCTGAAAACCTTTTCCATCCTTTTCCCAGCGTTTGGCAAGTTATGGCATCATAGTGTCCGAGCTGACGGGAGACCACCAGCTCTGTAAAGAGGAGATTAATGCCACTCAGATCATTGTCTGCACTCCAGAGAAATGGGACATCATCACTCGTAAAGGTGGTGAACGTACCTACACCCAGCTAGTGCGCCTCATTATCATAGTAAGTGAACAGTTTTGTCACTAAAAAGAGCAAATGTGCTAGTTGACTTGACTTTTAATGATGAACAATTTAATGTGGGTGTTCAGGATGAAATCCATCTGCTGCACGATGACCGTGGACCTGTGCTGGAATCTTTGGTGGCGAGGACCATCCGCAACGTGGAGCTGACCCAGGAGGATGTGCGTCTGCTGGGCCTCAGCGCCACACTGCCAAACTATGAAGACGTGGCTACCTGCCTGCGTGTCGATCCTGCCAAAGGGCTCTTCTACTTTGACAACAGGTGTGGTGCTTAAGCAAAAAAAAAAGTTTTTATGATGATTTCTACGAACAGCTGTTTGTTTTCTCTTCCTTATTGCTTATTACTGTACCGCTTTTCTCTGTAGTTTCCGTCCCGTGCCCCTGGAGCAGACTTATGTTGGTATCACCGAGAAGAAGGCCATCAAGCGTTTCCAGATCATGAATGAGATTGTCTATGAAAAGATAATGGAGCATGCTGGAAAGAACCAAGTGAGTCCTGTTTGACTTGTTCTTCCAAAGTGATATAATTCGGTGACCTGAATTAGCCAAGCGTCATCTCAGATGTGTCTGCTAAAATATGTTTTACTGCCAACTGAGCTTTGTAAATGCTACTGACCTCATTTTAATTAGACACCTCTTTATTTTTTTCCTATTCATTTATTTATTTTTGCTGGATAAGCACAAACTTAGATTTTTGAAACCGGGGACTCCTAACACTGTCTTCTCAGTCACAGTCTGCACTTCGCCTCTATCGTATAAACCTCTTCTGCAAGAAAACCACAACTCCTGTTTTTGTTTTTTATCATTTTTGCCCTCCAGTGAAAAACAAGACATTTGACATTGTGCTGCTTTCATTGTTGTTACTATGTGGCTTATGTTATAAATTGATCCCACACTCATGTTTCCATATCCATGCATTTTACATCTGCCCTAAAAAGCGACAGTTCACTCACTGTTAAGTGATCAGTATATCAAGATAAAGGAAAGAGGTGAAGCCCAACAAAATATCAAGAGGAAGTAGATTTCCATAGATAAACCTGCAGGTTACTACTCTCTGTAACTCTCCTCTCTGGCTCCCAGAGGTGGAGGGTCGAGGTCCCTCTAAACCCGGGCCTCCTTTCAGCCCTGTGTCCACACAGACCTTTCCAGTGTGTAGGTGCTCTTGTGTGTTTACACACAGGGAACTCACAGGTTTTGAATGCAACTTCTTACTTCAGTGTTGTTTCTCTAAAAAATCTACAGCACTGCGTTACCAAATCTGAAAGCCTTACTTTTTTCCTCCCATCAGGTTCTAGTGTTTGTCCATTCCAGGAAGGAGACAGGGAAAACTGCCAGGGCCATAAGGGACATGTGCCTGGAGAAGGACACTCTGGGTCTTTTCCTCCGAGAGGGTTCTGCATCTACTGAAGTGTTGAGAACTGAGGCGGAGCAGTGCAAGGTGAGCAAATGTCATTAACTGGAAACGTTTTTTTAAAACTCTTGTGTGGTAAATGCTTTTAATACCAGAACTGAGTGCTAAATTTAACCTTCTTATGCAGAACCTAGAGCTGAAGGATTTGCTCCCATACGGCTTTGCAATCCACCACGCTGGTATGACCAGAGTCGACCGTACGCTGGTGGAGGATTTGTTTGCCGATCGACATATCCAGGTTCTGGTGTCTACAGCTACTTTGGCTTGGGGTGTCAATCTGCCTGCACATACTGTCATCATCAAAGGGACCCAAGTGTACAGCCCAGAGAAAGGCAGATGGACTGAACTGGGTGCCCTGGACATTTTACAGGTCAGCCCATCCTTTCTTGTTATCAAACATAGTAACGGCTGCTTTAGTTTGCAGCTTCACTAACTCTATTTATCGAAAATGTGTTTGATTCCAGATGCTTGGTCGAGCTGGCCGTCCTCAGTATGACACCAAAGGAGAGGGAATCCTGATCACATCTCACGGAGAGCTGCAGTATTATCTGTCCCTGCTGAACCAGCAGCTGCCCATTGAGAGTCAGATGGTGGGCAAGCTGGCTGACATGCTCAATGCAGAGATAGTACTGGGAAATGTGCAGAATGTAAAGGTGAGTGTCCTGAAATGTACATGTAGCTATTTAAGACAGAAGGATCTAATTTTCCTCATTGCTTTAAGTTTCAATTTCTCAAATTTGTTATTAGGATGCTGTGAACTGGCTTGGCTACACGTATCTCTATGTGCGCATGCTTCGCAACCCCACCCTGTATGGTGTTTCTCACGACGACCGGAGTACAGACCCCCTGCTGGAGAGGCGCAGGATGGACTTGGTGCACACAGCAGCCAACATCCTGGACAAGAACAGTCTCATCAAATATGACAAGAGGACCGGCAGCTTCCAGGTATGCACATCTCAGCTGAGTGTTGGTCGTTTTATTCTTGGTTGTAGATATACTGATTAGAAGCTTCACTTTTTTGTCTCTTCACCCAAAGGTTACAGACCTGGGCCGCATTGCCAGTCACTTCTACATCACCCACGACTCAATCCAAACCTACAACCAGCTGCTGAAACCGACGCTCAGCGAGATCGAACTCTTCCGAGTGTTCTCACTGTCCTCAGAGTTCAGGAACATCACAGTGAGAGAGGTATGCTGACCCCCCACACAGCAACGATGGTTTAAATATTAGATCTAAAATGAAGAAAAGCAACATACAGCTTTATCTTGTAGGAAGAAAAACTGGAGCTTCAAAAGTTACTGGAAAGAGTTCCTATCCCTGTGAAGGAAAGCATTGAGGAGCCCAGTGCGAAGGTAAAGACAACCAGTGATGGTGTTTATGAAACGCAAAATATGATCTGCTTGGTTTCCAGAAAATGCACACTGTGCTTTTATAAAGAGAAACATTACTTAACATTTGGAGTGGTTTGCAAATTGCAGTAAATAATATTTCGTGTGCTTTGTGTTCTCATTTCAGATCAACGTGCTGCTCCAGGCATACATCTCTCAGCTGAAGCTCGAAGGCTTTGCTCTCATGGCTGATATGGTGTATGTAACACAGGTACAGAAACGGCGTACTTCCGTTATTGATTTACTTTTCCATGTTTCCCTATATGCTTATTTAAAATTTTTATTTCATTTTAGCTTGAAGGAAAAGTCCCAGGCTTGATATAATTCATAGAAATTTCCTTGTATATTCTTCCTGCAGAGTGCTGGGCGATTGATGCGGGCCATATTTGAGATTGTGCTAAGCAGAGGCTGGGCTCAGCTCACAGACAAGACCTTGAATCTCTGCAAGATGATCGATAAGAGAATGTAAGCTCTTTCTTCACTCCTAGATTAACACTGCCTTTGCTTGGTCAAAGCTACAGGCATCTGATACTCTGTCCTCTGTGCAGGTGGCAGTCCATGTCTCCTCTGCGTCAGTTCAAGAAGCTGCCAGAGGAAGTGATCAAGAAGATTGAGAAGAAAAACTTCCCATTTGAGCGACTCTACGACCTGAACCACAACGAGATTGGTGAGTTTCCTTCCTCTGTGTTACGGTTTCTGAATTTTTTCCTCAGCCTGGAGAGTAATTAAAAACCTCCTGGATGTTTGGTTTCTAGGTGAACTGATCCGAATGCCAAAGATGGGGAAGACTATTCACAAATATGTCCACCAGTTCCCCAAGCTGGACTTGGCCGTTCATGTGCAGCCCATCACTCGCTCCACACTCAAAGTGGAGCTTACAGTCACACCCGACTTCCAGTGGGATGACAAGGTCAGGACTTAGATCTATAATGGGATGCTAATCAGACAGTTTTTCCAATACTGTTGTACTCGGGGGGGCAAAATCAGGGTATTGGTCCCAGTATGTTGACTGCACCCTTAATCCCTGAAAAAAATGATCAGCCCAGAGAACACACTGAACTCTCTTTTTTCTATACTCCTGACTTACTTTCGTTTTCCTGTTTAGATTCACGGGTCGTCTGAGGCTTTCTGGATCCTTGTTGAGGACGTGGACAGTGAGGTCATCCTCCACCATGAGTATTTCCTCCTCAAAGCCAAGTACGCCCAGGACGAGCATCTTGTGACTTTCTTTGTCCCGGTGTTCGAGCCTCTTCCACCGCAGTACTTCATCCGTGTGGTCTCAGACCGCTGGCTGTGTAAGTGCTTTGATTAAAAAGTGTCATAGCTTCACATCACAATCATGTCAGCATTTTAATTCATGTTTGTTTCTTTTGTTTTTCCCCAAGCCTGCGAGACTCAACTCCCAGTATCTTTCCGTCACCTTATCCTACCAGAGAAGTACCCCCCACCCACTGAGCTGCTGGACCTGCAGCCTCTTCCTGTCACTGCCCTCAGGAACTCTGCCTTTGAGGCGCTCTACCAGAACAAGTTCCCCTTCTTCAACCCCATTCAGACACAAGGTAGAGACTACATGCTGTTCTCCTTAATCCAATTTCATCGTCATTTAAAAGTTGCTTCCCCGTTAGGAACAGTGGTCTGTTTTCACAAAATTTTCTTCACTCATTTTTTTTACTTTTACTCCCGCAGTCTTCAATGCTGTGTACAACAGTGATGATAACGTGTTTGTGGGAGCTCCCACCGGCAGTGGAAAGACCATCTGTGCAGAGTTTGCCATTCTGAGAATGCTGCTGCACAATGCAGAAGGTCGCTGTGTCTACATCACCCCAATGGAAGCACTGGCTGAACAGGTCTGAATTAAATTAGATTTTGGAGCGCACCTATGAAAACTGGCAAACTGTTTTTCTTCCAGCTTGATTCTGTTAGATCTAAAACTGACATGAGTGTGGTTATCCTTGTCTCAGGTGTTTATTGACTGGCACCAGAAGTTCCAGGACATCCTGGACAAGAAAGTTGTGTTGCTGACAGGAGAGACTAGTACTGATCTGAAGCTCCTGGGAAAAGGTGACATTATTATCAGTACCCCTGATAAATGGGACATCCTGTCTCGTCGTTGGAAGCAGAGGAAGAACGTCCAAAACGTCAGCCTTTTCATTGTGGATGAGACGCACCTTATTGGAGGCGAAAATGGAGTAAGAACAGAATACTACTTGCTGCTGCGTGCGTGTGTGTGTGTGTGTGTGTGTGTGTGTTGTGTTAATGGATTTTGTTTCTTGTCATCAGCCTGTGTTGGAGGTCATCTGCTCCAGGATGAGATACATCTCTTCCCAGATTGAGCGTCCCATCCGTATCGTGGCCCTCAGCTCATCTTTGTCCAACGCCAAAGATGTGGCCCACTGGCTGGGCTGCAGCACCACAGCCACATTCAACTTCCATCCCAATGTCAGACCCGTGCCTCTGGAGCTGCACATCCAGGTCTGTAAACAGCATGTTAGTCAACAAAAAGAGAAATGTATTTCTTAAATTGATCAGTGCTCACAGCCAAGAAAGTACCTGTCAGGTTTCTGATTGGCTGTCAATCTTTTACTGTTTTTCTAGGGTTTCAATGTGAGTCATACTCAGACTCGCCTGCTGTCCATGGCGAAGCCGGTCTATCACGCCATCATGAAGCACTCTCCCTCGAAGCCAGCCGTCGTTTTCGTCCCATCCCGCAGGCAGACTCGCCTCACAGCGATTGACATTCTCACTTTCTGTGCTGCTGATGTGGTTCCTCAGAGGTCAGTCAGCACGTCGAGATTTTCACCTTAGACAAATTCATGGAAATGATGCCAGCATCACATCTTCACACTGTGGTCAAAGAGTAAATGTCTGTCTCTGCAGGTTCCTGCATTGTGCTGAGAAAGACCTGGCTCCATTCCTGGAGAAAATAAATGATTCTACTCTGAAAGAGACTCTGGCCAACGGCGTGGGATACTTGCACGAGGGCCTCTCTGCAACTGAACGCAGAATAGTGGAGCAGCTCTTCAACTCAGGTATGACTCACTTCTGCTGCACTTTGTGCTGGACAGATAGGTGGTTTTTAGAAAAGGGGAAAAAACAAAATTGAGACTAATTTTTTATTCATTTTTTCCTTCTCTTCTTCTGCTTTGACAGGTGCTGTTCAGGTCGTCGTGTCCTCTCGTTCACTGTGCTGGGGCATCAACATCTCAGCACACCTTGTCATCGTCATGGACACCCAGTACTACAATGGCAAAATTCACGCGTAAGGCATCTTCTGTTTATACTGGCTTTTTTTTTGTTATATGAAACATATTTAATGAAGGTTAGTATGTACTCTGCTGGTGATATTGACTTTTTGCTTTCTTCTATCAGATATGTGGATTATCCCATATATGATGTCCTCCAGATGGTGGGCAAGGCAAACAGGCCAATGCTGGATGATGAGGGGCGCTGTGTAATCATGTGTCAAGGCTCTAAGAAGGTAGACAGACCTCAGTCACTTCTGGCTTTGAAACAATGACTGTACAACAGAACAAACCACTTTGTTTTTTCTTGATAGGATTTCTTCAAGAAGTTCCTGTACGAGCCGCTGCCGGTGGAGTCTCACTTGGATCATTGTCTCCACGACCATTTCAATGCTGAGATCGTCACCAAGACAATAGAGAACAAGCAGGATGCTGTCGACTACCTGACATGGACATTCCTTTACCGCCGTATGACCCAGAACCCCAACTACTACAACCTGCAAGGTGAGTCCCGTCCTTCAAAGGGAATAACCGACTTATACTTCGGATGTTGGGACCATGTTGAGCTGTGGCTTCTGTCCTCCTGACAGGCATGTCACATCGCCACCTGTCTGACCACCTGTCTGAGCTGGTGGAGAACACATTACACGACCTGGAGCAGTCCAAGTGCATCAGCATCGAGGATGAGCTGGATGTAGCACCACTCAATTTGGGCATGATTGCTGCCTACTATTACATCAACTACACCACCATCGGTTTGTGCTTGCACTTCCTGGATTTTTTTGTATTTGTGTCATCATTCCTTCACGTATGTGTTCAACTCAAGCCTAACTGTGGTGCTTTGCTCTTGTGTCGTACAGAGCTCTTCAGCATGTCACTGAACGCCAAGACAAAGATCCGCGGCTTAATTGAGATCATCTCCAATGCTGCCGAGTATAAGAACATTCCCATCAGACACCACGAGGATGCACTTCTCCGACAGGTAAAGAAAGTGACGAGACTCAAAGAGAGCAGCATTAACACATCTGCAAAAAGACACCAAGATGAAATAACACACTTTTATGTGCTCTTTGCATTTCAGCTTGCACAGAAAGTGCCCCACAAGCTGAACAACCCGAAGTTCAATGACCCCCACGTGAAGACTAACCTGCTGCTGCAAGCCCATCTCTCCAGGATGCAGCTGAGCGCTGAGCTCCAGTCAGACACCGAGGAGATCCTCAGCAAGGTCCAGTTTTTTCTCTGTAAAGCCTAACAGTTATGTTTCTGGATTTTTATCCATCTATATGTTTTTGAACAAGCTATTACTTGCACAAAAAGCACACATATAAACAAAATGTGTCTTAAAAAGAATGAACAAAATCGCCAGACCAGTTACACACATCCAAAAAGACAACAAACAAACAAGGAAATGAGCAAGCTTCCATATTTGATACATAGGAAAGAAATTGCTGCCAGGTTTCAAAAAACAGTTAGGCTGATGTTTTAGTAAAACAGTTGTAAAACATACATGATGTCCTAAATCCACTGTACATGTGATGGAGGTGAGGAGTCCTCTTACTGTAGGATGAGCCTTCTTATCACATGAACAAAAGATGGCTTGTACCCTGTTCAGATTCACATTTCAAGGGCTTACACCAAAACATTGCTGTAATAGATTTTAGAAAGCATTTAAAAATTAGACAGGTAAATTTGTTAATTTTGGATTTGACTGAAATATATGACAAAGGCCCAAAAAGACTTTAGAATGATCCCATAGGGAGTGGGTTAGATCATGAGATCACTGTAAATCAGTGATTCCCAAAGTGAGTGCCGTGAGTGAAATTCAGTTTTAATTCATTTCAATTTTACTTACATAAACGCCAAATCACAACAGCAGTCGCCTCAAGATGCTTTATATTGGAAGGTATATTTGTACACTTAAAGAATATGTGTGTGTGTGTTGTCTTTTTTGTAGGCTGTCCGACTGATTCAGGCATGCGTTGATGTGCTGTCCAGCAACGGTTGGCTGAGTCCTGCACTGGCTGCTATGGAGCTGGCTCAGATGGTCACTCAGGCCATGTGGTCCAAGGACTCGTACCTCAAACAGCTGCCATTCTTCACCTCAGAGCACATCAAGCGCTGCACAGAAAAGGTAAAATGATCCTAGGAAAGTCTGACTCTCACTTTAGTGTAGATGAATCTCATGCTGATTGAACGTGCTTCCGTTTCCTTTGCTCATAAGGGAGTGGAGAGCATCTTTGACATAATGGAAATGGAGGATGAAGACAGAAGCGCGTTGCTGCAGCTCTCGGATGCCCAGATGGCCGACGTGGCTCGCTTCTGTAACCGCTACCCCAACATCGAGCTGTCGTACGAAGTGGCAGAGAAGGACAGTGTCAAGAGGTACGTGTACAGTCTGGCAGCAGCACTTTTCGCTGCGTTTCCTGGAAATGAAAAATTACATTACAAAATTGCACAGATGGGTGGGAAATTGATCTCTTTCCATATTTATTCACAGTGGCAGTCCAGTTCTGGTTCAGGTTCAGCTGGAGAGAGAGGAGGAGGTAACGGGTCCAGTCATTGCACCGCTCTTTCCCCAGGTTAGTACTTTTCAAACATCTTCATGACGTATATATTTCTTTAATTTTCACCTTAATGACCAACTCTTGTGGAAATACTTGTCATTGTTATAGAAACGTGAGGAGGGCTGGTGGGTGGTGATCGGAGACCCCAAGTCTAACAGCCTGATCTCTATCAAGAGGCTGACTCTTCAGCAGAAAGCAAAGGTCAGTGAGTCATCTTGTAATAGCCAGAAATTATGTTTTAACCACCAGAGGCCTCACTTAGTTTATGTCCCTCCACCGCAGGTCAAGCTGGACTTTGTTGCCCCAGCGATGGGCATCCACAACTACACCTTGTACTTCATGAGCGACGCATATATGGGCTGTGACCAGGAGTACAAGTTCAGCATAGATGTAAAGGAGGCTGACAGTGATGGAGACAGCGACTCGGACTAATCAGAGACTTGATTATTTTCTTCAGCGGTTCTCTGATAGATTGGGATCAGTAGTTTTCTTTTTTTGCTGTAGATATCCAACCTGATTGACATTTCTTTACTTTGACTCTGCCATTACCATCTCTGCTCTTGTGAAAATAATGTTTGTTTTCAGTTGCTTCTTAGTTAAGTCCTCTAAATGATGCCAGTCCAAGAATATAGTGTACAGGATCTGTTTGTCCACATGTAGTACAGATACATGGCTACCCAAGCCCCAGTCTGTTTTCAGTATAAGAAGTTTAACACTTTGTACTTTTGTGTCAGTTTTGGGATCTGACAAAAATGTAATTGGCCATTGTGGATTAAAGAAACACATAAATCCTGGGGATGGTGCATCCTTAAACCAGGTAGGGTGTTTAAAAACAACTGTCCGGTTATATTTTGGATTGAAATCATTTTATTATGAAATTTAATCCTTGGACTGGTTGAAGTGTTTTACTATGATGTGCTGTCTGAAATGCTTTTGCAATAAAAAGGAGAGGAAACATTTTTCACTTTATTTTATAGTTAAACATGTTATTTCTATTAATTCTCAGTGGCGCTGCTACTCAAAGCACATGAAGCAGTATTCTCAGCATGGACACAGATGAGCGCTGATGTCAAGCAGAATCCTGATGAGCTATAAAATAATGATCTGTGGTGAATGCCGCAGAAAGTTCCCAATTTAACACACAACTATGCACTCCAGGGATGTTCATTCCTCTTCTTGGAACTTCCAAATGGCGATTTCTCCGTTATCGCTGCACGAAGCCAGGAATCCCGCCTCCTTTGGGTTCCAGGACACACAGTTAACATCTTGGTTGTGAGCTCTGGCCACCTGAGCAGCCAGTGAGAATACCGGCTCCTCGGGATTGGCCGTCTCATCCTCCTTGAAAACTCGCACTGCGTCATCACCAGAGGCAGTTGCTAAAGCGCCAGTCAGCCGACACCTGCAGAAAGATTTGGGTTCACTGTGACGTCTAACAATGACAAATGCACATGGAGACCACATCTTTGGGATTTCTGGTGATCAATTAACCTCCACTTTATGTTTGCGCATAATTTCTGGACACAGAGCAACATATATTCCTCAAATGTAACCATACTGCATTGTTATGGAGAAATTACAAGTTGTGGAACAATTACCCCGTTGCTATTGCAAGTTGATCTTAAATGTGACAACCAGACTAAAGGTCAGTAAATTCAAGAACACATTCAGCTGAATTCTGTTTTCTTACACCCACCAATTCAAGTGCATAATCCTAACTACAGTTTTTGCCTCAAAAACTGCCATTAATCTGTAGCTACTGTACACAGATAGCAAAAGTTGGATCCATCCAAGTCTTTTTCTTATCTGGGTATGCTGCTGATTGTCAGGTGAGATGTGTGCTAATTTTTGTCTTATTGCACCCATCTGCTGGTAGCCCGCGTTTGTGAAAGGTTATAAAACATGTATGATCCTTTATATCTTTAGTCTGAAGGTGAAAACACAAATTGCCTCCACACCACATGAATGCCCCGTCCTTTAGCATACTATATATCTAGTTTAGAAGTTTATGAGAATGCATCAATTCGTTGGAAGATGTAATTACACACTAATAAATGTATATTTATCAGCACAATGGGGATTTTTTTTTTCCATTAAATGACTTCAAACAATGACTGATTGCACCTTTAATGATTGACTGAAGCATTCCTACAAGAGTCTATTACAAATTTGTCTTACCAGGAGACATCATACACCGCTCGTCCATGGTACCCAGACAGAGTGCAAACACACTTCCACGACAAATCTTAAACAGGAGACCAGAAAAAACATACACATTACTGTCGATATTTTTATTACCACATTGATTTATGATAAAACTAATGCTGACTCACCCTGTCCACTTTCAGCTGGATACTCTCTCCAGATCTTCACAGTGCGGTCATCGCTGCACGAAGCCAGCCTCTGACCATCTGCATCAAAACACAAACTCCACACTGTGGACGTGTGTCCCTGTAAGGTGGCCCGGCACTCCCAGTCATCATCCTCTTCTTTGTAAAGGCAAATGTTGTTGTCATAGCTGGCTGAGGCCAGGAGCTGTACAATCACACGGTGAGTGCAGGGTCACGTGGTGTTACAACAGGAGATGGAAAAAAAAAACATTCATGTGGACAGATCCGAATGAGACCTACCTCCTGGGTCGGGTGCCAGACAACGTGCTTGACATCTTGCGTGTGAGAGTTCACAACTGTAACACATTCATACTCGTCTTCTTCATCCACTGCAGAGCAGGAAGAGACATGGTCAAGTTTAGAAACAGGCAATGGTGCAGATCAGTATGTGCAATTTAGGCGCTCTTTAACACAAACCTTCCCAAACCCAGACGCTCTTGTCTCGGCTACATGTGGCTAGAAGATTCCCTGAAGGGGCCCACGCCACGCACTTGACCTCGTTTTCGTGTCCTTCCAGCACAGTCAAACTCTAGGAGACAAAGCGTGGGTAACAATCTGCAGAGATGCAGCATTTCTAAGGCATGCCATTTAACACACTGAACAGGAGACCTGTCATCTGACCTCAAAGTCATCGTTCTTCTTTTTCCAGATGCAAGTGGTAGCATCAAAGCTGGCAGAGGCCAGATAATTCCCACATGGAGACCAAGCCACTTTCCTCACAGTGCGCTGGTGTCCATCCTGCAACACGTTCTTACATATCCAGGAGTCACCTGAAAAATGAGAGCCAGGTAGAGGGGTGAAGGATGTCAACTACTGTACTATAATGCTTATGCGACTGAGGCTGGGGGTGTCTGTGGTTCAGTTCACGGAGAGCTCACCTTCTTTCCCCCATATCCGGATGGTCTTGTCGCCCCCACATGAGGCCAGAAGCGTCCCGTTGGGGCTCCAGCTGACGAACCAGCAGCGGGAGTCCGGGTGTGCGCTCAACCTCTGAACCAGGGACAGAGCCTCCTTCATGGTCGAATTGGGGAAATACTTCCGAGTCGTTGTCACTGACACTTAGCCGAGAAACGAGACAGGAAATGGCCCGAAACACCAAAAGCAGACAGAGAGCAGCAGCAGCACTACGTAAACCCTAAACCACAGTCAACACCCAGGGCACGGATACAAAGAATTGCCGTATCTGCGCTAAACACAGCCTGTAACTAGCACCAAACAACAAAGTGCATAAGTTCACAACATCAGCGGTGACCAAAATGCCGCCATCTTTGCTTATATAGTCCCCGCGCTGCATTGTGGGTTGCAGTTTCGTGGTCTTTTTTTTTTTTTTTTTTTTTTTTTTTTTTTACCGTCGGCAAATTTCACGTAAAAAACAATTACGTGAAATTTACGGTGCTTTATTTTATGTTGTATTTTATTGTATGTATTCTATTGATCTGAGGTTTTATCTTGTTTGTTCTTACCTAGCTTGCAAAGCACTTTGGTCAGACTTGTTTCTTTTAATTGTGCTATACATTTTTTGTCATCTCTTTTTATGATTTCCTATGAACTATTCACGCGAGCACGTTTATTTTGTTAATGTACAATGAGTGAGTTTAATAAAATAAAGACGAGAATTTTGTTATTGTATGATGACTTTCACTCCCATAGAAGGAGTCGCCAGTAGGTGGGAGTACTGACTTTCACAGCTATCGAGACCGCGAAGAAGAAGAATGGTATGAACAAGGAAGTCAAGTGTTTTCGAGGAAGCCAGCGGACGTTTCCTTTTGTTTTGTCTTTGTTTTTTGTGTACCAAATCGATCGTTAATTTATTAGTGTTGTTAGCTATATTACTTTATAGACGTATGACTGTCGTGTCGGTCGCTGTTAAAGTTATTTTTTGTAACAAAGAAAAACTTGACGAAATTTTACGTTTACGAGAAGTTAGCTTTTCAGGCTAACAACAGAGCTAGCAGGCCTGAACGCCATCTGTCCATTGTGTTGCCGTCAGTCAGACACCTGCACTGCTTTTGATTAAACAGCTAGTTTTATGGTCTATTTTAATTTGGAAACTGAGTGAACAAAGGAGCCGAGCCGCTGTCATCAGTCCAGAATTAGCTTTACCGGTTGTCGGTTTTGTGGCTTACTTGCTCGTTACTAGCGCAGTGCTGTCAGGTACACTGACAATAAAGGGAAAGCAACACTATACAACAGAGGACGAGGAAATCGGATTAGGATGTATGCCCCGCCGGGTTCTACTGTCCCTGGAGGCCGAAGGAGGAGAGGGGGCACCTCGTTGCCCAAGCAGCCGGAGCGGAGCCTTGTGTCGGCTCTTCCCGGAGCTCTGTCCATTACAGCGCTTTGTACAGCTCTGGCTGAGCCGGCTTGGCTCCGCGTCCACGGAGGAACCTGTCCGAGACAAGAGCTGGGGGTGTCAGATGTCCTGGGATACATCGACCCCAAGCTTCTGGATGGTGAGGCCCACACACAAGCTCCGTTAAAAACCCACAGTAGCAATTAATCCCAGAGCTCACGTGTAATGTTCTGTGATGTGGCCGTCTGTTCCCATCAGATTACTGCGTGAACCCGCAGACCATCTTGCTGCTGAGAGTAATCGCTGGCTTTTGTTTCCTGGGAATCCTCTGCAGTCTGACTGCTTTTCTCTTGGATGTGTTTGGTCCCAAGCACCCTGCCCTGAAAATAACCCGCAGATATGCTTTTGCACATATTCTCACAGGTAATAATCTTTTTTCCCCTCATGCTGTCTAGAAAAAGACAGACAATGTGTAAATTCAATGGTTTGTAACCGTTTCTTTCTGTCTCCCACCAGTGCTGCAGTGTGCCACAGTCATAGGTTTTTGCTACTGGGCCTCAGAGCTGATCTTGTCCCTACAGCAGCAGCACAAAAAGTACCACGGCTCTCTCATATACGTCACTTTTGCTATCAGCTTCTACCTGGTGGCGGGCGCGGGCGGAGCATCCATCCTCGCCACAGCTGCAAATCTCCTTCGTCACTACCCCACTGAGGAGGAAGAGCAGGCTTTAGAGCTGCTCTCGGAGATGGAGGACAGCAGTGAAACATTTCCTGCCGATTATGACATTGCCAATCAATTTCAACCGCCACCCGCATACACACCCTAATGCCACCAGACTCGCCTTGCTAACACCTTTCTCTCTCAGCACAGCTACTTAGCTTGATGGGCAAAGCCCCGCTCTTTATCAAATGGATATCTTTGCAAAAATACTGAGTGAACACAGCGTGTCAGTGCGCAGGTTCCTTGAATGACGGTGCTTGGGTGCATGAAAGCTTTCTTTAGTGGTGACAGAAATGTAGAAGCTAATTCTTACTTTCACCACTGGAATTGTTGGTGAATTGCATGTAAATGGCTTTTAGGGATTTGGTTCTTACATGTAAAGAAAACTAAACTTGCTGGAAGTGCTCAACACGGCTCATGACAATTAATTGATGGAACAACCAGAGCTGGATTGTTTTTGTAGGATTTAGTTGAATGAGCGCTGTCGGCAGTTGTTTTGCTTTTGACCGGATGTGAGTGGAGCTTTGTTTGCGTTATGGTTTTAGTTTGACGTGCTTGCCATTTGTGTGAATTTCATTTTACCGACACCTTACAGATGCAGAAATACACTGACGAGATTCTTTGAACATCTTTATTTTATATAAGATATCAAATTGGACCTCATTTATTGTCTGTGCTGTCTTTTTGTAGTTTTTGCTTTGTTCTTCTTTTCACTAGTTAAGTCTTCGTTGTTCCCTTCTGTACTTGACATAAGAAAACTGTCAGAAATTGTGAGCCAGGTCTTTGGTGTTTTAAAACGAATCATGGTGTGTGTGTGTGTGTGTGTGTGTGTGTGTGTGTGTGTGTGTGTGTGTGTGTGTGTGTGTGTGTGTGTGTGTGTGTGTGTGTGTGTCTTCGCGCCGCGTGTAAGAGAGAGTGAGTGAGTGTGTGTGGCAATTGAGAGAAAGTGAGAAACATGTTTGTATTATTTCACAGTAAGGGTGACATTTAGTTTAAAAAACACCTCACAGCATCAGAAGTTGTTCATTATATTTCTTGTGTTTGCTTTTGAAAAAAAAAAATAAATTTATTTGCACTTTGTGATTCCCACATGTGACCGTTTCAGTATGCATTTCCAGTGCATGAGTTCATTTGTGTGAAGACTTTAAACTTTGAGTCACAATCTCAACAAGAACATCTCCCACAGACAGAGGCTTGGACTTGTGACTGATGTTGTGATTCTTGTTGGTTGTGTATTGTTCTGTTGATTCCATAATTTTCTGCATTTGTCCCTCAAACTGTCACTATAACCCCCCTCCCTTCCTCAATTTGTAAATAATGATCATTTATACATTTAAAAAAGAAGTGATCATAATAAAGGAAACCTCATACTTTTGCCTCTTGCTCGTCATCTGTGAATTAACATTGTTTTAATGGGATTTCAGCAAATGCAGTGTGAAGGATCTGCATTGATCTAACAGTGTTGTGACTTTAACGTTCACGTCTGCCTGGGGTATTTCTGGTCTCGTAGTCTAGAGACTGTAGACACAACATGGCATTAAAGAGAGTAAGAGTCTTAAGGTCTAATGGACTTTAGAGGGCGTATGGTACGCCTTTTACTGTGAAGAGTTCAGAAGTATGAAGCAGTTTAAAAGCTTGATCCATCCGTTTTCTTAACCACTTATCCATTTGAGGGTCGCAGTGAGACTGGAGCCTAGCAGAGAGAGGCAGGGTACGTCTAAGACGTGTCGCAAGTCTGTTGTAGGGCTAACACAAAAAGACAGAAAGCCAATCACATTCACACAAATGAGTGATTCTGAATCACCATTCACCCTACCAAGAACAGAGAAACCCCATAGAAAAGCCCAATCCGACCGGGGGACTTGAACCCAGGATCTTTTTGCTGCAAAAAGAAAAAAAGTCTTACTGGCAAAGACTGCAAGGCTTTTCCTGGATGCACAATGTGATCAATAAACAGTCTTTAAATAATGAGCTAGTGTAGAATAACGTATGTCATGAGGTTAAATTACAGACTGTCAAGTTCTGTCACACTTCATAAATCAGATTACCTTAGATTACTTTGAACTAGCTAAACGCAAAAGATTTAAACAATCCCTGTAATTGAATTGGGACAAAGGAGTAACTATAGAAAGCAGGAAAAAAGGGCTCACTCAGGCATCACTTCGATTGTTGCCTTATATAAAAGACACTGTGACTGTTCTGCCAAAGTATATGTTAGCTACTCTAACATTTTTAGCGTCTGTTCTGCAAGTTCGCTCGTCTGCATCTGTCACCAAGAGTTAAACTATTAAAAGGTCAAGATACCGTTTGGGTTGAAGCACTACATGTTTACATTGCTCTTCAAAGCTGAAGTGTCACTCTGTGGCCAAATGACTTAATCAGATAAATAAACAAGGTATTAATAGGAAAGAGTGTTCATGAGGAGGAGAGTAAGTCAGTCAAGGCGAACAAGAGACGACTCTTCTCAGAAGACAGAGCTTACGTGGCAACGTCACTTAGCCCCACTCTACAGGTATATATACGGACAACCTCGTTGACATCAACACCACGACCATTAAAAGTCTCTACGTGGCTCGGTGGTAAAACTGTGAAGTCTTTTTTATTTTTCTTCTACAACAGTGAGATTGAAGCTAAATCATGCTGGCAACCAGGGCTTTGCTGTCAAAACAAACGCTGGCTGTTCTTTCTCGCCAGCCTGCCTGCTTTGTGCACCAGGGTGACTACGGCAACTGGGGAAATACTAACGTTGCAGTGGTAAGTGATGCAGATCAGTCTGGGAGAAAGGAGCAGATCCAGTGTGGGTGTAGTTGTGATTTGGTGAGTCCATGTGTTTCAGGTTTTCTCAGGATGTGGATGGTGGGACGGTACTGATGTCCATGAAGGGGTTTAGTGAGTATCACTCCTGCTGAGGTCAGGAAATGCACATGACTGAATTAACACAGGCAGATGGTAATGCACCCCTCTCGTCTTCAGCACCATGTACCACCTGAGCCGTAACGGCGCCCGCTTCCAGATGTTTGCTCCAAATCAACAGCAGATGCACGTGATTGACCACATGAGAAAGCAACCTGCCTCTGGAGAGAACCGGTGGGCCTCGAAGATGGGCGCAGTGGGCGTTTTGACTTTGTCTATGGTTACGTGGGTGCACTTTGTGATGAATTCTGTCCATCCCCGCAGGAACATGATGATGGAGGCAGCCCGCTTCAGTCACGGACAGGGAATGACACAAATGCAGGACCTGTCCAAGCTGGACGTCAACAGCTTCGATGCCGTCATCTTTCCAGGAGGCCATGGAATCACCAAGAATCTGTGAGGAGTGCTGACATGTGAAGAAATCACTCTGAGACCGGCTGGTGTAAAACAGAGTTAGGATTAGATACAACACAAGTTTGTATTACATTAAAAATGAACCACTAATTATTAGTTTTTACTCTTCAGATCATCTTTTATGAAGGACGGCAAAGACTGCAAGCTGCACGGCGACGTGGAAAGGGTGCTTAAGGATTTCCATCGTTCACGCAAGCCTATCGGGTGCGTATGATCCGAGCAATATTCACTACTGCAGTACTGATGGAGAATTTGATAAATCATGAGGCCACTTTAAAGACCGCCAGTGAGTTCTGGCACGCTTTAAATCAGATTATGTTAGATTACTTTAAACTATTTAAAGATTTAAACAATCCCCGTAATGGAATTGGGACAATGGAGAGGCTGTAAAAAGGAAAACAGTCAGGCAGTGAATGCTGAGCTGCTGACTGAGAGACTTCATATTTATAGTGTGATTCTGTTAGTAGTTACTAATATGATGTTATTAGGTAAAAATGATCACATCGCATCCTTAAAATTTGTTAGTCATTTCATTTCCTGCGAGTAAAGATTTGCACATGGAAATCTGACTTCTACTGTGGAACAGTGAAACTACTGAGAATAGTCAGTGTGTTAAAATAACAAACCCAGTCGAGAAGAAAAGCTGCATATAATTAAATAAGTGATTGAGAAGATTTACACATCGTGTGCTAAAAGTTTCCTTATTGGCTCTCACTGATCAGAGCAGACAGCAGGACAAGCAGAGTCCTAAGCTGACATCGAGGAACACGAGGGCAGGCAGACCACACAAATCCTACAGTTCAAAGCAGACAGGACAGTCTTGGTACTGACACTCCGGTGTTGTTCAAAAATAGTTTGTTTGTTTTTTTTTAAAAAAGGAAAAAGAAAGAAAAAAAAATCAGGATCACAATAATCTATGAAAATCTCCAGGTTCATGTAACCCCTCTTACTTTAGTGCTTTTTTTCACTTAATCCAATGCTAATTTTTTAAATTAGCATTGGATTAACTTCATCCTGATCCGGATTCAAACTGTATGAGACGACCAAATCCCGATTGCGCCTGTTCTAAATGGGACTACATACATTATGACAGTGCAGGGTGCTGGCTGTGGCTTCTGGGTATTCTGAACCCACGTTTTAAATCATAAGATCATAATGAGCCTCATTTATGGAGAGAACAGATTTTTAAAGCTGGCTTTCCTACATGAATGTGTACTTACACTTTTTTTGACTGCAGCACCTCAGATGATTGTGTCATTGCAGGCAGTCCTGATGTATGACAGGGCTGATTTTCTGGTTAGAGAAACCTTTTTTCCCACTTTACTGCAGTAAAACATCTATACATAGCCTAATGTTTACCTCATCTACATGATCTCTCCAACTGTTGGTTTATTTGATCAATTTTAAACTTTTATTACATTTTCTTCACAAAATCCCCCTAAATTCACTCTTCTGTTGGGATTAGGATAATCCAGATTTTTTTCTTTTTCTTTTTTGGATCAGTAACCCAATCGCACTAAAAAGTTTTGAACGAGGCTAGATTACGTAATGTAATCTGATTACAGAATGCCTTTTTGTCTTTTGAAAACATCCGTTCAGACTGCTTCTGACCGGTTTGGCCTTGGTGACTGCGTTGGCACAAGGGCACTGATGAGGTGATGAGCAGTGGCTGCGCAGACAGGGAACAGGGTGCAGAAGGCCTGGTCAAAGGTCAAAGGAGATGCGGGATTACAGGAATTAAAGAGTGGAGTTGGAGGCTGAGTAGGGTTAAAAAGTGCTCTTGACCGCAACCCAAAGAGGACTAATCCTTTCCTACTGCCATTAATGCGTACAGAGGAGTCGGAGCCATTACAGATTATTTAAAGACTAAAACAGCCATCATTTGTAGCCATTCTACCATCAAGAGCAAAGGCCTTCAAATGTTTTGCAAGCTGTGTAATTTGGGAGTGAGTATCACTGTCAAAGTGATGACATGTTTCTATTGCAGACGGGAGCCCTGCTGCCTCCATATAACACCCCCTCCATTGTTCTGTTTTGTCAGAGCTGTAATTGAGTCTTTAAATCTGAAAACGATCTGCCAACAAAACAAGCAAACCTATATTTAGAATCACGCCACCTTTCTTAGACCGAGAATTTAGTGCCTGGGGGGCATAATGAGTACTCTGCAATGCGCATCTCCATCCATGGCACAAACCCTCCAGCTGCAGCTTCATGCAGAAAAAAAAAAAACCTTAGCTTTTCAGTGCCACGATGTCTGACAGGCAGATCAAAAGGTGCAAAGAGGGGCGAGGAAATGTTCAATGTCTGTGAAGACTGCGGCTCGCAGGCAGCACTCTTAAAACTCAAATACCTGCGCAGTGCATTAGAAACTGCTCTCATTTCTCCTGAGAAATAACTGAACAGTGCTTCATGCATGTCTGTATTTAGCTTTGTTAACAGTATTTAAAAATGTGGGTAGAATAGAGAATGACGTATCCTGTCTGTTAGAGGTGGGTGGATCAATCGAAGTATCGATAGTATTGATACCAATGCTGGTATTGGAATCAGATTGAGTCTGGTAATAGGAACGATACTTTATTTCTGCCCTCTAAGTTTAGTATGTAGCCCAATGAATTGGATTGATGCATTATTAATGAAAACATATATTAAATTAAAGAAAGGTTTATAAAAAATCTACACAAAATAAAAAACTTTTGGTTGTCATGGTTATTTTATTTATAGCCTTTAGCACATTTAAACAACTGAAGCTGATCCGAAGACAGGCACATTTACATCCCAGCTCTGAAACAAACCCAGTTTCAAAATACATGAGTTTTTTTTGTCTTGACTAATAATTGTAGAAAGTAAAAATGACTGTGACTGTGTTTAGAATTTGCAAACTGATGATGTTTTATCTCATAAATCATGACACACTGCTCTCCCAAACATAAGCTGTCTTTATAAGTTCTCAGTATCAGTACTGCTGTCTGCAATGCTGGCCTTGTATTTTCCTGGCATCGGATGGATGTCAACATTTGTAGTATCACAAGGTACAGCTGCCTGTCATCGATTAAGAGTATGGGTATAAATTGCAGATTAAGTGATGGCAAACGTCCACTGAGCTTCTATTCCCTTTTTCCAAATTAAAACTTTGTTTTTGGGGGGATTTAATTTGCTGTTAAATGATCATATTAATCCTAATCTAGCCACCAGTTTTGTGGTGTCACACCAAATCAGTGCTGCTCTGGGAGAGACTTTCTTTTCTCAGGACTCAGTCCCACCTGTCTGGCTTACACCGGTAAGTCTCCGACCTCAGACAACTGTCCTCTCCTGCTCCTGTTTCAGACTCGCCAGCATGGCTCCTGTGCTGGCCTGCCGTGTGCTGCCGAGCATTGAGGTAACCATGGGTTACGAGCGAGACGACAACACCCGCTGGGGAAACTGGCCAAACACAAACATGGTGCAGCCTGTGAAGGGCATGGGTGCTCGCCACAACGTCCGTGAGCCATATATATCCTTTCCAAGGTTTCTGTTCAGTATTAATATCAGTGAAAAATATTCTCTTTGTCATTATCCTGAAATAACCTCTGATTTGACCTTAACCCTTTCCTTTACGAAGCCTATGTGGATGAGAAGAACAAAGTGGTTAGCACTCCATCCTTCATGTGGGAGACTGATTATCACTATCACTATATATTTGATGGTATTGGAAATATGGTCAAGCATGTCATGCGCATGTCAACCAAGTGAGGTGACATCTGGAGAAGAAATAGTGCTACTGCAAAATATACACCTGTGTACTGTGATGAATTCTTACCTGAAACAATAAAAAAAATAGTTTAGTAAAACGGCAAATGCTGTGTGTTGTGTAATCTTGTTTGGTCAATATGAGAGCTAAGGATGGGGTTAAAGACAGCGACTGAGAAATCCACTGCGCTTCCTCAAAATAACAAGTCAGAGTTTTAATAGCAAGTGTCCTCTTTTGGTACATTTGTGCTCTTAACTGCTGATTTGGGAGCATGAGAAAGCACCATCACAGCTACTTCCACCAACTTAACAGATAAACATCACATGGAGAAAATATTTAATGTTTTTAATCCCAAAAAGTGTAGACAAAGTCTAATATTGCACAAATACCCCGACATTTTAAGTCCTTAAATCAAACTGTGATTCAGCTTTCTGCAGAACACTGCCTGCACTCACAATAGTTAGTCATGTAAAGAAAAGTAATCTTGGGAAAAACTGGGAACAAAGGTAAGTGGCAGTTAGTGTCTGTCAATCAAAGCACTTAGTTAACTGATCAGCAAGTGTGAGCTTCTCTGTAAATGCAGACATTTTGTCAGTTTGCTGGTTTGGAGTATTCGGGTGTGTGTTAAAATAATCCCACAGTGTTCCCAGGAGTGACATCCCAGCAAATTCACCCCAAGGTCAGACCACGCAATGCTGAGAAAAACTGGGAAAAACCCAACAGCTACATCAGACTCTAGAGACCTCAGTTAGCTGATCTTAGTCAGTCGTTAATGTTAAAGGTTATAACAGTATAATTAGAAAAAAACTGAACAAGTAGTGGAGATGCCTGGCCATGTTTGTTAAAGAAAAAAACAGACATCAGCACAAACACCTCACACCGTCTGTCAGGCACGGTGGGGAAGCGATAATGATTTGGCCACAGGACCTGGGCACTTTCTGTAAGACCTCCACAAAGTCATGCAGAAAACAATTACTTCATGCCATCGCTGCTTAAGATGGTTCTGCAAGCTGCAAGTAAGTAGAATCTAACAGAGCCTCTGAAATACTTTTAATATGAAAGATAAAGCTGACTTGGCTTTGTGTCATTTTCAAAGCAATGGCAGCCTCATACCTACAGGTTTGCTATAAACAAGCTTTGGTAACACTTTATAACATGGCCCATGACTAAAGGTGTAATTCCTCCGCATTTAAACAGAATATGAATTTATTTTACTTGTGTACTTATTTTACTAGTGTACTTATAATATAGATGAGGAAATATAGTTTTTCTGCAAAATTGCCAAAAACTTGTACACAGTACTTAAAATGACTTACAATACAACTTGTGCCTCTTTTCCTGTCAAATATCCAAAATTTTAGATACACCTTTTAGATCACTTGTGCACTATTTAAATTCACTTACAATATAATCATTTTCTCTTTGCTGAAGGTGTTTTCCGTTATTGTAGTCTGTTTTTTACAACAACTTCCTGCTGATCTACAACTCTGCACATATTCAAAAACAGACTCCAAACCTTTTTATTAACCCGGGTTTACACTGAATAGGTCCTGTTGATTTGTTTTGTTTTTGCTGTTTTCACTGTCTTTAAGGCATTGTAAACCTACACAGGGTTTTAATGCTGTTGTCTTATTAAGCACATTGATTTTACACATGTAATGTGCTATATCAATAAAATTGTTATTGCTATATAAATCTAAAATCTACTTAGATTATAATTATTTCTAATTTTTCTGTAAAAAAAAAAAAGAACTCGTAGTGTACCTACCTTCAACTACTTGTAGATAAATATAATTACATAATAATAATAATAAAGAAATTCCATTTAATTACAGGGGAATTAGACTCTTTAGAAGCCTTATTTTAGAGGGTTACCCCAAGCTTTAATGAGAGGGACTATTGTGTTAACAGTGATAGGTGTTAAGTGTTTAGAAAAGAAAATCAGTCAACACTCTTTCAGTCTGATGCATTCTGAATAAAACAATTTATTCATTACAAACATATAAAAATGACAAAAAACAGCCAGGTGGTAAGATATAAAAATTTCCAGTTTATACAGAGCTTCCAAAGCCATCGTCAGAAATGCATTTTCATCTGGGTTAGGAAAGTAAATATAGTACAAATCCCAAACTATAGCTACAAAGATATTCTTTAGATCTCTGTTTGTCAGGTGATGTACAAAAGCGTCTTCTGTTCGGTAAAAAAAAAAACCCAAAACAAACAAAAAAACGGGCACAAAATTCATAACAGACTTCAAATACAGAATCAGAAGTCGATGAAATATTCACAGTGCTGCCTTCACATCGAGGATGTGAATTGTAAACATCGTTGCATATCGTAAGTCGCTTCAATAAATATACACAAATACTCATTGTGTGAGGAGAAGGTGTTCGATCAGTGTGAATCCTCCGGTTTTTGTTTGAATACATCCCGCCACTCGAAACCTCTCCACTGTCATTCAGGGTGATGTGAATAAAATAAGGCAAAAATAAATTTCCCTGTGTATCTTATCAAGTCTTACAGTATCTGTTATTCATAAATCGCAGAGGTAAAGTCTGACTGACTCAGGTGGAGTAAAGAAGCGTTTTTCTTTGAAGGGGACTGTACACAATACAACATTCAATCATTCACAATAAACTATATATAAACATTTATACATTTTTAACAAATACAGGGGCAAGATTTTAGGTGAACTGATTAATAAGAGCTCAATGGGAGGATGTTACTGGGACAGATAATATGTGGGACACATAATTTTAGGCAACCAAAGGGCGAGTCATAGCAGGAAGTGAGCAAATTCTTGTAAAGGATCAGTAACACAAATTGCAGGAAGCCTTAGCATTATTTAAACTGCAAGTACTATTATTATTGTTTAAGTACTTAGTCTCATTAAGTGGGAGTGGGAAGAAACTGTTTTTAGTGCTGTTTGATTGGTATCACAGGTAACTCAAACTTCCCCCTTTTTTTTTTTTTTACTAAAGGAGCGTCTTAAACAGTCCAAATACGTAGCAGGCTGTTGCTTTTATAAAGCAGGTCTTTCTGAGCTGTGGACTGTAAAAAAAATTTTAAGCCTCCCTAAACTTTTCATTCCTTTGGGCCTGATTGTCAAGATTACAAAATAAAACCTCAAACACAGCTGCACGCACTTTGTAAGAAAAATAAATAATTCCTTTTCAGCTTCATTATGCAAAGCACAATGGAACAACAAGACAAGAAAAAGAATACGCAATCCAAAAACAACCGAAGAGTTGCTGTCTTACATTTGATGAGCAATGTCCATTTTAAAAGAGGATTCACATAACAAAGCTCCAGTGAGGTGTGACTGTGTGGTGACCACAGCGCTGTCGTTAATTCATTAAAACTGCTATTTGATATCTCCCTTAGAGGTACCTGTGAAAGACAAAAACACAGGAGTTTAGCATTACACGAACCTTGAAGGGCCAGGTTAAAGGAATTTAAATATAATCAGAACGTTTTAATCAAGCACAACTTCACTGCACATCAATGATATGAAAGCAGGCAAGAAGATGGTGCAAGCAAGGCGACCAGTGAGAGGTGGAGAAAGGAGGAAGAAGGCGAGAGGGCAGGCAGAATAACGGACCGAGTTAAGCTGCTAGAGCAGTGCTGAGCTGGAGTCAGAGTCTGAATCGTGGCCAGGGGTGACGCAGGGCTCACGGGAACAGATGGATTCCTGAGCACGCCTGTACTCTTCGTACTCCAGGCGGAGAGCGTTGAAACGTGCTTCACTTAGAGAGCGGCTGAACTGGCATCGAGGTGGATTGAAAACTGGCGGGCTGACTGAGGGAGACGGGCCTGGGGGGGTGGGTGAGGTGAGGCACAGGAAATGCATGGATGGGCATGTCATGGGACAAGCTCACAATAATCACAGCACGAGGGCACAGGATGAACACATGCAGCCATCACTGTAAGGCAGGATTCACATGGATATGCTGCTTCAGTGCTTGACGGTGGTTGTTTCCCAGCTGGCTCTTATAAACTTTGTTCTATTCACTTTTATTTAGATAGTGCCAATTCACAACAATAATCGCCTTAAGACGTTTTATATTGTAAGATAAAAACACTATAATAATAGAGAGAAACCCCAAAAATCTCATGACCCCTGTGAAAAACTACTTGGTGACAGTGGGAAAGAAAAACTCCCTTTTAACAGGAAGAAACCTCCACCTGGCTGAGTCATCTGCCACAAGTGGTTGCAGGTGAGGTTAATTATTCAATACAATGATGGAATTCTTCTTTTTGTTGACGATGAACTGCACAAACGGGCACATCGCTCTCTCAGGATATTTTCCTAACACGATTTCTGGAAAATCGGAATAAATGTGATGTGACGCCTGCACTGGCATTTCAAAAGCAAAGCAATGGATCCATAATTAGTTTGGCAACATGTGATGTCACCAGATTTAATGTAACTAGCAAATTAGTCGGGGTAATATCAAAGTGCATGAAAAGTGAGAGCACCGAAGCATGAAACACATCCGTGTGAATCCTGCCTAAGCATTTCACTCATAAGGAAACATGCAACATAAAGAAGAAAAGTAACAGAAATAGTCACCTTTGAACCGCTGATCCTGGAGGCCACCGGCTTGATCCCGACTGCCTCTCTGTAAACCTGTTTGTGACTGATCAAACTTTGTGGCCTCCAGGACCTCAGAGTCCACACAGGCATCAGCAGAGTCCCACTCATAACTCTCATCTACTGATGTGTTCCTTCTAGACACACAAAACAAGGTGGTAAGAATAAAAGCAATTACCAACAAGTAAAATGACAATATTAATGTTATTTTGGCAACAGAAAGAAAGAAGTCCTTCAGCCGTGAGGACGCTCCAGTTTGTTTTGCTTTTTCAGGTGTGACGGTGTTTCACCTTTTCGCTCTCCTCTCAGGCAAATCCATGTCAGCTCTGTGACGCTCATTTTCCTCTGTGGTTTCTGGGGAGCTGAGCAGCGTGGGAGTGATGGACAGGGACTGCCGGAAGAGTCCAGCACTCCCTCTACCACTGCTCTGACTGGCATAACTGGCCCTGCCCCCCTCCCTGATTTCTCTGCCTTCCCGGATCTCGGTCTCCCCTCCCCTCCCCATCATCCTGTCAGGATGCCTGTAGATCTCTCCCTCTCGTGGTGGGAAAGGGGCGTAGTAAGGTGAGGGCCAGCTAATGCCCCTGGGCAGGTAGGACCTCGGAGGACCTCTCCTTGAGTCCATGGGTTTCAGGCCATCCCCTCTGGATCCTGCCCAGTGCTGGTGCTGGTAGTGGGGGATGGGGATAGAGGAGGGCATGGGGACATATTTATGTTGGACAGACCTCAGAGCTTCAGGATAAGTGGGGGACCATCTGGAGGATTCTGGGAAAACGGTAGCTTGCCGTCGTGGATCGGAGGGTTCCATCAGTGGGGAGACTGAGGTTTGTCTGGGTAGATACGCAGCAGGCGTGAGGTAGGAAGGACTAGCTAAAGATCTTTGTGCGTGATGAGGCCTCTCTAAGCTGCCCATGCTGGGGCGCCTGAACGGGACATACTCCCTCCAGGAGGGGCCTGGCCTGGGGAGGGAAGGCGGTGTGCGACCCAAACTATAGGACTTCACCCTGACGTCTGGGTTTGGGAATTCATCCCAGTAGCATCTCTCAGAAATATAAGTCCTTGGGCTCTCAAAGTGCTCCCACCTCTGTGGGCCCAGGCTGATAGATTTCTTTAGAAAAGGACGAGGCTGTCCCATACCTGAAAGAGTCCTGCAGGGACCTATGCTTAAGGATTTCTTTAGAAATGGCACAGGGGCTTGATTTATACGCGATACAATGTTATTAGTCCTGCTGCCCTGAGAAGCTTGTCTTTGGGATTGCTCTGATAAAGACTCACTACTGTCTACAAAACTCTGCGAGTGTTTTGACACTATATCCGCCATGCCTTTAGCTGCACTGTACAAGGTGTGAGCTGACCTGGACCCAAGTCTGGATTCGGGCCTGTATGTGCTCTTATTTCCAACCTGAATCTTTGTTTTCTCATCATAGAGCTGCTTGCTAGTTTTTTCTGGGCCGGGTGAGAATGGTTTTGGGTCATCAGGAAATCTTACTCTAGCTTCCCCATGGCGGGAACGTCCATAATCTTGTTTTTTACTAGTGTCAAAGCTGGCCTCAGCAGCGCCTGCAGAATGAGTTTGTTTAAAGCAAACCGCTTCTCGGTTTGAGCCAGTTTCACGGTTTTCCTGAACATGAACCTCCCAGTTTTTAGGAACTACATCAGGTTTAGCCACCACTGATTTTTCTGGCTTTAGTTCTGAGTTTTCCCCTTTGCTGTCTGTGACTTCTTCCACAGGCTCATCCACACTCATTTCAATAAAACCAGGAAGGCTCAGATACTCGAGAATTGCACTTGTCTGGAGTGGGGACATTTTGGGAGATTGAGCTGTGGGCTTGGCCTTGAAAGAGTCTGACATTCTGGGGACAGAAAATTGAGACTGGTCGCTCTCGGCTTCTTCCACGAGAGTTAAGGATGATATGGGGCTAGGGCTGTCAGAGAAAAGGCATCTGTCGCTCCTCCGGGAGCGTGCTCGGATTCCTTCTTTCTCTAAGTCAGAGTAAAATCCTGGACTTCGTCGGTCATCCTGGACTGGAGTCTCTCTCCCTTTAGCCTTTGGCCCCACTTTGTGATGCTCATAAGGCAAAGTAGAGTAACTGGAGGTACTGGGATCCCTTGTGGATGTGTAGTCTGTGTCTGCAGGTCTCTCAGGCTGATTACAAGGTGAAGAAGCTGAACTTTCAGGCCTCTCACTCATTAATGAAGGACTTTTGGCAGCTGTCTCCCAGAGATGAGTGCCTCCATAAGCATACGAATGCCTTGACCTCCGTCCTGCAATATCTTCATGCTGTGTCTTTTCCATTATGTCCTGCTCATTGATGGACTTCATGTATATATCAGGATTTCCCTGAGGACTCAGTGACCGCGCTCGATCTGGTTCGTCGACACACATAGAAGGGGGTTCACTGGTAACATCAGGGGAGATTGTGGGGAGAGAGGTGTTCTGGGTGACCGGAGACCGTGATGAATCAACAGCAAGCGAGTCCTCGGTGGTTTCTCTACAGAGGCGAGGACGCCGTGGCCTGGGCGATGCGGTCTCCTGAGGAGTCTGTACAGGAATAAGGCTGGTCACAGATGTTACAGGGCTAATGTCCCACTGAATGCGAGACATGGGGAGCCGGTCCATGGGACTGCTTGTGTTGCCAAAGTAGCACGCTCTCCTATAGTCAGACACGCGACTTGTTTGACCCAAAGGCCTATGTTTCTGTCTGATACTAACATCTTGTGGTTTCCATACAGGTTCTTCTTCTGACTCAGGCTCATCCCTCTGAGGACTTTCTGTTTTATTAGTCTGATGTTCATCTCTCCCACGATTTCGACTTCTTTGCTCAGCTGTATAGCTCTTTAGCTCTCTCTCCATTTCTTCCCTCTCTTTTGCCAGCTGGACACACTTGTTAATGTTATCCCTCTCCAGCTCACTGTCAAGTTGTGAGACTAAGGTGCTGTTATTAGTCAACTGACTCTCCATAGGCTCATAGCTTGAAGGCTGCGGCCTGTCTGTGTCTCTATCCAGAAGCTTTGTCCTCCTTCCAAAGGAGGGCAGCAGGTCTTCTGTGTGTCCTGTCATGCGATACCTCCTCAGAGGATCACTGGATTTCTTCTCACTGTTGTCTGAATAAAAGCTGGCTCTTTCTAAAAGAGCCTCTGAGCTTTGCTCGTCATCAGAATAAAAGCAGCCATGACGGGAGAAGTTTCTGGCCATGGCCCGTACTCTTCCAGGGGAGGAAGGAGGCCTGCTCAGCTCCGGGACATCCACCGTGAGAGGAGAATCCTTCCTCTCATCTTTCTCTGAGCTTAAAATGCTCGACTTTGCAGAGTCCCTAAAGGATGTCCTGCTGCTTCCTGAGCCACTTGCCCCACCAGCTCCACCATTACTTTGTAGGACAGTCTTCTTTAAATGTTTTCTATTCGAGGGACTAGAACCCTCTGGCAGTGGCTGGACAATGAAGCGTCCATCCGGACCTCTGGAAATGGACTCCAGAGCACTTGGTGAGGGCGCCTGAGACCCCAGGTGACTCTCAAAGAGTGTGTAATGAGGTGGCGGAGAAGAATTGGACAAGAGTTGCTTCCGTTGGTCGTGGTATTCGCCGTGACTTCCCCTGTCAAACGAGGATCGATCAGACTGTGAGCAGGACGAGTTGGGAAAGAAAGGAAGTGGTGGACACAGCTTCAGCTTCAGGACACTGTCTGGACTGCGAGGGGGTGAGCGAACTCTGAGAAAGTCAGACAGGAAATAAATTGCTGTTAAAGTTGATTAAAGCTGAAGATTGTGCTCAGCTTCTTCCGTGGTAACAGAGAATAAAAATAGCTGCCTTTACCGTTTTATCACATGCACATAATAATCATATATCAATTAGAAAATAAGCTTTACAACAGCACCATAAATAAATATTACTGCATGTGGTCTATTTCAAATACAATATAAATAGGGGGATTCCTACACTTACTCTTGAGATGTGCTCTTCTGAAGTGCAGATGGCAGATCTGCCAAAATGTAAGGAAAGGAAAAAATATCAGACACCAGCACGGATGAAACTCTCAAATCATATAATTAACTTAAACTTGGGAAAAGTATACGTGCTCAAACTTTCAAATTTAAAACTTGTGTTTGTATGATTAAATCACACTTTACCTTGTCTTCTCTTCCTGCGCCGGCGCTGTCTCCTCTGACTCATGTAGCATGCTGTCACCAAAGACAGAACGATGGCCACAAACAGGAAGCACACTCCAGCTAACACACCAGCCAACAGCGGCTCAGGGATAACCTCCAAGAGACTTGGGCGCAGGGGGTAAACCTCCATCCCTGTAATCAGACCAGTCAGAGGCCACTAATTCCAGCAGTTATCAACTTGAGGGGTGTAATGCTTTTAGTAATTTGTACAAAGCCACATACCGATGGTGGATACATTGACAGACTCGCTGGGCTCACTGAGCACTTTATTGCAGCGAGACATAAGCCTCAGATCATAATTCGAGTCCTGAGAGAGACGGATCAGGATTTTTATTATAGACATAAACTAGCACTCATTTAAAGAGTGGCTTTTCATAAAAAATCAGTATAACTTTAATTTCATATAAAACAATTAAGTATAAGAACTTACCCTCAGCAGTCCCTGAACAAGCAGGTCACTCTGATTGGCGCTGATGTTGCTGGTGAGGATGACCCACTGCCCCTGATCCCTGCGGGCCTGCAGTACATAACCTGTCAGTGGAGAAAATGGAGCTTCGGGAGGAAACCATCGCAGCAGAACGCCTTGCTCGGTCCGGTTGGCTGACAGGAATATGGGAGGATCCAGAATTGGGAGAGTGGTGACAGCTGTAGGAGCTTCTGTTGGCACAGCTGGTAAGAAAGCAAAGTATAAGTTAATACTTATAAATACTCGTAGTAAAAAGTGTAAGAGGTAATCAAACCCAAAGCATAAGTTCAGTTGTACAAACCTTGAGTTCGCACAGTTATAATTTCGCTGAAAGGTCCAGAGCCGAGCTTATTCTGAGGTAGGACGCTGAACTGATAGCCAGTGGCGGCAAGTAGCCCAGTCACCAGCAGGTAGTTTTTAGATGTTGGCACTGGCAAAGACGCCCATTCATGTTTCCCCCTGGATGCCTGCTTGACCCTGGAAGAAAAACAAAACAGTCAAAAAAAAAAATGGATCTAACTATTGTGTGATATTTTATGTATTTTATGTCACTGACCAGACAGTGAATTTCTGGGTGAATCCACCATCAAAGCCTGGCACCCAGGACACGTTTGCCTGGTTCACCTCTGTGGTGACAAACACTGAGGACACAGCGTGAGGGCTGGTGCCTGAGGAGGAGAACGTCACTTTGAACTGCTGGCAGTACACTTGAATTCAGTGAATGCAGGAGTCACATATTTATTGCAGAGATGCGGTTGATCACTCACCCAGCACCATGACCACTGTGCCTGCACTGACAGTGGCTACACGATTAGTGGCCAGGCACTCCCAACCCCCGTGGTGATCTTTACTAACTGGCTGCAGCAGGAGGGAGCCGTTAGCCAACACAGTGTATGGGGAGCGAGGCGTAGGGCCAATCTGTGAGGGAGGACACAGATTAGTTAAAATAAGGAATTAATACGTACGCGTTGCTGCATCTGTGAGAATTTCCCGTACCTTGCTCCATGTCACGTTTGGAGCAGGGTCTCCACTGGCTTCACAGGGGATGATCAACTCCCGGCCCACCTCCTGGAAATACTCAGGTCGAGGAGGCACGCGGAACGATGGTGGGTCCTGGAGGACGGAAAGAGCCTTTTTACTTTTGCCCGTTAATTAGTGTGCATCATCTTCCTGATACTAAAGACTTGAGTTGAGAACAACAGCCTTACCTTTAAGATGACACGGGTGGGTTCAGACTGCCCCATGGTGCCATAGCTGTTATAAGGCGTACAGGTGTACATACCCACAGCATTGTCATTGGCTGTCGCTATAAATACTGAGCCCTCTGAGTTCACCATCCAACCTGGGTACTGGATAGGTACAAAGATTGATTCCAAACTCCCTTTGGTGAAAATCTCTACTCAGTGAAACATTTCAATTTCATGGCGCATGACTTACATTATCAGGATTTAAAACGTTCCCGTCTTTGGTCCAGTTGACGTACAGCACAGGGGGATCGGCTTGGACAGGACAGACAATGACCCCCTCCATGCCTACGGGCAAATATGTTTCCCGCAGCATTCGGCCTACACGCGCAGGATCTAAAATGACAGAAGAAAAATCACTCACAAAAAATTACTACAGTGCTCATTTCACAGGGAACGCTGGTAAGTGCAACCACAAAAATGCCAGCAGGATAAGAGACTAACGTTTAACTTTCAGATGGGCAGAGGCTGAGGGTGGGCTCAGTATCCCATTTGTTGGGATACAGGTGTAGTTTCCAGCATCTTCCGGGATGAGATTAGGGATAAGAAGTGTTCCATCCACCAAAACCTTCACTCGAGACTTAAGTGATCTGAAACCAAAAAGATAAACATTTGAAGAGGCGTTCAAAATAACTGACACAAAAACACTTTGCTGAAGCAACTAAAATATTATTAATTTTAAAAGGTTCTGCATTGAGACCCATCCATCCGTTTTCTTCTGCTTAACCAATTTAGGGTCACAGGGGGATGGCGCCTATCCAGCTGCCATAGGGCGAGAGGCGGGGAACACCGTAGACAGGTCGCCAATCTGTCCGAGGGCTGTTTTAAAAATATTAATGGATATTTTGAAATGATGGACTCACTCAATATGGTAAACATTCTGTCCTTGCTTCAACCATTCATATGTCAGGTTTGATGGGTAGGCATCAGCCTGACACTGCAGAACTGCATCCTGGGACATGTTGAGAGTGGTGTCCTCTGGGGAAATGAGGATGATTGGAGGGCCTGTACAAAGCACAAGACAGACGAGAATGACCAGAATTAATGGACAACTGATGATGGCGGGAGAACTTTTTTTTTAATTGTTAAATTGCTGCAATGCAAGGAAAAGACTGTAGGTGGCACTATACACTATTATATTTATCCATGGTTTAAGCAGCATGTTTAAGTGTTGTAAAAAAATATACATTGACAATTTCACTAAACATGATTTGTGCTGTTGCTTATCGTGAGGTAGGCAGAGATTACACCTGTCTACAATGACTTATAGTTAAACACTGACCTTTGACCTGCAGCTGCGTGTAGTGGGTGAGGTTCCCCTCTGAGTTGGACACGTGACATTTATAAACTCCAGAAATATTTCGTGTGACAGAGGCCAAAGACAAGCTACCATTGAGCACCTGAAAAGAGGCCAAGGTAAAGACGATCAAAGACAAAGATGGAACGGGAGAGGAAGACTATGAGGCAGAGATGAAGAGAACAACAAAGCAGGTTGCTTCAAAGAAAAATCAAAGCTGCAACTCCTGCAGAAAATGCTAATTATTAAGTATTTAATTAGAATACTGAAAATGCCATCTGTTAATCCCCCTCACTTTTATTTTCTCATGTTTCTCAATTAGGCTCTCGTCTTTATGCCAGACGACAGTTGGTCGAGGGTTGCCATGGGCTCCACAGCTGAGAGTCAGCGAGTCACCGAGCAGAACCTCCACAAAAGTTGGCGGTGTCTTAATAAACACGGGTGGAGCTGAAACAAAGACAGATCAAATAGACCACTTATTTTCATCCACATACTCATAAAGGACACATAAAGGAACTTTAAAATGGAGAACTACTCCAACAGCTAATCCAAAGGAACAGATATGATTTGCTGTGGTTTAGAAGTACCACCTGTGGCTCCTCTAAAACTACATTAGAACTCAGTGGTAAGTCATTTCAGGCTCTGACAAGTGTGTGGAGACAGGCATGGATATGAAGTGGCGACAAGGAGAGATTTTCATAAGTTACTGTGAATATATTTAGCTAGACACGTTGTAATTGTAGCACAATAACTAGTAAGCGCCCAACTGGCAGACAGAGGCACATATGTCTACACAACACTGCCATGCTGAAAAATATATGCAATCTCTGCATTAAAAATATCATCGCTGTCAGTGTCTAATACTCTAAACAGATTCCAATTTATGCACAATGCAACACTGTTGTGTTCCAAAAATAAGCCTTGACGTCGATCCTGATGTAGGCTTACAATCATATCTAATACTCACGTCACACTTTCATTTTAACTTCTAAGTGTTCCACAACATAACCAGTGCAGGTGAGAGAGCCGGAGATGTACGTGGGTTAAAAGCTTTTTGCATGTAAAACACAAACCAAGGATACAGTGCCATTCTAAAAGCCAGCCTTACTTCACAGCAGGCTAGGCACAGACAGACATGATGTGATTACTGGGTGCAAGGTATGTCACTTAGAACCTCTTCATACACTGGAATAACACTATTCAGCTTGCCAGGGCCTTCAGAGTCCAAGCCAGGCCCCATGCTGTAGCTGTTCTAAATAAGGACAGTGCCAGTGATGAGCAACGAAAGGAGCAGCTCTCGAGTCCCCAAAACCCTGCGGTGCTGCACCTGTGATGGAGAGGAAGGTCCATGTGCCATTTCGAAAGTCGTCGGTTTTGCTCTCCAGGAGCAGGATGCGGCATTCGAACCAGCCTTCGTCCTCCAGGGTCAGCCGTTCTATCAGCAGAGAGGCGCCCCGGGTCAGAGACACACGGCCTGTGAGAGGAGGGGTGAGGGGGACAGAGAAAGAGTCAGCACATACACGCAAGCAGACAGGCAGAGTCAGCATATGCAGGAAAGGGCTTATCATGCTCAGGACCCAGTGTCACAATGGGCACGATCAAAGTCACAGACACACCCACGAACAGTGCGAAGAGCAACTGTAGCTCGAATGTTTGCAGCGAGTAACAAAACCAATAATTAAGAAAATTTGCAGCTCAAGTGATGAGAAGTCAGTGGCCCTGAGACAGAGTTGAAAGACACTAATCACTACAGTGATGATTATAACGATGTGCAAGATGACAGATTTTGTCCTGTCATTTAGGGTTTGGTTGGTGAAGTGGAGAGCTAAGATGAGTATGCCAGGAATACTTGAATGCAGTTTAAGCTTAAAGGAGAAACCCACCGCAGTGTGTGATAAAAATAAGCCGTTTTTTGTTAGGCGGGGGCAATGGACAGTAGTAAACAATGTAAGGGCCTGGCAGATGCACGCTCTGAACTCGTGTGTGAACGCCATTAAAAGGCAGATGGATCCACGCACAAGCACGCACACACATTTTCCTGTCACACACAGCCCCTGCTCTGCTCCCTCTCCTCTTCTCTGTACTTCTTACAACTCCTTGTCAGGCTTTGAAACTTGATCTGCTGGTTGCCTGGTGACTGCAGCCTGGTTTCAGGGTACACCCCCTCCTTTTATTCAGTCTCTCAATGAACTCTTTTCTTGCCCTTCAATCACAGAGTTTTAAAAGACAGGAGGATGCGTGCAGGAAGGAAACACACACGTTGCTCATACCAGGCCCTGCCAAAGCAGTTTGAAAGTAAACAGTGACCCATCAGTGTCCAGCGTCCTGTAATTCTTGCTTGCTCCTAACACGTTGCTTAGATAAAGTGTCATAATCAATCATCTCTGCAAAGTAATAATAGTAAAGCATTGCAAAAAAAAAAGAAAAGTAGCAGCCAGCATAGATATCATCTTCTCCAGCTCAACAGGACAGAATCGTTGAATGCCCTGCAACCCTGAAGCAACAATATCGCAAGAAATACAATATCGTCACTATTCACACCAGCTCTCTCCAGACAGCAGCGTCTGGAGAGAGCCTGGCAGCTATGAAAGTCATTTAACTCTGTATATGGCCTAAAGACTGGGTGAAACACACACTGAGAGTAAAGACAGGCAACAATGGCTAACAATTAACCCTGCATTCCTGACTGGGGCAGTTGCTGTGCTAAATAGCTAGGTTTAATGATTGATTGACCTCCCGGAAGACAGGCAAGTGTTACTTAGAGGCTCCATAAAATGAATACCTCTGATTTCAGCTCAGCATCTTTCAAACAACTGGGCAGGGCTAGATGATAACAGCTACAGGATAACTTTGGGTATTTTTTCTCCTATCCTGATCCTTAGGATCCTCTCCCGAGCTTCTTGTTTCCTTTTCCACTTTTTCTAATTAGACCTGCAATTAATCAGCAACTGCAGGACAAGAGAAGGCGCAGCATCATCCTCTTTTTGACTTCCACCTTATGGGATACTTAAAAAAATCCATCTGATTTGGTGCTATAACGTGTCCGTCTGCCCCGGGCACTGATCTTGCAGAAACACGTGGGTGTGTACACATGTTGATTTTCAAAATCTGAGTGCCCTGCCCCCTGAGTCTACACAGGGAAATTTGGGTTTCACTGCTGAACACTTAACCCTTTCCCGTAGCCTCCCTCTTATCCGTCACCACAAAGACATGGAAGCCCCCCCCCCCATTCTCTCAGGTTACCATAGAGACTAGACCAAGAAAAGCACGGGCTGTAGGTTTAGATTTGAATTCAGTTGCTGCAGAAACACGCCACGGCCAAACACGGGTCGATCATGCGAGCGGAGGGAGGGGGGATTGTACTGTCACAGATTTGAGAAATTACAATTGGAAGGGGGCGGGGGATCTTGTGTCACATCCAAGAGCAGAAGGAAGAGTGAGAGAAATGAATGAGAAGCACAAAAAGAGGCCGAGCACACACGGAGGCTGCGTGACAAATGTTGCTTTATTTAAATATGAATGTTGCATCTTCGGACGTGAACTGAAATCTCAGATGGCACTCGGCAGGTGCTCTACCCTAAGGATGTTCACTGAAAGGCTGATTTTCTCTCTCAGACACAATGCACATATTCTGCAACAGCTGAATACAAAACCTGGGAAAATTATAAACCACACCAGTGAAAAACACTTCCTGTTATTAAATCCAGAGGAACTGAGCAAGAGGTTACAGAGAGGTTAGTCGAATTTGGTTCATCAATAATCCACAGGCAACCAATGAGAGGTTGACCTTCCTGACCTCTGTGCTCCAACAGACGCCATTCATCACTCTCCCTGGTCCTACATCAGCGCAATGTCCGCGAGTCCTCGAGAGACAAACATGATTAGGCTCTATGGCACTCAGGGAGAGGATTGCTGAAACCATAACTGCTCCTCCATCTCATCTCAACCCTCCTCCTCCTCTTCCTCTTCCTCCTCACTGTTTTTGCTCCAGCAGCAATCGCATGACAGCTACAGTCTATCTTAAAATGAGCACTTGTTTCCAACAGGTTGAGCTGCTCTGCAGTGCAGCCAATGGGAAGAAAATGGAAACGCTAATCCAGCAGCGCTGTTTGAAGCTCCGAAACGCACCCTGCTCATATTAGCCTGTCAGGTTCTCGCCTAGTGGGTGGCAGGTTAGGCGCAACTGTTCTTTTATAGCCATGCCACTGGCCGGTAGCTGGCTTCACCTCACTGATCTGATCTCCTGTTTAGATTAATGCATCTTTTTCTGCAAGTGAAACCTCTGCAGTGCAACACATCATATTTCACACTTACATTTATGATGCACAGCACTTTCTTTGCCTATTGTTGTGACTACCGTAGCCTCGGCACAAGGTTTTAATTGTTCCGGCAGAATGAACCAACATGTGATTTTTAGCCTTTTGAGTTCCCACTGGAAGTTACTGACAAAGTAATGCATGGAGTACTGTGAATTTTATGCCAGACAATAGCGAGTGAGGAAGAAAGATTATTCTGTTTGGAGAAGCACCAGCGCTGCTTTTCTTTGTCTACTCGTATGTGCATAAGAGAGCCGGGCAGAAGTGCATTGTGGGACGTGTTTTGATTTGAATACAATCATAAGTCTGAGACCGACCCCCTGCCTCTGACAGCTCACCCCTCCCGTTCCCCCAAATTTCTCTCTTCAATCCTCCTGTCCCCCTAATCAGTTAAACCCTCTTATGAATAGCTCTTTGTCGTGAGATAGATTACAGTTAACTCTGTCCCTCTTGTTCTGCCCAACTCTGGCCGAGCGAGCACACACGGCTCACGTGCTGAATTTCACTACAATGGGAACTCAACTTATCACAGGCATTAGCTCTTACACATGATCGCAAAGAAAAAGTATTAGTTTTAATATTAAAATCTCTGAAATTAAAATCCGTAGGTCGGTGCTGTGAGATGTATTTGGGCTGTTTTCCAGTGCAGAAGTTGATCTTGAGCTGTTTTCGGTTCAGGAAGAGATAACGCTGATGTTAATAATTGCCAGTTGTTAAATTTTAAAGTTGTTCAGTTAGACATGCCATAATTTGTGAATATCAAACTTGTTGTAGGCAAAGTTGCAGGTAGAAAACCAGATTTTGCTGAAGTTTTTCCTTATAGTGAGCATTGGTTACTTGAGCTATTCCCCTACAAGTCTTTATGGAAGCTGTTTGAAGCCCTTGGACTGTATCTCACAGATTTAATATGTGCCTAGCTGCCTAACCTAAGGTATGAGGTAACAGGGCCTCTGTGGTGGCCTGCTGCTCTAAGCTCGTGAACATGAAATCCCCAAGTTGCAGCTATGTATTCTTCTTCTATTGTGCCATTGTTTGCTGTTCATCACGCTGGTCTAGTTATAGCAGAAAAACTGGTTGAAGATCATGGAGCCCTCAGTTTCACATTTCAGTGATCTATTTTCTGCTTTTGGAGTTCTCAAACAGAGCGTTGTTTGCTAAAGCTCAGTGAGTTAATATGAAATTCCATATAAGTTTATCAGGGGAAAGACTGTCTGTGCATACTCGGGTATAAAAACTTGTCTCGTGTGTGTGTGTGACAAATGCAGGCTTTAACTTCTCCACTGTTCGAGGTCACACTGAGAGTGTGATGGAGGCCTGCTGAGATCTCGGGGTTTGCCTATTATCCTTCTAACCTCAGGTCAGAGTCCCCCCCCACGCTCACAATCGCCACTCATTTACTTCAGCACACAGGACGTATTTGATCTAGACTTGCAACGGTAAACCATCCTGACACCGCAAGACTCCAACATATTGTCTCAACAAATATAACAGCAGCGTGTCAGTCAGAGTTTATTTGGCTGTTTGCTCTTTGTTCTGAGCTGACTAATGTTCAGATCTCCATGGCATGCTGTGTGTGAAACAGAGAGGCAGAGGAGTGAGCGGCACGAACTGGATATTCTCTCGAGAGGACACGAGAGATGGTCTCTGAGACCTGGACAGGCTGGTGTCTAGTTGGGACACTCCTCAAATGCAGAGTGCAATCTTAGAGACACCTGATATCATTATCAAAAAGATGGTGGTTTAATGAGATGAAAAAGGAAATGGAGATACAACTTGCCCAGATTAAAATTGTTAATAGCCTCAGTGAGCTTGACACAAAGCAGCAGACAAAGGGCAGACAGCCCATTGGTAGTGCTTTTTCTTCACTAAATACTTATTTAGTATTACAAATTCAAGTCTGATACCTTACTTAGCTCTAATGGAAGTGGCCATTATGCTGCAAATACTGAACAACAATGTAATTCTTTCCCCATAATTCATTATCTTGATCTCTTAACCGTTTCTTGATCTTAATCCTTAAAATTAAATCATCCTCATTCTCCTGTTCCTGTCCTCAAACAAGCCAAGACAAAGACCAGGAAATGGTGGCCGACTTCACCGTCTTGTGGTTAAAGCTGAAATCCCACAACATTTTTAATTTGAGAGTAGAATACATTAGACCCACAACACTGACACGCTTCACATGCTGCCATCTGCCTTCAGTGGGAGGGGAGGTATGAGGATCTAATGCAGACTGGGGAAAAGCCCGCACCAGACAAGTACACGCAACGGGTGAATTTGCCAGAAACACGGAGACACCCCCTAAACATTCTTGAACTCTGAACTACGTCTCTGCTGCATTCTTTACTTCATTATGGCTGCATGTGTATCAGATGGCTGCTCCTAAACAATAATATGGTTAACGGCCTACAAGACCGCTAAACATATTTAGTCCAATTGCATGTTTTGGGGGTTGGGGGGTGGGAGCATGATTTGTGCTTCGACCGCTGTAAATGTTCAGTGGGGTTCTAGAGTCGTCCAAAGCTGAAAACATGTTTCTAAATCAGCAGCTTGATTCTCTGAGCACCTCCTGTATGTCCTCACATAACAAATCCAGCGAGGTTCTCTGTACATTTCTGTGACCTAGTTGGGACTGCATGGGATTTGGGGTGTCCTACTAGTCCTGTTGGCTTTGGCAAAGCAATGGGAGGTTGTGATACCCCTTTTTTGTCTTTTGTCCCCTGGTAGACAATGACAGGATTATAGGGCTCCAGCAAGAAAACTCCCATTATTCCGATTGCTTCATCCATCCTCCTTCCAGCACAACAATCTCCCCTTACTGGGTCACCTCTCAGCATACTAATAAAACACTGTCATCAGACCACCAAGCCCCCACCTACACTCCTAATCCCCTTGTGAGCAGCGTTACTGGTACCCCCCTTGTTATTGCTCAGCTGCCCCACCCCCCCACCCTTTACTGCCTCCACTAAAACACATCCATTCTCATCCTTCCCCTTTCCTCTGCAGTATAACTGCACTCTGGAAACACACAGACTGAACACCAGCTGTAATTACAGGGACCGTGCTCTGGACGGATTATCTTTTTAGGGTATTGTTTGATCCAAACTTCCCCTCCCCAGTAGTTCAAAAATACCACTGTAACCTCCTTATGTCTATCTTTGCCCACACAAGACAAATGAGCTAAGGAAGTTTTATCCCCTCCCCTCACAAAAAAAGTCTTCTGAAACACGACCTGAGCAATCTGTCCGCTGATCAGAGACTTTTACGTTGTTGGCTTTTTCTCTATTTCCTACTTGCTTTTAAAGCTCACTTATGGGAGTGGAACCACAAAAAGCAGGCGAAGAAAGATTTACACGACGTGAGGTCTTCAAGGGAATCTACCTCTACTTCAGGGGGTTGCGCTGTCAACCAAGTAATAAGTCTTTCATCAGTTTCCTGAAAGGAGTGCATGACTGAGCAGATCCGAATAAAGCTTACCCTTGTAGTTGGGATGAACACGAGGAGCATACACTCCAAATTTGATGAGGACAGGAACGCTGTAACCAAGGCGCACCCACTCCACCACATGTAGTGGAAAGAGGCTTGGGGTGGTGGCTTCACTGGATGTAGGAGCAAGGCTACAGCTTAACTCTGCGGAGCTCCCCTCTCGGGCACGAACCAACGATGCTGCACCTTGAGACACACCTGTAAAGACAACAGCATATCAGCGGGATAAAGCACTCGTTTCCCTGCAGACATTTTCTGACAGTGCAAAGTCCATAAAACAGCGCACATCTGAGTAAACACATAAATCATGCAGCTCAAGGCCTGTTGAAGTGAGTAATGGCTACCAAAGTAGCTAAATTAACATTCCTTGAAATCTTCTGGTCATTGGTTTCTGTGAAAATTGTTTGCTATGATAAGAAGTTGAGGGGAACTTGAGGGACGAGAAGACAAGAGTTTGTGACCACACAGGCAGCGAGAGGCCCTGACAGAGAAAACCTGGTGGAAAGAGTCATAACAGTGTCATGAATGCTCTTCTGAAGTGGACATTGCATATGACTTTCCCAGACTGTTAAAAGCCGGGCCATCTGAGGGCATGTAAAACATCCATGTGCCATTTGGTGACAAGATCGTATTGCTGCAAAGCCTGCAAACACAAAGCAATCCCATTAGTGACACCTGGAGCAGTCTCTCCTGTCTCTATCCCATCTCCCTTTGCTGCCATGTGCTCATGTGGGTGTGTGAGCGACTGGGTGCCAGTGTTTGCTCTGCTACTCATCTGGCCTGGTGATTACTTTAATCTCAGAGGGTGGGGGTTGGTGGCGATACTCTGATGCAGGGCAGCAGGACGCTCTGTGGCCGCTCCAGTCGACCTCCCACTACCCCCTGGGGTCCACACATGGTCTATGGGCCAGCACAATCAATCCCACCACCATCACTCCCCCTTGCAAACACAAGCACGCACACACAGAAGCATGCTGAGGGTTGGGGGGTAGCATAAATCCAGGATTGATCTAAATCCACACCCAGAGATATTATTTAAGTTGGATTTTGTCCCCATTCTCTCTCGTCCACTCATGTCTGAGCTGTAACCCCTCCTCTTCACTCTCTCTAGCACAAGGGAATTGGATCAGTGCCATAGTCATCATGGTGTCATTCAAACTGCGTGCAGAAACAAAACAGGAGCATATGCCAGCTGCTTTGCAAAGCATCCGAGCTTTGTTAGTGCAGGTAAAAGATTTGGCAACAACTTTGGTGAAAATATGTAAACAAACTGCAAAATGGAGCAAAACAACTGGTTGGCTTAATCCCCTTTCAGACAAGCACTCCTTTCCATTAATCTGCTGGCATATGAATGTATCAGCTTTATGTTTGAGTGTGCACCCTGGTCGCTTCCCATATAAGCCACAGCAGCAATCTCACAAGATCAGACTGAGTAACATTTAAGTATCACTTTCAGCATCAAGATTATGCCTTTGCATATCGCTTCTGTCCATTACTCAGCTCGCAAAAAAAGTGTTTGGTAAATGGTCTACACTTCAATAAATACATTCAATAAATACATACAAGCTCTCTCTCTGAGCCTGAGAGCAAAGGGCAGTGATAGCTACTACTTGCTGTAGTATTGTGAACCACACACAGACATGCACTCCTCTTACTACAAGACAAAAGTGTGGCAACACTTCACTTCAGTACCTCGTGTGCAACAAGCCCTGTACGTGCACATGCCAAGACTCAATCCATCAGTGTTGTGGGTGGGTCTGAATGAAGAAGTTAACATAAAGTGGCCTATTTTTTAACAAAGGAGGCAGTATTGACTGAAAATGTATTATCAAACTAAGCTTCACATTAGCAAATGTTAGGAAAAGTTACATTTGTTCCAAGACAGGACACAACTGTCCAAAGCAATGTGCAGCATATGCATATTTAAACATCTTATGATCACCTCTCCAATCTCATTTTCTCTGACAACCAGCTGTTATTTCCATTGCCCTGCCACAGAGTAAATATTCAAACATTTTACCACTTTCAACAAATTAAAATTGAAGCTGAAATTTAAAGTTGAAGGTAAAAGTGTTATTAAGAGTGTCGTGAAAGAGATTTCAGTCGCTAAAGATTGGCGATAAGGAGCAAAACGGTGAAGCACGATGAAGAAGCGTGATCCAATAAAGAAGACTGTTATCACTGTTAATCTGTACAGTAATACTACATAAGCCCTATGTGGACATGTTAAATAATGTTTCAATGTCATTGTTGCATAATCGGGCCTCATATTTTGGAATCAGTTTTATCACGTTAGCAGAAAAAAGATCTACAATTGTTTGCTTTTCCTGTGTGTGTGCTCAATTCATGACACGACAGTTCAGGTGTATTGGGGGGTTATTCTAAGAAATCCAAAGGCAAAAAATCTCTGAAAGCTCAACAAGGAGAAATAAAATACACAAATGCACTGTTAATATATGCAATGGCTCAGTATTTGCATTGGCATACTTACTTAGCAGACAAATGGCTACAGCAGTGGTGACAGCCTGAAGCCACTGTCTCTCCAGTCCCATGGCCGTCCGTCACACTCCTTCACACATCTCCCAACCTGAAAAGGAAGACCACACATACCGATTACTCCTCATCAGAATACTGCTGTACTGTTCACAGATCCCCCCGCTGCACAAGTACATCCCTCACATCCCCCCTCAGATAAATGTAATCCCCCCACCCCTCGAGTTAACATCAACTCATTAGCCAACAACTGCACTGCATTCCAGATGCTTCTTGGTTTATAAATAACCATATTCTTTCAAAACACATCGTCCTGGGGAAAATTGTACGTGTGCGCTGTGGTTGGATTAAGGTAAATAAGCTACTTCAACAAGTGCTACAAATAGACAGGGCAATTGCTTGGAGTCTGAATCTTGTAGATGTTTTATTGCACAGGCCAAAGTGTGTGTATGTGTGTGTTTATGTGTGGCCACAGAGAAGGACTTTACAAGACTCTAGGTGTACGTACAGATTAACCTGGTCCTTGTGATTGGTCCAGCTCATCCAGAAGGTCTCGTCAAATGCTAAATAGGCCAACAGCAATTGACAGGTTAGACGAGCAATATTGAAAGGTGCACCGCCCAGCTCCAGATGTTATATTGTTAACACTGTTTCATTTTCACAAGCCTCACAGACCGGACTTTTTCACGACTTGCCGACCTCCTTCCCAGTGAACAAAGAGAACAGCTGGAGCGAACCACAAGGCCCTCTACTTCAAATTGGATTGCAGGCACAAGTTTAAGTTGCTGACCTTCAAACATAACGGAAGCCTTCGCACACTTCCCTTAAGTCATTCAGTACTCCTAATACCAGCTTATTACTTTAAGTTCATTTAGGTAATATAAGGCGGAGAGTATTTTTAGAAAGCAGCGAGGTGTTGGATATTGGCCGCTGCTACAACCAGAGATTCACTGCAGAAACACAGGGCGTCTGACTCATTTGACTGAGACCTTTAGTCTCTTGGCGGCACATGAGCAAACAAACAGCCCAGAATAGAACAGCACAAAGATGCTTTTATCTCCTCGCACTTGACCAACACCAACAACGTTTCTGCTGAGCCGGGGGAGAGATGCGGTATTAGTAATAACTTTTATGCTGCACCTTTCTAAAGCAAACAGAGAGGCAAGAATGTGGTTGCACAAGCAAAGAAGAGGAGGGTGGTCAGGGGCAAGTCTGGGAAATAGTCATTAGTTTTTGGATGACAAAATAATTTCAGTGCACTAAAAATAAGGGCGGATTACTCTGACTGTGGGAATAATGCTGGTCAGTAGGGGTGACGGATAAACAGCACTCTTACAATGGATTAAAGAAATAAAGACACTGATTTTGTTCTTTTTGTGTCACTTCTGACAGCCAACAAATGTGGGAAGTGTTTGTGCACCACTCGACTGTCTTATCTACCAGCTCCACAGTTACTTTGACAAAATAAAAAACTAATAAATACGTCCTAACTTGCATGTGCTCCTAGACCGGGATATAGGACTTTCATGTGGAAACAACCACATACAGGGGAAGCCTGTGGGGCAGATGGGTGGGGGCTTTGTCTGCAGGTGCAGGAGGACACCAGATTATTTCCTCAGGCAGTGGAGCAGAGGAAGGCCATTTAATTGGCATGTGAACAGAGAGGGCTTCAAAGGGAGCCCAGATGTTAAAATGAGTACACTTAAACTGAAACAAGCCACTAAACATTTAACCACAGGAACTTTTTCTATTTATCTCATTGGACTAAGCCAATTACTACCTTTAAGCAACCATGATTCACGTATATAACTAACGTGTGAAGAAAACAGCTCCTGTTCTACAGTAAAAGCACAGACATTAGTATACTTGCATGTAAAACGTCTTACACGCTAACTCATCATGAGAGTAGTGACCTCTCGGGGGATGAAAAGCCAGCTTGACTAAAGAAAAATACAACCTTTGTGTGTTTAGAAAAAGAAAACAGAGAAGACAAAACAAGAATAAAAATAAAAAAACCAAGCTTCAGCATAAGACTGTCGGCTCTGTAACGTGTATGCGTGTATGCTGGATTTCACTGACACAGATTGCTTTGGATCTAGTCATGACTTAGCCTTCTGGACAGGCCATTTGTAACACCCAGTCTAATCCCGCCCTGCTGCTTTGAGTGTTAATAGTGTAATTGAATTAGAGATCAAATTCGTGAGGCAAATCAAGGACAGTCTGTCATCTAGCTGTTCAGTGATCAATCACTGGTAAGCCAAGTCACACAAGTCTGCCGTCTGGGATTCTATAATTTCTTCTGGTGGAGAAAAAGTAGGCGCGTGATGCTTTGACAAACCCAGGTAACCTGGGGTTTATTTAAGGGGTTTTGCTCAAGGTCTTTCTGATCTCCACTAACTTTCAAAATTTTGCAAAACCTGTAGTAACAACTACAGCGCCGGTACTTGACTCAAAAAGTAAAATCAAAGACCCTCACACCCTCCAAATTCATATTTAATAATATAAGAAGCATTAAAAGGGTGCCATTTCTCACGGATGAACGAACATGTCTGAAATCTGACATGACATCAACAGTAAATGCAAGCTGATGTCAACCTGTCAACTGTAACAGCTGGTGGGCGTGAGCTCTTCCAATGGCTGTCATCTGTGTCACACTATTATGTTATTCAGACATGAGCTGAATAATGCACAAAAAGAAAGGTGCACTTTTAAACATGCAGGAGTAACCATGAGTAATGAAGTGATCTTTTCAGCTGTCTTTTTTCGGCCTATAAATGACGAGTAAATTATCATATTCTCTGATGTTTTCTGTGACGCTCGTGTTAAAACTTGTCACAAAAAGTGAACTCCTGACCTAATGGGTGTGAGAGCGTTATCCACCGGTACCTAAGCAGATCCATCAGTGATGCCAGTGACAGATACAGGCCTGATAAGCAGCAGCATTACTCTCTTAGTAATCCTTGTTAATCCTGACAGGTCGTGGCATCAGCACAAACCAGCCTGTAGCAGGAACTACAAGTGTTGCTCAAGGAGAAACTTTAACAGGTACGCACAAGACTCTGATACAGATGTAAAAATAACACGCAGCCATCCAGAACAAAGATGTGAACCATCATTAACGCAGGAATGGGTTTGAAAAATCAGTAATCCAAAGCAGACTGGTTGGACAAGCACGCACGGCGTAGCGATCGATTCATGGATTTTGTCCCTGGCACTGTAACCAAGCTCAGAAATGGTATTGACATTAACTTTAACTAAAGGAAATGAGCTTAGCACACATTGGGCACGAGAGTAGAGTCCTGTGCTCTCGGGGAAAGCCTAGTTTATATGGATTAACATAGCAATCGTTAGTAACCTAACACCTAGCACAACAACACTGATAACTGAACCAGGGTTTTTCCTGCACAGGGAGCTTTTTGTTGTTTTTATCCACAAGTTTTATCCAAATCCAAAGGAAACCCCCACTCCCAACACTGTAATATTTTTTTTCACTACTTTGTTTAAATAAGGGTTTCCTTTGCTAAACAAGGACATCTGTGTTTATCAAACGCTGGAAAATACCAAGAAAATTCTTAGATTTCTGTCAAATAAGGTAACACAAGCTCATTCGTGCTTACATGCTTACTCTTCTCCCAAAGGTCCGTTCCGAGCCAGGAAAAACTTTGCTTGCCGTGGTTGAACGTTTTCAGTCGCACATCAAAACAGTATTACCTTTACTCTGCACTTTATCAGCAGCCAAATACTGCTGCAGATTACTGCTTCATGCATGAGTGGTTTAATTTCATGTTTTGTTTTATCCTAGGATAATACTCACTCAGACATCCCAGGGGAACGGTAAGTGCTGAGTAAAGCAAGGCATCTAACATCACTCTTGTAAGTCTCCCTGCCCCCCAACAAACTTTCAGGACCAGGTCAGTCCCATAAAGTTTCTTTCAAAACAAGACAGTGAAAGAAACCAATGGTCTAAAAGCAAAGGTCACAAACTCTGGGGTCCAGCCATGAAGCACACGCCTAACTTGGAGATCAATGAGACTCAAAGGACGTCCACAGAACTGGCCTTTTTCAGTATGTTAATGGCATGCTGCTCATTTCTCTGCTTAGAGGAAAAGCTGTCAAAATTGAGATCTATTACATGCAACAGCATCCAAATATGAAACACTGCAAAGCTTGAAATAGTTTATTAGACCCTCTCTTTAATCTTTATGCTTTACTACATGTACTTTCCTGTATATCCCTCAGTACTGTCACAGGCTTAAATTCACCATGGAGGAGCAGACGCTCCATCTTACACACAATAACAGAATCATTTTCAGTAACCACTTTCGACTCATGAATAATTTGCTCCTCGGTGCAATCAATTTCCTGCAGCCTGACAATCTGCCTACAGGGGACAGTTTGCCACATAGTGTTTTGAACAATGCAATATTCCAGTAAAATGTCAAGGCTTGCTGAATTATGGGGGGATATCCGTGTGTAAAATGACACCCGGGCTGGGATCTGACACACACAGACTTTGTTAAGCTGAGACTGCTGAACATAGACTTTAAGGATTCTAGCAGTAAAATGCAAAACTGCTTTTAGTGCTCCCTCAGTGTAAATAATGCAAAAGCAATTTAAAAACAAAACAAAAAAAACCTCGCTGTTGCAAACACTAGTGCATGTGAAAATAGCAGAGTAGTGTAGAGTAGTGTGCTTTTTGGGGGGAAATAGCACATATATTTCTTTCCAATTTGAAAGCAAGCATAATCTTTAAAGTGATTTTCTAACAGAGGGGACTACAAGGCATCAGTAGTGATCTGTACCCCTATGCACCTCCCTTTTTACCAATCAGCAAGCACAACAAAAACAAAGGAAGGGAAACAACAAAGCACACACTGTATATTATGTATAAAGCACAGGGCTGCTGCACTCTTTAGCACAAAACGACGAGGTTCTTTAGACAGAACTACTAGGTTCTGTCCCATAACATGCATCACCCTGATAAACTAGTCCAAAAATAAAACGGCAAACACCAAGCCATAAGCCACTGTACTGCTGCACCCTACAGTAAATTTTGATGCACAGCCCTTTATGTCAACACCCATCTTGCTATATGAAACAAAACAGGTACACCTTTTGTTTGACTCAGAAGAGCCGATGCCACCTAAGACGAGGGGGCCTAAATAAAGAACAAACCAAAAAAACGTATTTTGACTGGAACAGTGCTGATTTAAGGGTCATTACAACGTGTGAAACCTATTCATAATGCTTTAACATGAAGGAAACACTCATTCGGGGATTACAAGTGCTGCATGTGCTACCCAAAACATAAACAAATCCTGCACAAAGATGACTCTGTGCACAGTGTTATCGCAAAAGTATTTTTTAACTGGAAACTAGGCATTAACCATGGCAAAATTACTAGTTTAAAATTTTTTTTACAATAATCATAACAAAAGGAACCAAATGGAGTACTTTAAACACCAACCAAAAGGCTCCTGTTATATGGCCTTAAGACGACAGAAATCTCACAGATATTCTTATTCAAGCTGTGCTGATTTAGTACAAAGAAACTTCTACAGGATGTTTGGTGTTGACTAGCCTGCGGAGGATGTTTTAGCTCTGCCCGCCCAGCTCCTTACCTTTGCTTGAGGCACTTTTCACTTGAAGCAGCAAGTGCAGTGTTTCAGTCCATTGATGCTCTTCTTTTAGACTCCTACTACAGACCCAGTTTATCCGTCTATTCCTTTCTCTTCAGAGAGATCAAACACCACAAACGCACACACACATACACGACTTAAAAGAAAAATAAGAAGGTGCTGGGAGAAGAAGGCAGGTGGTCACATTTTTTTTCCCTCTTTCAGTCCGAGCGTGGATCAAAAGAAAGTCTTGTTATTCCTCGACATCCATGGTGCTCAGACTTTCTAAAAAAAACTCTTCGCAGCTTCAATAAAATCCATTAACCCATGCCACCCTCATGACTCCGACATCAGTCCATTTAAAGTCCATTTAAACACTCCAAGCACTGGCTTTCTTTTTCTTTTTAAATGTGCGCAATCTTCTCAGTCCAAACTCCCTCAAAGTGCCTTTAATCGTGCGGGAGAGTTTATAACAGAGTTCAGAAAGAAGTTGAAAGGCTCTCGGTCGATTTGGAGCACATTGATCCTCAAACAGGTGCAAGATCCATCAGAAAGAGAGCATACTACACGTTTAGTTTGAGCCCTGCTGTTGATACTCTCCCCGCGGTGGCCCTCCTCCCGTTATTATCGTTCCCTCCTCCTCCCACCACAGCGACGTTTGAACGGCTGTCAACTCACACAGAGCACAACGATGAAGCTTCCTGGTAGAACTTTCAAATTAAATCTTTTACGTTTTAATTTTTTTTTAATTGATAACGAAAAAAAACAATCAGAACAGGAATTTAAAGATAAAAGATGTCAACTTGCTAATGTCACTGTGTAAATGCCAAAATGCTTAAGTCCATTGAGTTTCTTTCTTTTCAGCATCCAAGCACTACTGTGCATGTGTTTCCCTGTCACACTCAGCGTCTGTAAAACAGTATTTTATACTGTTTATGTTTACACTTATAACAAATCTAGCATTTAACAAGCCAGCTCAATGAATGCGTGAAAAACATTGAACATGATTCATAAGGTATTAGCAGTTTTGACCTACTATTCACAGCTACAATCAATTACAAATCTATAAATAACAACAACAACAATAATGCCAGCACTAAACAGTTCCTACAAAGGCATACCGGATCAAGTAATAATAGAAGTGTTTAACTCCAGTTTAGGAGGCTATCGCTTAACGTATCTTTAATTTTGAAGGTGAAATAATACACTTCCGTCACTTTACTGCCTGTGTCTGTGTTAGTTTATGAAATTGGTCCTTTAGCGCCCCAGACAAAAGCGCCTTTCCGTGGGAAAAACGGGTGATGGTCTTAACAAAAGGCAAACGCAAACCTTAAAGACACATTTTAGTCGGCTGTTAAATCACTTAACATTAAAAAAACATGCTGCGAGGAAGTAGCTCCAACTATCTGCAAAACTAACCTAAACGGACATGTTTGTAACAATATTCACCATTTCATGTTCGGGATTAGCTGTGATTTCTTTATAATACAAGCACACTAACCTAACCTTTTTAGTAAGATCACCTAAAATTTATCAGTGTTACACATAATTTATAGCCATCTTATAATAGCTTGTTACAAGCCTGCTGACTTTTTTTTTTTTTTTACCAGAAAGAAATTTCTTAACAGTGGGATTTAAAAAAAAAGCTGCAATCGTTTGATAATCTGAATGCCAGTAAAAACTATGTTTTAGAAATCGATAAACATACATTTCTTTTTTAAAAATGCTAATTTAACCTCCAATAAAGAACACGAATTAGCTTTCCGCTAAACGTCATAGTAGCAAGAACCAGTTATTATTTTCACCATAAATCTCACATTAATTTTCCTAAAAGGCAACACACTAAAAAAAACCCCTCAAAACTACAGTGTGTAAAATAAAATAAAAGGTGTATTAGCAGGGAACAAGATCTGTATCTACAGTTAAACCAACTTAGCATTAGCTAAACAGTTTGCTGCGCTTTAGTCCGGCTAATGAACCACAAATTCATTTAGTGTTCTTAAAACTATTTATTTTGATTTTTCTTGCTAAAAGAAAAGGCTAAAACGTTTCTATTTAAGTATGAGACGACTGTTACTTCTTTTAAGTTTCGAGTGAAGGCTTTGAGTAAGTTTCCTGCCAAATTATCTTACCTCAAAAACGCTTCCTGTGATCCTGCCTCCTAAAATGAGCCGAATACTCAAACCTGCTGTGTGACTGACAGTGACTGCAGCTGGTTAAAGATTATTGGGTATGCTTTATATTACTTTTTAAAATAGCCAATCCAGTGCCAGATCACGTGGTGTCACCGGATGGCTGTATTAACCGTCTAAGGTTTATGATTGTGTCCAAATATAGAATCTACTGCATGTACGTTCATGTATTATATATGTATAGTTTATAGTATAGTATTTAGTGTGTCCTTGGTTAATAGTAATGCTACAGTGGATCAGTTTGGTCAGACGGACGAGCTTATCTAATTTACCAAAATCACTTCTGTACTGTTCCTGGGTTCATCCACTCACCAGTCACTTTATTAGGCACACCATTTTAGTACCATTGTCTGCCAAAATATGATTGCAGGAATTTAAACTGCTAAAAATGACTTGTTGGATTATAATCGTTATATGTCATTTTTATGAATGAAAAACTGATTGTCATTAATATTATTTTTTATAAGACATCAGACTAAAAGGAGAGAAGAAATTGCAATAAATGATGCCAGAAGGCAGAGATGTAAAGCAGAAAAAAAAGCAAAAGATGCCTGCAAAACAGGTCATTTCCTTATTTTATATAAAACCCCTTCATAAATTCTGTTCACTACATTTTTAAATAATATAAGTAAACGTTTTAGACATTAAAAAACACATAGGAACATTGGAAATCACTTTTGGCTACTTTCAGTACTGTCTTAATTCTTGAAGGAATAGATTCAACATTCAAAACGGTTCCTCAGAGATTTTGGTCCACATTAACATGATAACGTCACACAATTCCTGCAGACGACTGCACTCATGATGCGAAAGTCCTGTTCTACCATATCCCAAAGGAGCCCTAATGGATTGAGAACTGCTGACTGTGGAGGTCATTTGTGTACAATGAACTCATTGTCATGTCCAAGAAACCAGTTTGGGATGATCTGAGCTTTATGACGTGGTACGTTATTCTGCTGCAAGCAGCCATCAGACAATACACTGCGCTCAAAAAGGGATAGACATGATCAGCAGCAATACTAAGTTAGGCTGTGGCATTTAAATAATGCTGAGTTTGTACTAAGGGCCCCAAAGTGTGCCAGGAATTGTAGCCCAGCTTCCTGTTCTACCCTGACAGGAGTGACTCCTGTTGTGGTCTTTTCTACAGCCCAATTGCTTCTAGGTTCACTGTGTAAAGTATTCAGATGTGCTCTTCTGTATCACATGCTTGTAAAGAGCAGTTGATTGAGCTAGTGTCTGGCCATTCATCTCTGCCTCCTGGCATCAACAAGGGATTTTCACACAGAGAACTGCTGCTCACTAAATAATTGATCTTTTTATGATTATCCTCTATAAACCTTAGAGATGGCTGTGTGGGAAAATTCCTAGCCGATCAGCAGCTTCTGAAATACTCAGACAAGGCTGTCTGGCATTAACAACCATGTTAAACTTAAAGTCACTGAAATCACCTTTCAGTAATAAAGGTTAATGCCAGGTCCTTGTTTTTGGGTGATGCAACAGTGGATCAGCTGGGCCAGACAGTACACCTGACCCAGTTAAACACTTGTGTAATGATTCTGAGTAAAAATCAACAAGCCAATATAGTTGAGAAAACTTAGCTTTTTATTACTATTTTGCAGTGATGTTGCTTTGACAAGACTCAAGAGTAACACGGAGTCATCTGTCCATATAAACAGTTAAAATTACTGAATATCCCTGCAATATTACTGTACACTTACTTTGTGTCTGTTATTATGCGTCTGCTCAACAACTCTATTGTCTCGTAACGCTCAACTTATGATATCACCATACTAGGTTTGACGGGTTTCACGTAAAAGCAGTAATTTTAAAAGACTCACCTCAGAGAGCATAAAAAACAATATGATAGAAAGCATTGAGAGTATAAAAAATGTTTGTTTCCGGGACAAACACAGTAAATCTCAGTCCTCTGTAAGACGTTTTGTGTGCGAATGCCTCCTGGAACCACAGGAAGCACTTAAAAAACAAAGAATCTGAGCTGATTTAAAGTGCATAATCTGATCTAAGGCCCGGCAGTTTGTGATCAGTGTACAGTTGGGTGGGCTCATTCGATAGCAAGGAAAGAGAAACAACGAGAACACAAGCAGCTACCCTCGAATTATCCCTTTGGCAAACAGCGGGTTACTAGGCTTCTGAAAGGATTATATAGACGTCCAACCTTTACTAGCAATGTGTTTTACATATGACATTATCTGGGGGGAGGGGGGGGGTGGGGGGGTGGAGGAATCGAGGTGGCAGTCTTGGCTTTCACCAGCACACTTTCAAATTATGCTGAGAGTGATGAGTTGATGGCGCAGATTAGAGGGGCAAATGTCAGCAGAATGTCAGGCCTTAATTGCTTGTGTACTGTTTGACAGTGTTTACTCTCACAGGCCAGGTGCACCATATGGAGATCGAAGGATTGGAATTAATCACACAAAATCCTCGGGGAAAGAACAACTCAGAGCAGTGAGGAAGCATTAACTAGGGCGAGGCAATCTTCACTACACGGGATGTGAAGACACAACGCTAGCCTTTTATTAAATATCATTATTATGCCACAGAAGTGATATTGTGTATATAATAGGTATACCAGGTATTTGTTATGTTGGTTGCAGCTACTTTAGTTTTAAATTATTTATTCTCTGCCACTGAACTGATGGATCTACCTAAAGAATACACAAAATAAAAACTGGTTGTAGTGAAGCAGTTAAAAGACTCACTATATGTGGCCACATTGGTTGTACTACATAAGGTAAAATATTCTATAAACAAACTGAAATGGTTTTATATAAATCAAAAGAAATAATACAAATCTTTTTTATTCATTTATCAAGCTATAAAACAAATACAAAGATTAAAAAAACAGTTGCTATTAGCAACCTGGCATTAAGAACCTAGGTAGAAAAATCTATAGGAACAATATTGTAATTTAAAAACAATTATGAAAAACAAAAAAAGGGATCTCATTTTCTTTAAATATATCACGACCTTAAATTCACTACATGTAAGCACAGCAGGACTGGGGCTTTAGCAATGGTCAGTCATCAAAGTCTGGGATGTCATCATAAGAGTACCCCGGGTAGCCCTTTGATGCATAGTAAGCTATCCGTAGGTGGTAAAATCCAGGCAGGAAGACAAGGATCCCGATGATGAGGACAGGCACGGTCCGGTCTGTGTGCTAAAAGAAAGAAAACATTTATTCTCTTAACATGATGACATTGTATGGCCAGTAAAAGGATGTAACAAGAAAAAGTGTGACCTAGAAAATTACTTACAGTGACGCCAAAGTAGCCAGCCAAGAGAAGAGCACCGATGATGATCAACAGCGAGCCGATTAGGAAAAGGATCGTGGCTAGTGCGATGGCTTTATATGGGACCTTGGGTGGGCTCTTCTTGAACTGTAGAGGGGAAATATTTCATTTCAAAAACATTTCTGTGAAACACAAGGTTTCTTGGAAGTGTCCGTTTTTCCTCTTCTGTGTCAAAATCATCAGACTAGAGAGATGTTTTCCATCGAATCCGCTTTAAATAAATTGCCCTATTCTCATAAAAACATGGATGTATAGTACTGTGCAAACATCTCAAGCTAACCCTAATTTTTCTTTTAGTATTTTGCTAGGAAAATGGCAAATAGGTGCAGCAATTTATTGACAGATTCAAAAACACATGGAAATACAGTATATCCCACACTGCTTCAATAATGTTTATTTTCCTTCTCTGAGGAGGCCAATCCATGACTGACAGTGTTCTATTGTGTGTGTTTTTATCCAGGTATGCTTTGACTGCACTGGCAGTGTGTTTGGGATCTCTGCCCGACTGAAAAATGAAGCTGTTGCCAACGATTTCCAGAAGGTAGGGCTGTACCATATCGTGTTGTCTGCAATAATACGTCTATAATTTTTTACATGATATAAAAATGTCAAAATGCAATATCACTAGTGTAGCAAAAGCATGCATTTACATTACAGTAAATGTTCTTGCAATATTGTGCTGGTAATTTTGAAGCTGTCACCTACCCCTACTAGAGGGCATCGCACGGTGGATCAAAATCTGATCATACTTTTCTGTGTTCATGATTTAATTGTGACAAGATTCCAAACACCATTGGCTGAAATGCAGGCCCTAAAAAACTATTTAGTGTCTGTCAAACTGTGTTATCTTTGGCATTTTCACAGATCCAACTAAAGACACATAAAGTTAGGTGCTTTTTGTGACAGCCTGCTCATAACAAAGTACCCAAATACAAGATTTAAAATATGCTAAGTTGCCTGTTATGTGTAGACACAACACTGAGTTAGGTGCCATTTTTAATGCTTCCTTTATTCACAGCTGAAAGTAGCTGAAAAAACAAAAAGACATTTCTCACAAAATGTTCCGGTACAAGGACTGGACCTTAAATGAGTAAAAACGCAGCCAGTTTCCAAAGAATGGTTTTGAAAGACCTTCAGAAAGCCTGGAGAACTACTGTTTGATTCAACTCAACTTTCTGAGAGTGAAATTCTTATAGTGTCAAATTAAAGCAACAGACGCTTCAAGGGGCTTTATATTTTAAGGTAAAGACCCTAGAATAATACAGAGAATACCCCAACAATTAAACGACCCCCTATGAGCAAGCACTTGGCAAAAATGGGAAGGAAAATCTCCCTATTAACAGGAAGAAACGTTGAAAGAATCAGGGTCAGGGAGGGGTAGCCATCTCCTATGACTGGTTGGGATTGAGGGGAGGAAGCCAGGACAAAAGATACAATAAACTGTGGAAGAGATCCGGACATTAATAATAATTCACGATTGAATAGAGTGGTGTACTAAACACATACTGAGTGAAAAGAGGGGGTCGTAACACAGGTGAGAGAACAAGAAATACTTCCAAACTGGGAGCTTGTTCCATAGAAGAGGGGCCTGAAACTGCAAGGCTCTGCCTCCCATTCTACTTTTAAACAGCAAAAGCAAATAAGCCCGCAGTCTTTTTGTTTCAGTCTATGTATTGCTTAGGACCACTTAAAAAATGCCAAGTCTGACTCCTTCAAAGTAGGGTGGCTCAAGACATTTGCACAGTCCTTTAAAAGTGTTGGTTATGCAGTACTTCTTGTGAACATTCACCAAACTTTGATGAGAACATCAAGAGGTTATAAGAATTAATATCACAGGACCCCCCCCCCCCCCAACAACCCCAATGACGTCAACAGGGCTACCTTAGCTCGGAAATGACAGCGGCCATCTATTGCTGCAGTACCCCTTTATATTCATACTGTAGTGGTCGAAACCAGTGCACCAACTTTAGTCTATTATCTAAAAATAAAAGCAATGGTAACGTATCCTAGCGTTACACCTTCTGTTTTACCTGTAAATCAATGTAGCCGTCGTCGTCAGTGGCTAACCTGGAATACCTAACTTTGCTGTTAGGGATCCCGTTGGACACAACATTACGAGCGGGCATCTTCTTCAGCGGTTTGCTTTCAGATGAAGCAGAAAAGCAGAAAAGGCCCAACTACTCGACAGGCATCACTCTTAAACCGCAACTGCCAAAATAAAACAATACCGCACTTGGCTTATTCTAGGGCCGCTCCGACGACGTTTTATAAAGAGTTTACAGCGTAGAAGCCTCTGTTTGGGAATATGGTGTTGGACCTTCCGTGTTTTCAGTACGTATACACTCTGCGCCTGCGCAATCTGAAGCGTCATTATTAACTTCCAGAAACTTCGATTTAACGCGTAATTTTAACTTAAACGTTGCATGTGCTGTGCGAGATGAAAAAATAACGTTAAGCTAAATCACAAAAAAGAAAAGTTTTCAGATGTGCTTTAGCGCAATTAACTGTTTTACAATAAAAAGGAAGATTTGCACCACGCCATGTCTACCACCAGAGGGCGCTGTTGAGTCTTATTAAAATGACCGGGTCACTGCGAGTCACAGACATGACCCTGCGGTGTCGAGATTCATCTCTTTGTGCGGATGTTCATTTCCTGGGATGTTCTGTTCTGTCTTTGTAATCACACTGTGCTTACAGAAGATAACGTTTCTGGCGAGACTGCAGATTTTGATACCATTTCACGTAACAGAAGAAGCTAAGACTAACCCACTCCCTCTGAAGGCCGTTTTAATCACTGAAATACAATCTCCTGTATTTATTTTCATAAATGTACATTAAAACAGGAAATAAATTGACAGTTACATGATGTCTAAAAACAATTAACCAGATCAACAGCTTCTCTTCAAAAAGGACACATTAACGAGTCTCTTAATCCTGAAGTGATAATTGGCACATTTTTGTCTGCTTCAGATGTGGATGAACTCCAGGTGTTTGTATACAAAGTCACCTCTGCCAGTTTATTGCCACCTCCCTGGTTACGCACATCAATAATCCAGTCTGTGAGTGACTGACCATGTAATAAGCAAAAACCCTCAATCCATCTGAAATGACTAATTAAAGCTTCTGTGGTTGTGTACTGTATTTTTATTTTAATTTGTGTTTTTCATACTAGCTCCTTGTATGAGACGGAAGTGCCATGCAGATTTAGGCGGAACTGAGATGCTACCTGACTCATCGGAGGTCTTGCTAGAGTCATGGGCTCTACAGTCAGTTATTAAATGTCTGCAGGATGACAAATAAATAAATAAATAAATAAAGCTCTTTTATCATGAGCAGTAAATCAAATGCATATTCTTATCGCTCGCAGCATCAGTAATACTCTTTAAAGTAAGCCTACACTTTGGCAGAGGATGAGTTTCTGGTGATCATTAGTATGCTGAGTGACCTTGACTGTCTCATCGTTAAGGCCATAATGTTGATCTCTGGGGGTGATTGAAGCCCTAAAATCATTTGGATTTTTTCCTTTTCTTTCCATTGCACACAACACAAATTCTTCTACATCACAGAGCACAGTGCGTTCTCTTGTCTTAAGTTTGTCATTGATATTTACAGATTTCTCAGAGTTTCAGCGAGAAATGATCTTTTCAAATCCACCCCGCCTGCATTTCATCTTCGTTTTAGTGGGATTTAGCAAAATGTATTCTGTCCTCTGGAAACCACTTTAAAATTGCATTACTATTCCAAATTGCAGTGGGCGAATGCAGAGTCATATAAGCGGCCTTCGGAAATAACAGATTGTGCAGACGTTCTTTACTATACCTGTTACTGAGGGCAAACTTTGCCCTTTGCTTTATCACTCATTCCAGTTTCCTAACTCATACCTCACTGGGCTCTGTGATTGCATGTTGACTCTGCTCATCAGCTGACGCCACGGCTGCGTCACTGGATTGTCTTCCTTTGTGTGCCAAATAACGCCGCTCTTATCTGTTCGGTCTCCTTATTTGGAGGTTCAATAGCTACAATCAAGGTCACTGCACAAGCCGCTTAGCCTCCCCCTCAGTGTGAATTTAGAAACACGGCATTCAATTTATCTGCTCTGCAGCCTTGAGACAATCTACAAGACCAGATAAATCTGCAGTTATTTTACATTCATAAATTCAAAATAAATGGGCTCCAAATGGTACCACTGATGGAATAATCTATCTGTAAGTAACTCTGCTGCCCCTAACATTTGTGTTCAGACATTACTTCATCTATTGTCTTTTTTTTTTCATCCCATGGGGGTTTAGAATTTCAATAGGATCTTCTTGTAAACTATTGGTGGCTGTGGCTACAATGTAGCTTGCCATCACCAGTGTGTGAATGTGTGCGTGAATGGGTGGATGACTGGATATGTAAAGCGCTTTGGGGTCCTTAGGGACTAGTAAAGCGCTATATAAATACAGGCCATTTACCATTTACCAAAGTGTTTGAGACCATAAATAAGAATTCTGGTCTAATGACACGTGGAGTTGTAATTAATTAATCAGATGACTGGGTAAGCTGTCACCAGTCAAAGACGGGAAGAGAGTGCGTTGTCATGTTAGATAATCCCTGCCACTACACCATGATGCCTGCACAGAAGCACATCAGAACAGCTGAGCACACTGAGCCCCCAAGGTGTGTGTGTGTGTGTGTGTGTGTGTGTGTGTGTGTGTGTGTGTGTGTGTGTGTGTGTGTGTGTGTGTGTGAAGACGGCCACAGCCAACTCTCTTATAACCCCCCGAGTACGACTCTGAACAGTATAAGAGAACAGCATTTAGGCCATAATTAGAGTCCTGTTCATAGTGGAGTTCTGTCTGCTGAGATAATTAGGTCTGTCTTCATTACAGCAATTGCAGATAGAACCACGAATGGAGCCCAATAAAAGCCTCGACCATTATACCACTTGAGCATCATGCAATCTGCCTGTGGCTTTGCCTTATTACTTTTAAACCCACCGGGTTTCAGAAATGATCAAATGCGCCATGTAGGTGGTGCACAGGTGCTGCTGAGCAACAAGCTTTTCAAAATTTAAAATAAGTTCTGCGACATGTAATATACTTTCCATGTTTTTGATCTGTGGGTTTGTTCTTTTGTGTGAGAATGAGTGTGTGTGTGTGTGTGCGTGTGTGTGTGTGTGTGTGCCTGCTCAAATATTGAACATTGGATGAAAAGAAATATGTATCACATTAAAGTACGGCTAAAGGATGATACTGTCTGGGCCGTTTTTGGTCCAGGCTGAAATATTTGAGCAAATAGGAGCTGGATTACCATAGAAACATTCATTGCCCCCCACCCCCACCCCCATCTCTTTAATCCAGCTGTTTTTGCCCTGATTCTCCTTTTTTCCCTCCACCAGGTTGCAGTTTTCACTTATCTGGAGGAATCTCTCGAGAAGAGGAACGCCTCTTGTGAGCCCTTGACTTTTCCTTCAGTGCCACCACGACGTTACTGAAAAGCCATAAACTGTACAAACTTTAGTAACTCCTGAACTTTTTAAGAGTTTGCCCAATGATGTGGTTAACTTCTAAGACCTGTCACAACAACAAAGCAAGTCATGAAGGTGGTGACTATGTTAAATATTGAACTTAACATTGCAGTGCCTATAGCGGCTTGCTTCTGCTAGACAGCTTCAGCATTTCAATCAAAGTATAGTGAACAGCAGGCATGGCTTTAAACCTGTCTTTTTTTAATGCTCCTTGTGTGGATTGAGTAAAAGCCTTCTTTAAACAGACACCCCGAAGTCCTAATTAGAATAACACTAAAAAAATCACTTTTTAATGACTTTCTTTTGTGCGTCACCGAGGAAAGATACTGCCTTATTCTGACGGCTGTGAATGCATTACTGTATCGGTTTCATGGAACTGATTGGGCACAATTAAATACAAAAGGATCTGTCAGCTTTGAGTGAATCACAGAATTGTCACTTGGCGCTGAACACTAGGAGCTCATGTAAAATTTATGCCAAGCGGTAATGAAGTGATGGATGCTTCCTTGCTCACATCATCGCAGGTGCTGTATGTCACACAGGATGGTTGCAGGAGGACGCAGTGATGACTCTTGTATTTCTGACCACAGCCACTGATGGGTTTTTTTCCTCCTTTTTTGCTCTTCAATCTGCATTTCAGGTGTGAGCCTGAGGTTAGTTGTGTGCGTGGGAGGACAGCAGACTACTGCAGCACACTTGGTATAAGGAGCTTCATCAGCCTGATGACAGAATCTATCACCTTTATTTCACATTGCCATCTCCCCTTTTTCCCCCCTTCAGCTTATAACAAAAAAAGAACAGTTGCCTCGAGAACATGACACACGACACGCAAAGTAGCGGCTTCGATCTTCAAATTTGCCTGCTTTGCATGCCAAGCATTTCACATTAGTCACAGAGTAATGTCAGCAGTGTGCATTTAACAGCTTCGATGATTGAAATCCTGGAGCTGGTTTTGTCAAAGTCATAAGCACAGGAGAGAAAATCTCTTGATATGCAATTAAGGCGAATGTCACTGTAAATGCCAACATTAGTATGAATGCTAGAGTCAGGTTTCTTGCCTCCATGACAGGAAATGTGTCTTCCAGTGCAGAGATATTGATTTCAGTTTCTTTCAAACTCAGCAGCCCACCTCACTGCATGGGCGGCACAGACAGGTAATTACTTTTCCAGCAGATAGCACGATAGGGCCTAACAGGATGCAAATACACACAAATCAACAGCACGGGTGTCTTGCAGGCTAGTTTTTAATGCATAACATAATTACAAAGCTATTGTTGCGTTAAATGCTTATTACAAAGTGGTTTGTCAGCGCCAGACAGTCATGCATACGCAGTAATGACACATAATCTGCCTAAATGTTGTGATTTTTGCTAAAATTGCGGTGAAAATTGTTTTTCAATTTTAAAGAAAATCCATCTGTGACCTTTGCTTTTCAATTTATTGTGCAAGCAAAATAGATATGCCTATTTATGTCACGCCGTACCTTTCGCTGATTTGAATGCACTCTTGGGGAGTTCAGAGGTCTGGTTGCGATTTTTGCTTTTGGCAAGATGAAGTAGACGTGCTCGCCGGATATACCGGCAGGTAAAAAAAAAAGGAAAAAGAAAAGATGAGGCATTGTGAGCTGAAAGTCTCATCATTGATTGAACACACAAGCTGACTTTAACTGCCCAAATGTTTACTTCGGCTTAAAATCTCTCACTTAAAACAGGCAGCAGCCTCGGGTAAAGCCTTCATATCTGAAACCAGTTTGAAAAACAACAAATACTCCAACTGGCTAAACCTGGATTTGTCCACAGTGGGAAGAAAAGAATCAATCCCCCACCCCAACAAAAAAATCAATGTACCGTGTTTATCCATGTGTAGCTAAATGTGTGTATGTGTGTGCTTGTTTCTGTCTCATCTCTTCCTCATAGCTTAATTGAAAAAAGGGAAAAATGCACAGCCACTGAATAATCACAATCCCTGCTGAAATGGCAATGCTTTATAAATTACAATCATCTCTCGCTGCTCAGACATTAACAAATGAGTATCGACTGAGTGTGCAACAGATGGACCGAGGGTCTTATAGACTATACTGTATGCCGCAAATGTCAGCTATAGGTGCGTTTGTTGCTCATCACGCTTTCATAATGCAGTGTGTTGTGTTTAAACGCGCAGGAGGATTAGTCCTGTTAGTGGTAATGGTGTTAATATTTGAAGCCACAGCTTGGAGCAATTACAGTCTAATTATTTTTTAGGGGGTATCCGTAAAATTAGTGTGTAGTTAATGAGCAGCAAAGAAGAAGAAAAAAGAAAGCTGGAGCAGGGTGGGTAATAGCAGATATTTAGAAATAACTCACAGTGTAAATAAAGTACTTACTTAGTAACTACAGGCTACTGTGTTATTGCTGCAGATGTACTGTTACTGGATGTTAGGGTGTGATTCCTGCACCAAAGGCAGCTGCTTTCATTTTGCTGATGGGGAACAAAGTGTTATCAGGCAAAGCCCGTGAATAATTGTGTACCTTGTTTACCACCCATAAAATGTAATTTATATTTTAAATCATGCTCTGCAAGAGACTGGTGACCTGTCCAGGGTGTACCCTTGTGCCCTAAAATAGCCCGAGGTTCCCCGCAACCCTAAACTGGATAAGCAGAAGCGAATGTATGGATGGATGGAGTCATAAGAGAATGTATGTTTGGTTATATCAAATTACAAATAAATATAAAAGGAAGTTGGACTTAAAAAGAGAGTGTCATTCCAGATGTGATAATAACAAATGTGAGCTTAAGAAGGAGCTTGATACAAGTGTGTTTAAAATGTGTGTAAAAAAAAACTCATTTATGATGGTGCAAGTCTTGGAGATGTGGAGATTTGTAAAAGAAGACGCCTTTTCATTAAGAACACAACTGTTTCTGGTCAGAAACATGAACATGTGTATTTTAGGCTATAGAGTTATTTCTTGGCTGTAATCAAAAGTGTTACACAGATTTTTAAATAAAACTAGACATCACCTTTACTTTTATCTCTGGGATCAAAAACACTTTAAACATCTGCAACACACGAACATTCCTTCACTGGGGGGGGGGGGAGTAAAAGTTTGGTACGGACTCCTGAAGACTGAAAGTACACTTACATAACCTTACAAAAATAGTAAATAGTAAAAGTCTTTGAGCATTTCCACACACACTGTATTCTCGTACAGTTTAACAGCTGGAAAGGTGGGTGACACCGGTTAATGAACGATTTCTGAATGACACAGACCGGTTGTGATGACGCACAAAGAGTGATGCTGAGCCATAGTGAGGTGATGTGAGGATGGATGGCTGGGTGGTGGTAAGGAGGGGGTGGGGCTGGGAGGGTTGGGTTGAGGGGGGGTAGATACGGGCGACAGTGGTTTCGAAAAGAAAGCAGTGAGAGATTTGGTTGGCTACTCGTCATCATCTGAAGAGACTTGGAGCACCTGAAGCTTCGGGTGTCTGCTCCGGCAGATATGAGGGCTCTCCACGGCGAGCGCACTTGGCTCTCCCTTCGCCGCCTCCTAGCGCGTCTCGGCAATCACTGCCGTGCCCAAATGTGGCTCTGTCCAAGCATCGGGATGTGAAAAATCAAAGTTGGGTGAGTCCCAGAACAATTCATTTGAAGTATTTAACAGAAGCATTTTTGAATTGATAGTTTATTTTATTGATAAAAAACTATTTTTTCTTAATTGAATTTGCTGAAAGCGCTGATGCATAAGTGTGCATAAGTAGCCAAATAGCGTTGATTTATTCTTTGTGTTTAATGGGGCTAAATGTCTGGAGCAAACTGGTGAAGTGGTTAAAATACACATGATTTAAGACAACTGTATCCCTCCGAACAGCCATAAGGCACGATCGCGCTGTTATGCTTGATTTATGTAATGCTGTTTTTTGTTGTTTTTACACCCTCCCGTTTTTTAAAACCTCAAATCTGAAGGAAAACTGCGAACAGATCATTTGAATATGAAGAACTGTTTTAAATGTAGCTATAAGGTTTCGGAAGAAAAAGCCAGCCAGCTCCCATGCGTCTCAGGCATGTCTCTGTCAGTTTACTGAGGTGGATGTGACTTTATGTCAGGTGTAGTCCTGCACAGTGGCCTCATCTTATAGAGCTGGGAATTACTCCGCACACCGGTGAAGAGGTTGAGATTGCATCTGAGTCACAATCGCTGTTTACTCCTGGCCAATTAAAGTAACAGCAGACACAGAGAAGCCAGGGTTGCTCAAGCTTTCCTCAACAATATTGCGGATACCTCAGAAGCAGCTGCACATCAGCCATTGTTCTATGGACGCCAAGAAGACAAAGCCTATATTTGGAGCCTATTCTGCAGAGGAGAAAGATGCTTGTATCAGGAGGGACCTTCTGAAAAAGGCAGCTAACAAAATGTAACCGAGCAAGACAGGTAACTTCCAGCTACTTCAGTATGGAGCTGCACACTGTTTTCAGCCACCCTGCAGCATATGTCCTCTTTCACTTTGCAACTCCCTCCGTACAGAGGCATTATAATGAATATTAAACCAATCAGTGCTGGAAGAAAACCTCTCTGCTGGGTCTACAGAGCCAAACGAAATCCCATGGCGTAGTGAAATCAACAGGTCTTTTTAACAGAATCTAGAAGTAAGCATGTCACTTTTAATTTATCTTAGAAGGAGTTTTAATCATGAGTTTAAGTCTTGTGATTGTAATGTACGAGCCGGGTGGATTAATCAAATTAGGTTTGTTAGGGAGTTTGGCAATCCTTTCCATGCAATTTGGTCAGCTGTCAAGAAAAAGGTTTTTCTTCTCGTTGGAACAGATTTTCTTTGATATAAATGCACAGTGATTGGTAGCCTCTAAATCCTTAATGTGAGACACACTGAGCAGATACCGATACATCTGTTTTATTTATATAGTATAGAGTAAGCATTTGGCGACTGTGGGAAGGAAAAACTACCTTCTGACAGAAAGAAACTTCCAGCAGAACCAGGCGCAGGGAGGGGCAACTATCTGCCACGATCAGTTGGCGGTGAGAGGAGTGAGATAGGACAAAAGACACACTCTATAAGACAGGCAGCGATTAATGATAATGAATTAACTAAATGCAGAGAAGTGTTAAAAAACACACTGTCCCCTGAATCCAAACTGGGAGCTGGTTCCACAGAAGAGGGATCTGAAGGCTCTGCCTCCCATTCTTTATTTAAATACTCAAGGAACAACAACTCTGAGAGCAAAGTGATCTATTGAGGTTATATGGTACTTTAAGTTCTTTTAAATGGTTCTGATTATTCAAGACTTTGTGTGTGAGGCAGAGAATTTAGAATTTGATACTGGATTAAACTGGGAGTCAATGTTGAGAACATAAACGGATAGAAGGAGCAGATCCTGACAGAGTGGATATATATAGCTGAAGGTGTGACACAGTAAATCATTCAACTTGTTCTCTCAATTGTAACACAGCATATTTATAATACAGTGACAGTATTAATGCAGCGGTTAATATTTTAAGCCGAGGTAACTTAATCTTTTCTACAGTGCGAAATGATGATGGTGTAATGAACTCCCGCATCTCTCCTATGAATACACATGTAGGCCTTTTATTCATAATTACTGTATTAGCATTATTTCCCACATGGGAGGGAGAAGCTCTCAGGTGCTGCCGCATGACGCTGTAATGGCGTACTGCATCATGCCAGCATCAGAGCTCAGCTGAGATATAAAACTTTAAGACAAACATAATAAACATTTGAACATGCAGTGTGGATCAGTTGGTTGTGGGGCCCAGAGGACAAGGCCAGCCACTGACTGACTGTTCGCATTGTTTTGAAACCTGTGGGGCACAGATAGATAGATAGATAGATAGATAGATAGATAGATAGATAGATAGATAGATAGATAGATAGATAGATAGATAGATAGATAGATAGATAGATAGATAGATAGATAGATAGATAGATAGATAGATAGATAGATAGAGACAATGTCAGTGGAAAAGAGGACAACTCAGATGAACTTTTAATTTGGTTTGAAATAAAGCAGCTTAACAAAATCCAAAATTCGTCAACATGGCCACTCTACTTTTACTAGTCTTATCTAATCTACATTTATATAATCTGCACTGACGAGATTAATTTCACATCTGTCAAAGTGGAGGAGTTCATGCGGCACTAAGACATTGTTTAAAAGTCAGAAGACATTCAAACATTCCAAATTAAGTTGTGCACGCATCAATCAGGCCCTCGTACCTCCATGCACGTTGGGCATGCTGTAGTGGAGTCATTGAACTTTATTGTCTCATGTGGCTGGCTTCCTTTATTCCAGCAGTGTCAAACATAAGGCTCGGGGGTCAGAATCGGCCCAGCAAAGACTCCTATCTCAGTCTCTGGATGGCCCAGATTCAAGGAGGGCATACATTTTTGGACTTAACTGTATTTTTACCACTATAAGTTTTACCACTTTTCCTGCTGATAAAGACATAGTCCATACCCATTCATACTATACCAAAGTAGTTGAGTAATAAATAAACAATTTGACAATAAATTCAAAATATCCAACTTCCTGTTGGGTTTAGGGAATGGATTGTAAAAGTTTTCATCCACATGTATCATATCCACATGGATTCTATGCATTCGGATGAAACTTAAAGCAAAATATTCTTCACCACTATAAGTTGTGTTCAGGACCAGTGGCAGTAGTACAGCATTGTGTAGTCCTGACCTGAAGCCTTAGGTTTAGCTTTATATCCACTGCTATCAAATGACTATATGTAGATAAGAGATCCAGGTGCTAAGTTATTAGCAAAATGTTTCCACAGATTATTTGTGCATGAGACAGATAGAGATACCAGATCACAAAATATTTTTAGTTTGAACTGGGAACTTACAACCAGCTCTGTATCTATTTTTTACTCTGTTCTCAGACATAAAATTTGATTTAAGGTTGCATCATTACATCAGTGACGTCACTGATGTAATGATGCAACGTCTGGAATTCTAGCTATTTCCCAACAATAATGTATTTAATCTGAAACCAAACCAGAAAACAATGCCAGAGATGCATGAAAGTGTATTTCTGTCAATTTAGCTCAAATTAAAGCAGGTCAAAATGTGCACATCTCTCTTTGCACGAACCAACAGTAGTCCCCCATAATGCTCTGGAGAAATTTTCCCTGATATTGGTTTTCCGTCACTTCTATATCTCAGTGAAATCTTTCCCCATACTTCTCACTGACATTGTGCAGGTTTGGTGGGAAAACAGTTGACATGAGAATGTAAAAAGTGCATCTTCAGTGATATTCTAGCACTCAGGAGCTGATATGCTTTCAGCATGTTTCCACAACCTCAGCATAATTCTCTGCTCCGTGATTTCCAAGAAATTTCTTGATAACCCGTACCAGTGATTCCCATTTTGCTGATTGAGCTGGCTTCAGTTTCCTTTTGCACTCATCGTCAAGCATCAGTTCACGGACTTCAGGACAAAAACACCTTCCTTAATTTAGATTTTCCTTTTCTTGAGATCCAAATTAGGTCTTAAATCCTGAAACGCTTCAGATTTCTGTTCGGTCATCCTAGTTGTAAAATACTTGGAACATCATAACTAAGACAAATAAATAAATAAACACATCTGCGAGACAAAAACAGTTTCAGATTTGGAGTCAGGAAGTAAAACTGGTTCAAAATGCTTACTGATCAGTGTGTCTGTGTGAAGATTTCTCTAAAAAGGCTTATTTCTACTAAAAAGCTGCTCATTTTTACATGCAAGTCTATAGGAACTGAGTTTTCTCAGGGAGTTAGCTTCAAGTGGACACATCAGGAAGTGTATTTTTTGGCACTTCAGTGTTGCCTTCATCTTCAGCCCAGGATGTTGCTGCTTGGTCTCAACTACTGCAGGATCAGAAACAACAGAGACTGTGGTCTAACAGTGAAGAAAAGGCCTCCTTGACTGAGAAACGCCCAGACTGTGTTCAGCAGAGACTGCTTCCCCAGTTCTGATGCATATGTTTTACAATATTCACAAGTTTTTTGAGAACTACCCCCCTTAAAAATGAGATGAATTTGAAACAAAGAGAAGAAAAAGAAGATGAATGATCTATCAAGATTCAAGTGGGCTTTCGCACTGCAGTGCGAAAGCCCACAAATCCTAATTAATCCAGTGCATCAAAGTCAGAGGGAGCAGTTTAAATTTGAACTGTGTGAGGATAAATTCCAAATAACAATCCGTGTAAATTTAACTTTGCAACTAAATTCCTCTTTTTTCTTATCTTATACAAACACATTGCCACAATGGGGGGGAAAAGAGATTGTAATTACCTTTCCTGACCAAAAATATGCAGAAGCCAAAAAATGGCTCTTCTGGGAATTACTTTGTTTAAGCCGTTATCTCAAGATTATGAATTATTTATATAAACTTGCTCTCTTCTGATAACAGATTGCTTCTTTTATACTCTCAATATATATCATACAAACCTGACTTTGTTTTCTCAATCACAAAGTAACTTGGCAGCCTTGGAGATGACCGATCCCCTCATCTGATTACTGAGGAGGAAGTGTGCTCAACTGTGGAGTTATAGATGGTCTAGTCTTCTCCTTAAATAAGGACCCATTTGAACGTTATTTGAATCTACTGCCATGTTAGACGCTGATTGAAGTACAGTGTGATGTGTTTTTAATAGTGTTGATCCACCATGTTGAGGAGATATTAGCTTCAGGAGAGTTAACTTTGTTTTTTCTTCATAGCCTTAAACAATTTATAAACCACTTTGCTTAGCTTTATTTATCATTCTGTGAATAAGAATAATAACAACTGACCAAAGCATTTAAAAATAGCCGCCGCGTGGAGAGCGGCGAGGAGAAAGAAGCCGTTCATTTCAGTAATAAGTTTACTTTATTGCTGATAAAGAGAGAGGGGGAGCGTTTACCAATCTACCTTCCTGTGTGAAATTAAGTGCGCCTTGGCTTTCCTGAGTGTTACGGTTCAATTTATTTTCTGCTTTACAAAGGTGGGAAGGGAAGCCAAGCTCGACAAGAATAGAACCTATGCTGGTGTCGTTATTAAAGTTAGTGATGAATCACCCTCATGCATGAATCACGCATTAGGAATATACTAATTTTATGCATGACGGGTGATTATGAAATGAAAAAGAAATAGAAATGCATAGGGAAAATAGCATATTGTCAATATTTTTGGGACCTCGGCTTCCCTCATAAATTTTGAAAAGCTTTTTTTTTTCTTTTCGGGGGGCTCCCCTGCCCTACTAACATTCCCCCTAGCTCCCCTGTAGTTTGACCGGGCTGGAACTGCACTCCTAATCCCCGATAAATGACAAGAAAACAAGCTTTTGTTTTTGTGTGATTTCTAAAGAAAATGAACTTCCTATCATGACAAAACAAGCACTGTTTTATCTCAGAATAATGGGATAAGTTATGCCCTTATCGCGAGATAAAATCACCAAAAATAACTGCAAATGTTATGAGCTCCCATAAAGCAGAGGGGTCGATTCGGGAAATTGTGCTTCATTTTGTTAAATACATCTGTTATATTTTTCTTGCATGTGGAGCTAGTGCTAACAGACAATGCTCAACATTTAGGATGTTTGAGTCTGAAACTCCATGTTTGTTTGATATGATATTTACCAGGTGTGGTAAAAGGTGCTTGTATAAATGGGTGAATTAGGCATGTTATGTAAAGCTCTTTTGAGTGCTCAGCTATAGTAGAAAAGTGCTATATAAGATTATATGATGAAGCTGTGCTGGACTGATAACTTCCTGGTAGGCAGATTTATTTTTCTTGGGACTCTGCCATGTTATGACAGTGGTATCAATATTTTGATCTAGCTTGGCATATTTTCCCAAGATGTCAAACTAATGTGTTCTTTACAAACATAAGGAGCACAGACTGTGACAACCCTTAACAAATGGTGGAGCTGTAATAACGTGGGTTGTTTTGACCTGTGTCTGTATAAAGGTCGTGGTATGATATTGATTTAAAGGAGGGATCAAGAGCAAAGTCAAGCATATCCTGATGTATTATAGGTCACTTGAAGAACATATAATACACACCGAGCCTTCTGATTGCTGCATTGTTGAAACTTCAGCTATTGTGGTTTTGGCTCACTGTGTATTGTAATGATGAAGTGGTATTCCACATACTGGGAAAAAGAAAGTTTTCACAGGTATCTGTGCAGTCCTGTGAAAAACTAAGTACACCCTTACTGCTTCTATCCTAATTGTGAGGGTAAGTAGCATCTTGGTTATGGTAATCAATGCACTACATCAGGGGTGTCCAATTCCAGGCCTTACGGGCTGGTGTCCTGCAGGTTTTAGATGTGTCCTTGATCCAACACAGCTGATTTAAATGGCTAAATTACCTCTTCAACATGTCTTGAAGGGTGACATCTAAAATATGCAGGACACTGGCCCTTGAGGCCTGGAATTGGACACCCCTGCACTACATGATCAGGAAGCACGAGAAACTCTATAAAAGTAAATATTTTTGGCAGTTTCCTGGCCAAGAGCAGTCAGGTGTGTACTAACAAAATGCCACAATCCAAGAAAAATTCTCCACAAGTTCTCAGATGATCAGATGCTCGGAGAAATTGAAAAACAAAAAACAAAAACAAGAGCTACAACTCAGCCTTTACAGGCCCTAAGTTAGCATGTTCAACACTTAAGTTCATGACAGTACAATTAGACAAAGAATGAACAAGAATGGCTTGTTGTGAAGTGTTACCAGGAGAAAATAGCTCAGGTTTGCAAAGTAGCATATGAACAAACCACTTGAACAATGTGCTTTGGATAGAAGAGACCAAAGTGCAGCTGCTTAGCCAGAATCCACAGGACCACATTTGATGAAAACCAAACACAGCTTATCAACACCTCATAGAACTGTCAGCACGGTGTGGAGGGCTGATGATTGGGGCTTGTTCTGCAGACACAGGACTTAGGCACCTTGTAATCATTGAGCAATGAACACTACTGTATGCAAAAGTATTTTAGAGTCAAATGTGTGACCCAAACAGCACAATGGTGGCAAAAGCTGTTGCAATAATTCAGTCAAAGTCCAGACTCCTCCAATCTGGTGCTGTGGGGGAACCTTAAAGAGAGCTGTCTGCACACATAAATGAATGCACGCAAACAGAGTGGGCCAAAGGTCTTTGATAAAAATGTGAGAAACGGATGAAGTTGAACAGAAAAAAACTTTATTCTAGTTACTGCTGCTAAAAGCAGCTCCACAAGCTAATGAATGGGGTGTTTTTCACCAGCCTGTATAGTCCTGTGAAAAGTTTTCACAGAACTGTTAGTTTCTCAGTTTGTTAGCCTCACTTTGGGTTGATCCCATTATCAAGACGAGACAGTGGTGACATTGATTTGACAACAGCTGTGGCTCAGACATTGTCTCCCGCCCACCTTCTTGATAGAGCTGAGCAGCGGTATACAAAAAAAACAATGAGCTGAACAAGGATGAATGCTTTCATGTTTCACTGTATGTGACGGACGTGTCTTCTTCTGTTTCTCTTTTCAAAGGCGCTGGACGTTACTGAAGCTGAAGCTGCGTTCAACACACAAGCCTGGATGTTGATTTCTCACCTGCTGCTCCCAGGAAAACTGGTTTCAACAGACTTTAATTTTCAGTCCAAACAGTGATTTTTTTCATGTATTTTTTTGGTTCAGAGAACATTCAAAGACTTCCTAAATCGCTCACCTCCAATCTGTCTCTTGTATTTGTAATGCATTTTTAACAGTGGTTTGTACCAGCTGCATAAAAACAGTCAGTTTTAACATCATTAATATTTTCAAGATGGATTACTCGATTTTAGCTCAGTAGTTTTCGTTTGCATATATTATATTTCTCTTTCAGTGGTTCTGCATGCAACTTGTCCTTTTATTTTCCTTGATGCATTGCCAACGTAATGGCTCATTTGCTCGAGGCATCATCATTCAAATTATGTTTTGACAAGACAGACTTAATGTGATCATTACTCTAATGGCTTTTATGAGAATGGCCTGATGTCTACTCTCTCTAGTAGTGAACTTAAATAGGTGTGCGCTTCAGTCTACCACTTCTGCACAGGCCAGTTGTTGAGTACCAGCATTGTACTGGAACTAATGATTCCTGTGCTGGACAATATGACCCCAGCTCCCCTGACACAGAACTGTTCCAACTGCAGCCACGTTTTAGTCCCAGAGCTCAATGTGGTCAAGGCTGTGGTTTTGGGTCTGGTGCTTGGTCTCTTCATTGGGTTTGGAGTCGTGGGAAACATTCTGGTGATCCTCTCGGTGGTTTGCCATCGAAACTTGCGGACAGTCACGCATTATTTCATAGTTAATCTGGCAGTGGCAGATTTGCTGCTGAGCTCCACCGTACTGCCGTTCTCTGCCATTTTGGAAATCCTGGATCGATGGGTATTTGGACGGGTTTTTTGTAATGTTTGGGCAGCTGTGGATGTGCTCTGCTGCACGGCTTCTATCATGAGCCTCTGTGTAATATCTGTGGACCGCTACATTGGAGTAAGCTACCCCCTGCGTTACCCATCAATCGTTACAAAACGCAGGGCTTTCTTGGCACTGATGCTGCTCTGGGTGCTGTCTGTCATCATATCTATTGGACCTTTGTTTGGCTGGAAAGAGGCGCCGCCCGAGGACGAGTCCATTTGTAAGATCACAGAGGAGCCGGGCTACGCGATCTTCTCTGCAGTGGGCTCCTTCTACCTTCCTCTGACCATCATACTGGTAATGTACTGTCGGGTCTATGTGGTAGCTCACAGAGAGAGCCAGGGCCTGAAAGAGGGCCACAAGACAGAGAAGTCCGATTCAGAGCAGGTGATTCTCAGGATACACCGAGGCAATGCAACTGTCTCAGATGACGAGGCCCTTCGCAATCGCACACATTTTGCTCTGAAGCTGCTGAAATTCTCTCGTGAGAAGAAGGCTGCCAAGACCTTGGGCATTGTGGTTGGCTGCTTCGTGTTGTGCTGGCTCCCCTTCTTCCTGGTGCTACCCATTGGTGAGTATTATCATGTTCATCTTGCATGTAATTCCTAATGTCAAGAGCCAGATTTCTCAGGGCAAATTAAATTTTAACCAGAGCAGAAAATATATTACTTACAAGACTGAAAGGGAATACCTCAACAGTTTGGAAAGGAAGGTTACTTTACTTCAGTGCAATTTTATTTTATTTATATAGCACCAAATCACAATGACAGTCACCTCAAGGCACTTTATAGAACAAGGTAATGACCCTACAGTAGTACAGAAAAAACCCCAACAATCAGACAATTCCTATGAGCAAGCACTTTGGCGACAGTGGGAAGGAAAAACTAGCAAAACCAGGCTCAGGGAGGGACAACTACTGCTGCAAATGGTTGGGGGGAGATGGGAGGAAGGCCAGGCAAAAGACACACTTTGGAAGAGAGACAGAGATAATTAATAACTAATGATTAAATGCAGAGTGCTATATAAGCACACAGGTATTGCAAAGAAGAGAGTGAAGAAGAAACACTCAGCAGCAGCTGAGGTCTATTGCAGCGTAACTAAGGTCAGGGTTCAGGGTCACCTGATCCAGCTCTATCAAAAAGGAAAGTTTTAAGTCTAATGCTAAAAGTAGAGAGGGTGTCTGTCTCAATCCAAACTGGGAGCTGGTTTCACAGAAGAGAGGCGTAAAAGCTGAAGGCGCTGCCTACCGTTCTACTTTTAAATACTCTAGGACAACAAGTAAGCCCGCAGTCAGAGAGTGAAGAGCTCCATTGGGGTGATACGGCACTATGAGGTCTTTAAGATAAGATGGGGCCTGATTATTAAAAAACCTTGTATGTGAGGAGAAGGATTGATTCTGGATTTAACAGGAAGCCAGGGGGAAAAAGCCAGTTAGGGAAAAATGTGCTCTCACTTTCTAGTCCCTGTCAGTTCTCTCTCTGCAGCATTTTGGATCAAATGAAGTCTTTTCAAGGAGTGAAATTTGAATCCTGACACCACTCGGGGGCAAATATGAATGAATAATATAGACAGACTGAAAAAAGTGGACAGCTAGCCAAGCGCTCTTCCAAGCTTATGAACTGACTCTTTAAACGTTTTTGTTTAATGGATTTGAGAACCCGGGTGTAAAAATGGGAAATTACGGTTTCATTGGATCTGGTGTTGTCACCTGCCTTAACTCCTGCCTCTGGTTTCCCATTGAATGGACAAATACTCTCATTTCATCTAACTCTCAGTATCAATGGGGGAAAAAAAGCATATTTCTTAGAAATGTCACTGGAGCACAGACAGTCAATGATACCCTCTGCAACCATTTAATCAATAACGTTTCACAAATTAAAAATAGGTCCATATATGTGATTACCTACTCCTACGCATGAGTCAGACCACTCTCAGGAAGCAATTCAACATCTGAATTTATTCCCATTACATACTCATTGATCAATTTATTCTACGGTCATGTTTTTAAGTGCTGGCTAATTTCATAGTTAGATGATGTTAAGTGAATGCCTCCTTTGTGGGATGACATTGAGGTTACTCGCATTCAGACGAGCTTGTGGCCTCTGGAGCGCTGTAGTAAATGCTTTCGACTCGGCCAGGTAGTCGTTCTATAAATAGGCTCTATAAATCTTTCAGATCACTGTCATCCTCCACTGCTCCCCGTCTGTAAACAAAAGGACTAAAATTGAGACCAAGATATATTTCAAACCAGACCCTTGAATGGCATGTCGAGCCATTTTTCTCCCTCGTGTTTGTGACTCCCTTCATCATGGGGGCAGATCTTTAGTGACAGATAAAGCCTTTCGGACTGAGGCCAGACTTCATATGATGGTCTTTAAGTCTTCAAGTGCGCCGGGTTCAATGAAGATGAGCTCAAAGGGAAATAATCAAACGACTTGTAGACCTGTGCGCCGCAAGTGCTGTTGTCAATCATGCAAAAAGGAAATCTGAACCAAGTAGATATGAGATACGGCAAAATCCTAACAAATCCTGCAGGGTTTGTATTTATTCCATGCTCTCATGCTTGTAAATATAGCTGCCACCATTTGGCTGAGTAGCTCCTGACTGGGAAATGAGGCAAAGCCTTGGCTCACGAATGCTCCCTTACTAATACTGGCGTCACAGTGCATACCGCTGCCACATAAGTCTGTGGACAATGATAGATTCAGCAATGAATCACAAAGCACTGGTGTAGTTCTGACGTGTACAGCTGGATAAGTCTTGATTGCATCATTTCGATTATGGAGTAGATATTATTTAAATTAATATCCATAATAACTGTGGGCTGAGAGGCAAGACTGAGATAGTCTGGACATGTGCAGAGGAATGATAGTGGATACACTGGATAAAGAATGTTGAGGATGGAGCTGACAGGCAGGAGGAAAAGAGGAAGACCAAAGAGAAGATGTGAAGTGAAGCCAGGCATGCAGAGGGTCAGTGTGACAGAAGAGGATGCTAGGGTTAGGGGGAAGTGGAAGCAGATCCAATGTAATAATTACAAGACTTTAATTATGGAAGTAATTTAAATGGGTGTTAAAAGGCTCTGTATCTATCTGTGGATTGTCCTTGATATGTACCGAGTCCTTCTTTGGAACTACAACACGTGCAAAGCATCAATCAGTTTATTTTCTTTACCATTTAGCCAGTTCAGGGTCAGGTGGTGGGGGCTAGAGCCAATCTCAGCTGACAATGGATGAGAGGCAGAGGACACGCTAAGCAGGTACCCAGTCCATCATGGGGATAACACAGAGAGACAGACAATCACTCACTCACTACCACACCCAAGGCCAATTTGGCATCAACAGTTAAGCTAACAACAATCTCTTTGGAAGGAAACAGGTGGCTGAGAGGCGACAGTGTCACCGTAGCGTGAAGCATGCCCTCGCTGACATAAAGAACAGCTTCACAGGGTGTCCTCGTGTTATCGTGATATGTTAAGAAACTGAAGATGAACTGAAATGTTTCCTGTCTCCAGCCCCAGCCAGGAGTCTTTATTCTTAAAAACCTCTGACTCAGAGTGTCAGTGGGTGTCGAGTGTCTTTTTAAACTAGAGATGATGAACCTTATTTTTGGATGTATTGAGAAGAAAGACAGGAACTTTGGGAGAAAGAGCAGGGAATTACACACAGCCCTGTAGACACATGCTGATAAACATTTTTAAATGAACAATGGGTCAAATATCTATGTGTTAGGTGGTTCTTATTTTATTCATCTATCACACATACACTGATGGTTGCACTGGAGGCTATTTGGGGTTCGGTAACTTCCCCCGGGGACACTTCAGCATGCAGCCTGGAGGAGCTGCTGATTAAATTTTCCGGTTAGTAGACAACCCATTCATGTTCTATACTTAACTTAAATCAGAAAAAGACTTCAGTGGACTGAAGTCTGATAAAAGTGAAAGAATGGTAAAAATGAGGCTTTAGGAAAAACATGCATCCTGCAGTTTGAAGTTAAAATATTTCCCTAATTAAAATATTTTGATTATATTCTACATGTTCCATTTGATTGCAGTGAAATAAACACACCTATTAATCCAGCCAAAATATTCTCAGCTTAATTAACTTAGTGTTGGGTCTTTATTTTTTTATTATTTTAGTTATAAAAAGAGAAGTTTATTGTTGGGGCTCTTTTACTTTGGACAAGCACATGTAATTTAACTTTAAATTCTCAAATTAAAAACTGAAAAAAAATGTTAGTTGAATACAGTCATCATTCATTACTCTCATCTTAAATGAAACATGTACAAAAAACATCAGCCAAACAGCCTGAAATTAACTTTCCCTTTTTAGCAGATTAAAGCAGATAAGCAGATTATGACCACCAGCGCGATAGTTAATAACCCAGCTACCAACTTGTGGTGTCGCAGATTTGCTTTTCTAACATGAAGGTAAATAAAACAGAAGCTGCACAATTTAACTGTGACAGAGCAAGGATAGTATTTTAGCAAATGTCTGTAATTTACTGCAAATATGGAACTTTTACCAACACGCCCACTCTGAACACTAAAATATTACTGAAGCATATGGACAAAAGTACTGGCCCACCTACACATTACACCTACAGGAGCTGCTCGACCATGGAAGACCATGCCACAACGCTCACGGCGCACAGTTTTTATGCTAATGTTGATGCCAGAGGAGGTTTGGAGCTCTGCAGTCATGAAGTCAGAAGAGCGTCAGATACTTTTACGCACTTGGTGACCCCGCTACGTAACTTCACGTGGTCTGCCACTTCGTGACCGAGTTGCTGTGCCTCCTAAATGTTTCCACTTTGCACAAAATCACATGAAAGTGGCTGTGATATATCTAGGATGAAAGAAATTTCACAGACTGACTCGTTACAATACTACCATCTGTTACAGCACCATGCTCTTTAAAACATTAATTCTTTCAGTAGTTTTACAGGTAGACTGCATGGATAAATCTGTGGCAACAGGACTGAAAACACATGAATTCAAAGTTTAAGAGCTATGGCCTTTTTGTCCATACATCATACTCAAATATGTACTCAAATTTAAAATGGAGATGATGTAATCTGCAAAATAGCCAACACATTGTTCACAAAGTCACAGAAAGTTAAAAGTCTACTCTCAGTGTGCACACAGTACATTTAAAACACAGGAGTTGTGGCAACACAAGCACAATCTTTCCCTACAGCCTGCTCAGCTCCAGCATGTATCACGGATGGTTAAGTTAAGGTGGTCTGAACTGGACTTCTAGGGAGAGATGGAAAAAAATAACATTTGCACAGGAACCAGTCCAGAGTTACAAATGGAGATGACCCTGCAGGGGAGATGTCATGGAGCTTTTTAATCACACGTGAAGTGGTTTTGGCTGTAATGTGATTGGCTGCGGGGTACGAGCTAAAAGAGTGAGAGTAAGGTAACGGCTGCAGGGGACAAAGAAATCTTCAAACCTGTGTGAGAGAAGCTGTTTATGAATTTAGCCTCTGCAGACAATTAACAGCAGGAAGGGGTACAGACTTATCAAGGTTGCGTAATAGGCAGCGTTAGGTGATTGGGTATGCAGAGGCCATCTGGCTTGCTAGCCTAGCCCGCTAGGAGAAATAAGACATGCTTGCCAGGAGCAACACACTCAGCAACCAGACAGCAACGAGGAAAATGCCTGAAATTTCTTGTGAGACCGAAGCCAGTCACCTGCCTACACTTCACCCAACCTTGCTAGAGGCCTAGTGTCAGAACTCTGTGCTCAGTTTGGTTTGCTTCAAGTTAAACTCAAACCTTAAAAACCTCACTGCTGAGAAAACAACATAAATAAAAGGGAAAAGCAAAAGAAAAATAGCTAGCACAAAGACTGATAGAAAATCTGTTTAATTATATACCATGGCAATCCATTCATATTTCATTTAAAGGTCATCTGCAGCATTCATTTATTTTTTTTCCAGTTTTTCAAGTTAAGGGCACACAGAGTGCTACATAATATTAATAATAAAAAGAATATAAAACTGAAATACTATACAAGTAAATATAACCATTGTAGTGAATACAATAATTCCAAAAATGATACTAAAACTGAAGATGATAAGAAAATGAATGAAAAGGATTTAAATAAAACTATAATATCTCAGACTGGTACTTGACCAAGTGACCAAGCAATCAAGCCTTACTACCTTTAAATGAATTTTACTAAACAATTTTCTAGCATATTTTAAGACTGAAAGCATTCCATAATATAGACTCACTGGCCACTTTCTTCAGTACACCTTGCTAGCATTGCCTTGGTCCCCTTTTTTCTTTACAACTGCTTTAATTCTTCATTGCAAAGATTCAACGAGGTGCTGGAGATGAGATGTGAATCTCCTGTTCGGCCACATCCCAGAGGTGCTCTATTGGATTGAGATCTTATGACTGTGGAGCCCATTAGAGTCCAGTGAACTCATTGTCATGTTCAAGAAACCAGTTTGAGATGATGTGCGCTTTGTGACATGGTGCGTTATCCTGCTGGAAGTAGTCACCAGAACATTGGCACACTATGGTCATAAAGGGATGATGTCCATCCCTATATGACCACATTACTCAGTCAGTGACAATACTCAGATATGCAGTGGTGTTTAAACGATGCTCATTTGGTAATAAGGGGCCCCAGTATCCCCTACATCATTACACCACCAGCAGAAACAGCCTGAAACGTTGATACATGAAAGCACTGATCAGTGCTTTCATGTTGTTTATGTCAAAATCTAACCCTACTGTCTGATTGTTACAGCACAGGATTCTTCTTGTCTTCTCTATTTTCCCTTTTTCAGAGAAAATCTGAAAAAGTCAACTTCAGCCTGTCATCTCGACCATGCATATATATCTAAATTCATTGTGTTGCTGCCATGTGATTGGTTGACTTTTTTTTTTTTTTTTGCATTAACAAGCAGTTGAACAGGTGTATCTAATGAAGTGGCCACGAGTGTATGGAAGTAATAGTCTTAATACAGATAGTACTGTCAAAATGAGCAACAAATAGACAACCTTTGTTTCCTTATTGCAGCTGAAGGCAACATAGCACGAATAAGAGTTATACAGGCACTGATTATATTTAAATTGAGCTTAAATATGATTAAAATCAGTTTGAAAAACAGGAAACAAATGGGTTAAACAAAATAACAATAAACATAATACATAAGCACCTAAATTAGATTAAAAATTTGGAAATGTTACAGTTTCAGAGATTTATGGAAGATTTTATTTTTATTTTTTTGGCCCTTGATGTAAATATATGGGGACATTTGCTTATTTTCTTTCCAATGATGGCAGCTTCCATGCTGGTCCCGTCTTCTCTATAGTTCTTGATATACTTTAATGCAGTCTTAAAACTCTTTGAGAAATTAAGAACAACAAAAACACAACATCTAGAGCTCTGAACACACAGCGTGCTGTATATCCACATTCAGGGAGCGCTGATCATGTGATCATATTCATCACTCTTACATATGTCGCACTGTTCAGATTAAAAGTGTCAGTGGATGCAGACGCTAAACCGGATTAATATCACATCCCATGCAAGCAGCTGGCTGGAAATTTTCAATCTGAATGAATTCAATCAGCAGAAAAACAAAAAACAAAAATGTGTGCATTCAGCAGCAGACACCGCTGCATCATTGAGTGCGTCAACACATTCACCCAACAGTTGCACTCCTCTTCTATTTTTATTCCAACAATGAATCTATCAAGGGGTACGGGCAATAATAGAATTGGGGGGTTTTGGCACAGCTGGGGATAAAATGCATTAGCTGCATAGCCAGGCACAAAAGAATTTGCTCTCCAACTTTCTCCGCCTCTTCTTTCTATCCATCTCTATATCACAATCACATTTTTTTTTCTCCCGAGGCTTAACCCTCTCAGGAGCTTGGCCAATAAAACATTTCACAAGGCAGCTTCTCTCCTGCCTCTGAAAATAGATGGCAGATAGACAGATATAGTGCAGCCACACATGAAGTCAGCCGTTTCATTATTTTAATGTTTCACTGCCAGCCACTGAATACAATGAGGACTAGGCCTGCATGTAATGCGTCCATTAAGCCATTACCTTTGCCACTTCATTAAAGATCCCACTCACATTCCCCGCTCGCTCTAATCAAAAGCAGCACAGTATCCGGGATCAATTTTAATAAAATCCTTAACCTTGGCGGCAAAGAGGAAGCTTCTATCAAGTGGAACTTGGATAAAACAATTAGAAATAAAGTGTGACACGTAGACGGGTGAAGTGGTGTGATTTCCAACAGCTTGGGATCATGTGTTCTTTTTTTTTTTCCATATATTTTTATTGAAATTTTTTATAGTACAATACAAACAAATGTTGAACAACCTCACATTCACACATCCATCCATACATCAGACCTGCCTGCATCACATTCAAATGTAGAAATGAGCATAGTTCTCACAGTAATACAAAAATACAATGGGTTAGGATAGACAAGATTTTCCCTTCCTTCCCTTCTTCTTTTCCTTCTTTTTCATAAATGTCCTTCACCTCCACTCCCTAAAATTTCCATATATGGCTTCCACATATTCACAAAGTCCCATTGTTTGCCCTTGGCAATATATGTCAGTCTTTCCAGGCCTAGAGAAACTGCAATTTCCTTCTTCCAGAGTCCCATGGAGGGAGCATCCATACTCCTCCAACATAGCGCAATGGCTCTTCTGGCTTGAAGTAGTCCATAGTCCAGTAATTTAGTTTTTTTCCCCGATTGCTTAAATTCCCTTGGATATATTCCAAGTACACAGAGTTTTCCTTTTAAAGGGATTTTTACCTTAAACACTTCGGACAGATATTTGATAACATCTTTCCAAAAGTCCTGGATTTTAGGACACTCCTATAGACAATGAAGAAGAGTTCCTTTTTCAACTAAACATTTAGTACAGATGGCCGGAATATCATTGGACATATGATGAAGCTTGACAGGTGTTATATAGGTTCTCATGAGCCATTTATATTGCAGTAGTTTAAAGCGTGTGTTTATTGTTTGTTTTTGTGCTTTTAAGCAAGCCTGGTTCCAGTCATTTTCATCTATGTCCTCTTGGATCTCCCTTCTCCAAGCATCCAGTTTATCTGCTGCTGAGTCTTTGGAGGAAAGCATCAGTAAATTATAATATATAGAGAGAAAACCTTTCCCTTTTGTATTCTTAATGCATACCTCCTCTATTTTTGTCAATGGTGGAAGTTCAGCAATCCTTTGCAGTTTTGATGACAAATAGTTTTTCAATTGTAAATATTTAAAAAAGTGCTTTGGGGGTATTAAATATTTTTTACACAACTGATCAAATGTGAGCAGCATGCCATCTGCATATAGGTCTTTAATTTTTTTAATGCCTTTATTTTTCCATATTTTAAATCCTCCATCACTTTTACCAGGCGTGAACTTTTCATTTCCCCAAATAGGGGTAAATTGTGAAAGCGATGGAGGATCGCCCACATATTTATGAGCTGCATGCCAAATTATAATTGTATTTTTCAAGAAAGGGTTCCTTGTATTTTTTTTAATGTCTTAGTGTCTGAAGAATATAGAGAAGTGTGTAAGGGAAGATCTGGAACAGATTTTTGCTCAGGGATCATGTGTTCTTTAAAAAAAACACAAATAGAGCACAGCATGTAATTGGAGCTCTGAAAACTGGCTCAAATTTGGTTTAGCCACAGTAACAGCACAGCTCGAGGCAGCGTTGGTCAGTTAACCACTTCAATCCAGACTGAAGCAGCTCAATAACTACTGGATGAACTGTTATGAATTGCATATCCGGAGGATGAGCGCTAGTGATTTGTCCCGAGAAAGGTGACTAGTAAAATGTCTTGAATGGCAGATTCTGTTTAGGTGTGCGAAACAAACATTGTGCGACAGAATGCTCCCACAGATTTATATACCTGAGGGCCACATCATCCCCGAGAGCTCCCAGTCATCTCTATCTTTTATTATGTCTCTGATGTGTGTCTGATGTCCCTGCAGGTTCAATCTTCCCTGCATACAGACCTTCAGACACCATCTTCAAGATCACCTTCTGGCTCGGTTACTTCAACAGCTGCATCAACCCCATCATCTACCCATGCTCCAACCAGGAGTTTAAAAAAGCTTTCCAGAGTTTACTTGGAGTTCACTGTTTGAGGACGACTCCCAGACCACACCACCATCATCAGAGTCAGATGCAGGGTCACGGCCAGCCCCTCACCCTGGGCCTCGACAGCAGGGGGCCTCCTTCTCGGCTCAGCCCCTCCTCCTCCATGGCCCTCTCGAGAACTCCTTCCTCCAGGGACAGCCGGGAATGGAAGGTCTTTTCCGGAGCCCCCGCGGGCGATTCTGGACCAGCTGAAACGAGCAGAGCGAAAGTGGCCAAACTCTGCAATAAAAGCTTACATCGGACCTGCTGCTGCATCCTCAGGGCCAGGACTCCCACGCGGGAGTCCGGCTGCGCCCACCCCACCTCCACCAGAAACCTTCCCACCATTAAAATCCATCAGCTGTCCCTATCGGAAAAAGGAGAGCCAGTATAGCCACTGTATCGCTTCATCCATTTGTTATGAGTAGCCTTTCAAGGTCGCACATGAGAATAAATGCCCTTTTCCTCCGTTAACATCACAATGGAATGAGCTGGTGGTGAAATAATGGCTGCTTTTACATTTCAATTTCAAATTTCATCTCAGCTTTGAAAGCTTTCTGTGATTTTTTTTAATCTTGATGTTATCACAAGAAAGCAGATTTTTAGCTTTGCACTGCAAGATACAGCTAATAAGGGAAACGATCAAATCTGGGAAGTGCTCGTATGAAGAAAAACCAAAAAGAGCAAAAGATTTTCTATATGTTTACACATTTTATATTCAAGAAAAGCAGTTGAAATGTCTAAAGCTGTGACGAGGGGGGCTCTTATATATTGCATGAGTTCGACAATAATTTCTGAAATGCTGATCAGTGGTGCTCCTGTTGTCTCCAGATTTTGCTTCCTGCTCCTGTGGTGAAATTGTTGCTTGTGTACTGCTCTGTACACAGTGGAAACCGAGAGACCTCACATACTTCTGTGTCACATACAATAAATTTGTAAGACATACTCCTAGCAAGGGATTCATGAGGACATTTTTGGACCTTTGTGTTATTTATTCTCTTTGTTTTCTTTTTCTTTTTAAAATGTTCTTTTTTCTGTCAAACTGGGTTTTATTTGCCTAATATATAGCCCCTCAGCATTTCTAGTTCATCTATTCACATTCCCACAATTACATGTACCTCTGAGCTGTGCCAGATGGATGTCTTAATATACTTGAGTGGAATTTTAACTGACCTTGTGGTTGCTGGCCTCAATCCTGACCGACTCCAAGCCTCTTAGAAAAATTTACCAGATTTAGCGATGTCATGATAAGTCACACACAGTCTCAGGCTTTCTTCTCTCAGTCTGTACTCTTTGTGTTTCTGTCCTTTTTTTTGGTTTTTGTTGGGGGGTTTTTTAGCCACATTTCACACAGAAAGAAGATCTTTGCTTTGGCCTTCGTCAGGTCTTCGGTGTGCGCTGTCTAGTGTACTTCTTCTTATGTGAGTGTTCAGTGGGAGTTCCAGACTGCAAAGTGTCTTTGTTTACGCAGAGGCATCAAAGGGCAAAGGACAACCTCTGCCAGCGCTATCGATTTGTTTTCTCACTCTGTAGCACCATGGTGTACTCTCTTTGTGGGTGCGAGGAGGAAGAGATGCGCTCGGCATCTTTAAGCCAGTCTTCCTCTCTGTACGCTGGAGTTCAGTCGTAAAAGGGGAGTCGACAGCTTTCAACCCCAGGGGAGGGACCCGGCAGTGCAGCCGGAGTGCTCATCTGTGTCCGAGCTGTCATTGACTGTGAACCTGTAAATCACACGTCCCTGCGCAGATGCCATTAGGAGTAGAGCTGCCAGCTCCAGCAATAACGTACAGATGGTACAGACGACCTAATTCACATCTCCCTCTGTTATCTCTCCATAGAGCCCTGGGATTATAAAGAAAAATCTCAACCAGCAAAATACCTGTGTGCAGCGCTTTATAAAGTTATACCATCTTCCAAATGCAATAGCTGCAATGAATACTATAATTAGAACTTAGGGGTTGTGGGAGTCAGACGCAGAGTGGAGCAGATCAAGAGCGATTCTCCTCTGTTTCACCAGAAACACCCACTGTTTTTATCCAGCAGCCTAACACCGTGTATTTAGGGTTAAATTCCAGGGTATGCCATCTTCGCTATTCTTTATTGTGCGTTTGCTCTGATAAACTGAAAAAAAGTGCAGACAATCACTACAATCACTGAACCTGAAGAGGGAATAAATGTAAGGCTTACTGCCTTCACTTACTTGTGGATGATGTTGTGGTCATGACAAATCAATTCTGGGAGGGATTGTGGTCTTATAATAGCACTGTCTGTTTCACTGGATTGACAGCAAAGCAAGTGCTGCTGATGACTCATGGTTGCACTTCCCCAAGAGGGTTTAGCTTTGTAAACTCCCTGATGTGTTTTTTTCTTCTTCTTCTTCCTTTCTAAAGCTTTCATCAGTGGGTGAAGATGTTGACATAAAAGGATTCCCCTCTCCGGTTTAATCAGTGCGCTCATCATGCTAAGTCCTAATTGGACAACTGTCAAACAGCCAGGGGCTTCACTCTACATAATCACAGAAGTTTTTAACTGATGTGAGCATTCAGTGTGACGGAGATGTCATGTTCGGTTCATTTTTGCTGGAAGCATCCCTGTGGGAAGAAGCGACTGAGGAGCTGGAACATAAAAGGAGAGTGAGAACCACAACCCTGTGGCTCCACCTAGTGTCTCACTGCCTCTCTGCATGCACGTCCACATAGATCCTTTTGCAAAGGATTGTTACAGAGTTGCACATCCTTAAAAAAGTCCCCGGAAACAATGGTACAATATATAAAAGCACTAGTCCCAGTGAATCAATTACAGTTAATTTATTTCAGGATATTTTAATCAGGAGATTTACTTAAGTAAAAGTATACAAGATAAAAACAAGCTGAAGGAAAAACCATTTTTAATTATAATAGAGTGAGAAATATTCACGTTAATTACAAATCATTGTTATTAATATTAATTAATTATCTAGAAAATTTCACCCCTGTTATTAAAGAGCCCTCAAAGTCACATTCTAATAATATTCATATGAACAGAAGATGGATAGTGTTTATTTTCACACCAAATGTAAGGCAGGTTTGCCAACTCTCTCCGTGTCACAATCTTTTGTCTTCTTACACTGCTGAAATAAATCTCACACTGAGTTAAATAAATAAATAAATAAAAATAATATTAATAAATGATTAAAGCCAGTCCATAATGAATTAATGTTTGGGTCAAAAGGCATATTTTAGTCTTAGCATCAGACACAATAGACACCAGATAATAAAAAAAAACTCAACTAAACTAAAAAATTATTTTTAATTAAATGTAATTAATTAAATTAAAGACGCCTGATTTGCCAGTGCTGGCACAGCCCTGCCTGCGAAAGGCTGTTTAATGAGACTCACCAGTGACTGTAGCCTAATCCTAGTTTGACAAAATGTTACCCTGAGGTGTTTTTGTTGCATCCAGCTGTTTGACTTTATTAGAAGTCTTTATTAACACTCACACAGTTGGGACCCCTGCTGTTCGTCTGCAAAGGAAGGCAGTTGCAGCCATCTTTGCATGTGAAATACTCAATCGATTATTCCCCACACAACGAAATAGCGTCAGTCAGAACCCAGCGGTGACTCATAATCTAATTTCCTGCAGCAGAGACAGGTGAACCGTTGCACGCACTGTTTTTTGGCCTCAGCTTGAGTGCTAAGTCTAATCAGAGTTTATTATTTAATCAGTTTTTCTGTCAAATTGCAAAGCAACTATTTGTTTGCAACAGTGCAAATGTTTTCCCATAACTATAGTGTGCTCTATAATCATTAGTATTTAAATTAAATGGTCTTTACTAGGCTTAAGGAAAATATAATATTATATAATTTGTATAATATATACAAATATGTAAGACAATGAAAACAATGAAAATACATTTTGTTATAATACAGGCTGCTGTAGTTGGATGAATTATAACACATGTACAGAATTCTTAGTGTAGCAAGTCATTAATTAACAATTTCAAGATCAACACAGGATACTTGAGGCATGGATAAACTGTTGGGGGTGTTTAGTATTATTGTGGTGGGTGGATTGGATTCCACAGAGCTGTAGTACCTACAGAGGGATAAAGCTGATGAGCCGTACTGTGGAGATATGGGAAAAATGTGACAATTAGCGAGCAGCAGCATGGCTTCACGCTGAGAAAGAGCACTACAGAAGATTTGTGACAGAAGGATAGCAGAAAGAGTGAAAGGAAAGGTTTACAAGATGGTAGTGATGTATGGATTGGAGATGGTAACACTGACAAAAAGACATGAGGCAAAGTCAGAGCAACCAGGATGGTCGAGATTAGACAGAATATCTCAGAGGGACAACTCAGGTTGAGAAGTCTGGACATGCAGAGAGGCCGAATAGCATTGGACAAATGGGGGATGACATCATTTTTTATGATGTCATCACCCAGGGAAAATGGGTAAGTGACGCAATGTTTTCATTACATCTTAAATAATAATAAGCGATGTGAAATTCCCTTTACTGGGACAGTGAAGGGAATTTTTGTCGTGTGGTTTCTAGTTCATGGAACTGTTGGATTTTCCTGAACGCCATTTTCCTCTCATCTGAGGGGAATCCACACTTGACCCTGTGTGGATTAGAGAAAATCCAACTTGCACACCCAGTTCTTGTTTTAAACTAATTTCCCCTGGAAAAAGAACTGTTGAAAGAAATTATTAAAAGCTCCAAATTTCCACGACATTCATGCTCAACACGAGTGTATGTAAACTGCTGCTTGGGATTACTTTGGACCAAAGAAGATGAAATAACTTCATTTATTTTCAATAATATTTTATAGATGAGGTGACATAATGTGTTTCTCTTCGCCTTGTCAGAGTCCTTCCAAGTGGTGGTGAGAGGAAGTGGATTCCTTCCCGCCCGAAATGTTGACAAAGTGCTGTGCAGCTTTCGAATCAACGACACCCTAACTAAGAGTAAGTGAAGCATTGCTTATCAGGGTGTTACCCCTTATTCACTGCATGAGCTATTTTATTACTATATAACATCATATCTGATTATGCTGTTAAACTATGACAAAGACGGCTGGAAAACACAGATGAGTGTGTGAGACGTTGTGAAATTCACCTAAATTACACCGGCCTGATTTTCCCAAAAGATAAACACTACGTGAGCCACACAGCTGGAGTCCTCGGTGATCAAACGAGCAGCCAGGTTTTATTTATGCTTTTTTTTTAAACACATGGTGTAATTTTATAGTCGGGAAAAAACATAAAAATTAAAACAGGAGATTAAGTTACTGTGACACCTGAAAGTCTGTTTGCGATGAAGCGTAAATGCTGACAGAAAACCTCTTTTTTGTTTTCTTTTGAAGGCTTTGGGAGTTTGAATTAAAAGACTTTGAAGGAGACGACGCCAAACCTCTTCTGAAACTGGTAAGTCTAGAACACTCACAAGTAATTTGGAGATTTCTTTTTTTACATAACCTCTGAACAAAACTGCACTGTAAATGTGTTTTCTGTTTCAGGTATGGGCAGTGAACAATATTAATAAAATAAGGGACATAGCCCGGATGCTCCTTAAATTTCCAGAGGCTATACCTCCTTAATTTCATCTGGGTCACATCTGACATACAATTAACAGTCCAGCTACAGTCTTGAAATATTTCTGTGGTGCTTTAAATATGTTTAAAAGATATTTAAATAGCCTTATTCTACAGAACACTTAAACTCCTCAGCATGATGAACGATTCCGTTTAAATTCTTAAAGACAAGAACCAGGAAGTTCTACTTAACAACATTGCAAACTTTGCACCAGTGCTGCTCAAGACGATTGCTGGTGTAGCAGAGAATCACGTATCCAATATCTTTAAGCCCCCTTCAAGTCTTCCAATGTTTGATGTTCTTCCAAATGAAGAACCTCCTTCAGACAGTCCTTCAACGCCCGATGTTCCACCAGTTGATAAACTTCCCTCTGAAAATGTGCCAGTGTTGAATGTTCTTCCCAGTGAGGAACTCCTTTCTGAAAGTTTGCCAGTGCCTAATGTTCCCTGTGAGGAACTTTCTGCTGAAACTGCATCCATGTCTGAGACAGCTGAGACAGAGGAGTCTGAAGACCTTAAAATCAAACAGAAGACAAAAAAAGGCTTCTTCCAAAAATTAAAAATTCTGTGCAGTTGCTGTGTCAGACCGAAAGAAACTGACTGACAGAGAAACTGAAATCAAATTAAAAAATATAATTAATTAAAAATAATATTTTTTGCACAAGTCTCCATCTATGATTAAAGATGATTTTCTTTCAGATGTTTATAAGAGTCTCTTACGGTTCTCTAAATACCTTCACAAGTGTTGTTAACATAACATACTGATGTTAATATTTATAATAGAATTTCAACTTAACTCTTAACATGTCAACAACAGTAAGTGAAACTGGTAAATAACACTAGAGAATGCATTTCCTGTAGAAAATGCAGTGTAAATGCTAATAGCTGAATGGTTTGAGCTGAATTTTTATAATTGCTGAATCTTTGGAAAACAATGTTTAATGATGTGAAATACACCGAGTCATTCACCTGACAGCCAAAGTGCAGAACTGAAATTCACACAGAAGAACAAACTAGCTGAACATGTTGAAAATGTACATAAGAAAAACTGTCTAATGACAGAAGAAAATTAACCCCATTCTAGAAAACATCTGAATGAATATTGAAAGCTCATATTCTTTAAATCACTGGGAGAGTGGAATTAAATGTCTGAACTCAAGAATCTCAAATAATTCTTGGATAATTATCCAAGACTGTAACTATGATCAAAACACTTTTTGAACCATGAGGGTCCCAAGGACTTGGTCTACACAACAGTGTGTTTTGTATTTTCCTGGTGTCAAAACATCTTTTATTTATTAGAAAAAAGAAAGAAGTCAGTACCACAGGTTTTATTTTTATTATTTTAATCCACTGAAGTCAACACAACCAAATGCTGACAGGATCGATGATTTCCTCCCAAACTCTGGTATCCTACAAAACATACATGAGCAGTAGTATCACACTAGGTGGAGAAGGGCAAACAACAGTGCTCAACATTACAACCCAATGACCATTATCAAGAAAGTTTCCCAAATGTAAATCACTTCACATTATAGCTTGGCATACAAAACCTACACTTTGACAAGGCAATGAGGAGGGGGGAAAAATCCAGTGTTTACAGTATGGCTGCACAACGCTGTGTGACCGATACGGTTACTAGCTTGAGTGAATCTGGTGTTGACAACGTCAGGCAGATAGATAGAGAGGAAGGAAAACGATATACCCGGTAATTCATTCACAACACTAACACCGAGAACAGTGGACACATCATCAGCACACTGTGTGGGGGGTTTCATGTACATACAGAAGCATTTCTTTTTTTCATCAGGTCTCAAAAAACAACTCATCGTTTCACATCTTTAAAGAGCCTTCATAGATACAGTGTGCTATCAATATCTTTACAGAACAGGCAGGCAAGTATTTCAACACATATCCTAAAACATACAGACAAATCTGTTACAAATAAAAAGTTGCAAGCTCACATACAGTTTCAACCATTTGGATTGTTACAGGTGCAAAACGTGTTCTGTTAAAACTGGGTAACTGGTGACTCGACTCCGGCTGCTGTTATTACAAAGCTTACACGACTGCTGTGACATCATCTGCACATATACAGCAATGGTCATATATATTTTTATATATATATTTATAGCACCAGGTGCAGAGAGGTTGTGGGCAAACCTTCCAATCGAGCTTCTTCGACTGACTATATCCTTAACCACATCCAGTGTTGCTATTATTGGAAGCTTTTCGCCCAGACAACCTATCAACCAACATGAGGGGAAAAAACGCGAGGAAGAAATGAGGGAAGAGTGTGTTTCTCAGGCAGAACACTAGCAATTTCTCCCCCGGGGTGAAGCTAAATGAGTGGTTTAACCCTAAAAATACCCTTTTCTTTTCCTTTCAGTGCAGTCAGCGTTTTCCAAAATGACTTAAAAATGTTAAAACATAAAACATCAAAAAGACAATATTTTTAAAAAAATGGAAACAGAGTGCAACTATATCACTAAAGGAAGACAGGTGAATTGCTCAGCTCAATACATGGCTTAAACTTAAAACCAAGCATAAATTCAAATACTGCAGACTTGAGGTGTTATTGAAAAACAATATTCTACTATCTAATTTCTCATTTCTGAACAAACAGTCTCATAACAGTAGAAACAGCATTGTTAACGGTGGCAACAGAGGCTCTGCTTTCAGCTAAAGATGGCTGATGTCTGAGAACCACCAAAACATTCTAATACGTGGAAAACGAACAGCGCAAGAAGAACAACCGCCAAAGGTTCCTGTTGCTAAAATATTCCTTGGGGTGAATTTTGGGTCAGCTTATTGAGCCAAGAGGGCAAATAAACAATCACATGCAGCTGAAAATATACAAAAAAATGTAAACAAATTAATTTCATCAATAATCAAACTGGCCGTGAAAACAGCATTAAAAAAAGAGCTGCTTCAATTCACTTGATCCTTCCTCGGTATTTAACTATCTCGAGACGGTGAAGCGAAATGGAATAGTGCTTTCTTTTTTCTTTGCATGAGGTGACGTGGTGGTATGTGTGAATATTAATAAATGGTGTGGGCTGCATAGGGGAGTCGGAGGTGATCAGCAAAGGGACGTGATGTGACATTTGTAAGAGCAGCCTCTGGTCCCGTGTGGCCCTGCGACCCCCCTCCCTGGCTATGTGGAGAAAAAGTGCTTAGCCGAGGCTGGTGATGTTAGCTTTTCCACCGGGAGGAGCCACGATGCGTTGAGTGGTGCGACGAGGAACGTTGTCATCAATTTGGGCGCCTAAAAATATTTTCGAATAAAATATTAGACAATCTAAATGGCCAGCTGTGAAAAAAGGCAAACTGGCAGGTGTTCTGACTCACCAGACAGACTGAAGCCAGACTGGTGAAGGTTGCGCACAGGCTGGTGAGTAAACTGCTGTTGTTGCTGCTGCTGCTTGGCAGGGGAAGTCTTCACCGAGGAAACTGTGGACATCACCTTGGGAGTCACAGTCACCTCACAAACTGGCCCGTCGTACAGACCCCTCGGGACTCCTCGCAGCTCTGTGAGCTAAACATAATAACACGGTCATTCGTATTATAAGAATGAGGTCTCCGCAGCTGTGGCTGCTCCTTAGATACACGCACAGGACTCACCCTGCTGCGAGCTTTTATCCTCTTGTAAACGTGGTCCGGGAAGGGTTTACGGCCGATGTAGCGCCCACAGCCCTCCGTGGTGTGAAGGCTGCCCTCCTCCAACACAATCTTGCCCTGGCTGATCACCACCAGAGGACCTCCACGCACTTCTGTCCCCTCGAAGATGTTGTACTCCACAGCCTGGAACACGAAGAAGTTTTATGGTTTTACAAGATTAGCAGAAATCTCTTAAAAGTCCTAAATAAATATCTGAGGTACAGAAGCAAAAGTAAATTTCCCTGATATCTTATATTGCATCATATCGATTTTTTTTTTTTTGCCTGCTTTAATCCTTTCCCTCAAAAAGGCGACCATTTGACGACCTCCTCTGTACCTTAATGATGAGTTAGAATAGAATAGAATAGAATTCAACTTTATTGTCATTGCACATGCACAGGTACAGGGCAACGAAATGCAGTTTGCATCCATCCAGAAGTGCTTTAGTGATATAGATATATTACAATATATATTAGCAATAATATAGATATGTAAGTATATTACAGAAATGGGTCTATTATGTTATAATGTACACGGTATGAAGTATGTTGTGAATATTCTATAACTATAAGTATGTACAGGCTGTAGTGAGTACAAGCTATGTACAGGATATGAACAGGATATAAATATGAAAAACTATACAGAATATGAAATAAATAACTTTACAGGAATCTGAGATATACAGCTATACAGAAATGGGAACTATGCAAGTTGTAAACAGTTGTAGGGTTAAAAATTATCGTATGTACAGAATGATTGTTTACACAGAGCTATACAGTAGTGCAGTTAAGGTAAGTGAGGGTGTGGATAATTTCTACAGAGGCTATATAAAGTGCTAGTGGTTGTGAGTGGTGGTTCACTCCATGTTATTATTGTGTGTTTGAGGGTACAGTTGTCCATTGTGTGTGTGTGTGTATGTTCAGTCCATGAGTTTAACGTGGGTCAGATGTCAGGAGGCAGAGTTCAGGAGTCTGACAGCTGTGGGGAAGAAGCTGTTCCGGTACCTGGTGGTCTTAGTCCGGAGGCTCCTGTAGCGCCTCCCAGAGGGCAGGAGGGTGAAGAGTCCATGTGATGGGTGACTGGGGTCTCTGATGATTTTCCCAGCCCTTTTCAGACACCGCTTCCTGTAGATGTCTTTTATGGCAGGAAGTGGTGCTCCGGCGATGCGCTGGGCAGTTTTCACGACCCTCTGCAACGCCTTCCGGTCCGAGGCAGAGCAGTTCCCGTACCAGACTGTTATACAGTTGGTCAGGATGCTCTCGATGGTGCAGCGATAGAAGTTCACCAGGATGTCTGAGGACAGGTGGTTCTTCCTCAGAGTCCTCAAGAAGAAGAGGCGCTGGTGAGCCTTCTTGACCAGCTTGGAGCAGTTGGTCGTCCAGGTGAGATCCTCGGAGATGTGGACTCCCAGGAACTTGAAGCTGCTCACACGCTCCACAGCCGTCCCCTTAATGTGGATGGGTGGATGTGGGTCAGCATTCCTCCTGTAGTCCACGATGAGCTCCTTGGTCTTCTCGGTGTTAAGCAGCAGGTTGTTTGTGTCGCACCACTCAGCCAGACGATCCACCTCCTCCCTGTAGGCGGCCTCCTCGTTGTCACTGATGAGGCCAATCACCGTGGTGTCATCTGCAAACTTAATGATGGTGTTGGAACCATCAGCAGGTCTGCAGTCGTGGGTGAAGAGGGAGTAGAGGAAAGGGCTCATCACACAGCCTTGTGGTACACCGGTGTTCATTGTGATGGTAGATGAGCAGCGGTTATCCAGCCGGACATGTTGGGGGCGGTTGGTCAGGAAGTCCAGTAACCATTTGCAGATGAGGGAACTGATACCCAGGTCTGTCAGTTTCCTGATGAGTTGTGAGGGGTGGATTGTATTGAACGCTGAACTGAAGTCTATAAACAGCATTCTGGCGTAGGTGTTGTTGTTGTCCAGGTGTGAGAGGACAGAGTGCAGTGCGATGGAGACTGCATCCTCTGTGCTCCTGTTCTGGCGGTATGCGAATTGGTGGGGGTCCAGGGTGGGGGGGAGACAGGATTTGAAGTGTGCTAGGACCAGCTGCTCTAAGCACTTAGTGATGATGGGGGTGAGTGCTACTGGGCGGTAGTCATTGAGGCAAGATGGGTTGGAGTTTTTGGGTATCGGGACGATGGAGGTGGATTTGAAGCAGGCCGGTACCACAGCGTGGGCCAAGGACAGGTTGAATATGTCTGTCAGCACTCCTGCAAGCTCCTCAGAACACGCTCTGAGAACACGCCCGGGGATGCCATCGGGACCTGCAGCCTTGTGGACATTGATCCTGCTCAGCACCGCTCCTACATCGGTGGGGGAGAGAGTCAGAGGTTGGTGGTCTGGCGTCACGTCTGCTTTGGTTGTGGTTGTGGGGTTCCCTCGCTCAAAACGAGCATAAAAGTTGTTGAGCTCGTTGAGGAAGGAGACATCAGAGGATGCGGGGGAGGGTTTGGTGGTCCTGTAGTCTGTAATGGTCTGGAGTCCTTGCCACAGTTTTAGTATATATCAATAAAAATGTGGTTTCCGGGTTTTTCCAAGAGTTACTTCTGATGTACACCCAGTCTATAAGCACAACTGAAATATGACAGAAACCCCTCAGCTGAGAGCTTTAAGTCAAGTTGGCTTCAAGGGGTAAACAGTTAACAAGATGCCATTTAGTATAGTGAACAGTGCAACAAGTCATTTTTTAAATTTAAAATTTGCATAATAAAACAGAGGATATATTTGAAGCTTATTTTTCACTCAGATTCCTTGTTATTCTCTATCTTTTGTCACTCCTGCCTGTTAATACCATATTAGTACCTCACTTGCTAACACAGACCAGGCTCAGCATGCAAAGAGCATTTGAGCTTAAGAATTAGGTCACATTATGTATAAGACACACAAATGACTAAATATATTGGGAATCAAGAGTCGTAACAAGCTATGTAAATATCTGACCAGGTTGTGGCTCTTAGCTGAGATGATCTTAGTGACGTCTGGGTCCCACAACACAAGGTCGGCATCGGACCCCACGGCGATGCGGCCTTTGCGGGGGTACAGGTTGAAGATCTTGGCCGCGTTAGTGCTGGTCACTGCCACAAACTGGTTTTCATCCATCTTTCCGGTCACCTTTAGTGACACGACAACAGATCGCTTAATTTCAGTGAGTGTAAACATGCGGCGAGGTTTGCCGGGGATTTTGCTTTATGTTCCAAATTTTCTGGAATGCGTGAAAAGTGGGTCACATTAAGCTCACCACACATTTGTCCCAGATTAGGGACATCCTCTCCTCGGTGCCGTTGGTTCCCTCTGGGATGAGGGAGAAGTTATCTTTGCCTACCGCACGCTGAGAAGTTTGGAAAGTACAGTGAGCACTTCCGGTCACCTGCAAGTCCCCGCTACATAAGAAACAAAGCGAGATATCCTTCATGTGTGTGATGTGTAATGTGCCATTTTAGATTAATTCATCCGAAAATGTTTGAAATGTAACATTTTTATTAAGGCTGCTCATGGAAATGTTATGATTATCTGCTGTCATCAGGTGTTCGATAATAAATGTGATTACAGATACAGCTGAAAATTCAAATGCAGCACACAGCTGTAACATCTGTCAAATCACTGCGTTACAGCTGTTTATGTCCTAGCTTAAAGCACCTACCATGACAGCAGGGAGTTGAGGTAGTCGGGGGTGGTTGGATCAGGACTAAGTGGTGGAGAAGTGACAAAGGCTGCTGCCTTGGCCCAGTTCTTACTCCAGTAATGAGTACCATCTGTGCCCAAGCTAGCAGAGATGGGCTCTCCATAAACCACAGCACCTGCAGGAGCAGACAGGATGATGTCAACGCTACGTGTCAGGAATACAAGCAGAGTAAAAAAAGAGAAAGTATTTTTATAAGTTTCTCTTCTTACCCCTTTTTCTAGCCAGAGCAATGACATCAGCAGCACTCTTGCTCATCACCTTGGTGATGTAGAGGGGACAGTTGGTCTGATTGGCGATGGTGACAGCACGATTGACCGCCTCGGCCTCTACCTGCGGATAATGAGGTGAGACACAGGTGATTCTTCTGTTCCACACTATATCCAGGCTGTCGCTTGTCACTCTTAGACATCATCAGTCTTACCTCCTCGGGGCGGCTGAGCACGTGACCTTCAGGTCCTGTGATCCCCAGCTCTAGAATACGTCTCTGCTCCTAAAACATCCACAAAAACATTATTATCAAATACTGAAGTATCTGGTTTGACATCACTGACTTTATAAGGGGCTACGTTACCTCTGCAATGATGTCTCCATTCTCAGCATGAACCTGGGCGATGGCTCCGAGATCTCTGATGACACTGAACACCTCGTAGATCTACAAGAACATGGAGAAAAGTGGTCGAGCTCATTGGGGGGGGTGGGGGTCATTTATACCAAAGACATCTAAAAGCCTACAAAACATGTGCTGTGACAGACGACTCAGCAGAGATCCCAGCAGCCAAGCATACCTGAGAGTCAGAAAGTTGGAAAACATCCTTATAAGCCAAATAGACCAGGAAAGAGTTGACACCTGAAGGAAGAAAACTTATGAGAGAAAACAGCCAAAAGGTGGAATAAAGAGAGCAAAAGAGGGAAAAACCCAAAGCGAAGGGAGGAAGTAAAAAAACCAAAAGGATAAAAAAAAAATTGCACAGCAAAAATTTTAGGTTATTGCAGGTTGATTTTCTTTCCTACGCAGTCAGAGAACCACTTTTTACAACAGGGAAATGGCAACATTTCACCACCCCAGTAAAAAGTCAGATAAGTCTAAAATTTTGAGCCGTACGTGGGAGACATGAGCTGAGTACAACTCCGACTACATACCATGGTCCTTCACTAAAGTCTCCATCTCTTCCTGGTTGCCTTTGTTCCACTCTGTGATGTCCACATGCAGAGAATAGTCACAGCAAGACTTGCTGTCAGCCCACTCTCTCCACTGTGTGAAGGCAGCAACCAGGCTGACGCCAGGCTCCGGCACCACATGGTCAACTATAGAATACAAACAAGCAGGTCTGATTTCATGTGCACAAGCAAACTGTTAAATTAAATCATACGCTTGATGGCATTCACATCTGCAATGTCATAATCCCCAAAACAACATCGCTGTATGTGTAAACTGGCTGAAAATACACGAGCAAGTCTGTCTGATGTGTCACATACTGATCATGGTTGTCCCCCCAGCCAGGGCCGCCCTGGTACCCTGGTAGAAATCATCCGCAGCCACCATGCCTCGGTCAGGCATCTGGAATCGGGTGTGCACGTCAATACCCCCGGGCATCACCATTCTTCCATGAGCCTCAATGATTTTAACTCCACCAGGAACAATAAGGTTGTCTCCAATTTGCCTCAATGAGACAATCAAAAAGAAAAAAATCAGGCATAAAGAAGTGAATGAAGTTACAAAAAGCAAAAGCAGAAAAAGAAGGACTTACTTGATGACTCCATCTTCCATGTAGATATCAGCCAAAAACGACTGATCATCGTTCACTATCTTCGCCCCTTTGATCAGAAGGCGGTCACTCTGAAAGGATGAGACAGCATTTTCTCAGCATTAGCTAAACCAAGCAATAAATATTTTATTTTAACTTCCAGCAGCCAGCAGTTTGATCCATGACTCAACAGAAAATCTTTTACCCACAAACACAGTTTTAGAAAAGAAGAGTGACCGAAGCTAAAGCTGTGAATATTTCCCAGATTGCTCAAAGTCTCATGCAAAGCATGGCTTGATCCATACCAATCCTCAACCTGTCTACATGATGACTAGGATTAATTTAGTAGACTTATTCATGCATAACAGACACATCATTTGAAGAGAGGGAAAGATTCTTAGCGCAGGCTCTTGAGTGACACAATTGCCTCCACCTGAATGAGATGAAAGGAAAGCATAACAGGCTGGCCTACTTCTCCTAAAGGCTTTCTGGGGTCTCCGAAGATATAAAAAAACGTTTTGCAGCAAAACTCACAGCAGGAAACACTCAGTGTGTCCAGCTTTACAGACTGCAGGAAGCATTAAGTGTACAGGGCATGGCTGACATGATCTCACAAACCACTGCGCTGACATAAGTGGGTCATTTAACCTGTGTCCTTTCTGTGCCCGAGTGGTCAGCAGCTAGTGTACTGAGCTTGCGGTATACACATACAATATCAAATGTAGTCCTCAACTTCCAAAATGAATGTGCCAACATCTAAATCATATATCAGATGCTGATCATTACCATAAACTCCAAAATAAGAAAAAGCAACATCTTCATCTTTTATGCATCAATTATCAGACAATTACCACACAAATATATTGGGTAGCCAGAATCGAAACTATCGGAAATATTAGCTATTTGCTGATCCATCGTTTCAGCATTTAGAATCACGGATATGTTAAAGTTAAAAAGCAAAGAGAAGATGAAAGAAACACCCTTCAATTATTTGTTTGCATAGTTTGTCCAACAGATGGCGCTAAGGAACTTCCCTCCTGGCAACGCATCCTTAAAATGCACAAAAAGGGTACTCTGTTTCACCTTGGTGTGTCTGAAAGGAAAACTATATCAGAGGATATACCATAACTTTAAGTCATTGTTTTAAATAAAAAGCATTTGTTTGACCCTAATCTTAGTTTTGTGTTTTGTTTTTTAATTAAAGACAAAAGCCGTTGGCATGTCTCTTTTAATATTACTGTGTAATAACCATGAATCAACTATTAACAGACAAATTCTGGATATTGATGGATATGACACAGTTAGAGATTACAAAGAAAAATTTAAAAAGACCTATACAAGAGCCAAACTCTATAAAAGAACACACAGCCTCAATCAAAATCAAGCTGTGCGACAAACAACTGCACCTCAATATGGTGCTAGCAGAGGTTAAGTTGCTGTGAAACTCTTAAGGCACATTCTTCAAAGGACTGCTATTATTCCTGCTTTAGTGTGCTTTGAACAAATTCAGCTAGTGCTTTTCAGACTAACCTTGGCATTTTGTTTAAAGCTTTGCAGAGTGAAACTATCTAGTTCATTCACTCCAGACTAATAGGTGGTGTTGTACTGAGTGTGAAAGCCTGGGAAAGGCTGGCTGTAGAGTTGCTGCTGTCTGCATGGTGTGTCTGGGATGTCAGACTCGTGTGTTTATGACCCTGGATCGACCTGCGAAGGACCTGACAACCATCTGTATGAAACACAGCCAGTACATAAAAGATTTTGATGTGATTAAGTGATCAAACATAAAGCTGCTGAGTCTATATGCTGCAGAATCAGCCCTCTTGCTGCATGATGAAAGCATAGGGTTTGGATGGGAGCTGTGCAATGACCTACTTTGCGAGTGAGGTTTTACTTCTTTTAACTATCACAGCAAGCCTGCTGCATTCCCCCTAATGATTATGTGTGGTCTGGGTGAAGAGCTGCACCATAAATCAAAGCAAAATTAATGTATATTAGCAAATCAGGATCTGTAGCAATATTTGACTGAATATGAATCAGGATTTTTTTTAATCCATAAACAAGAAAGAAAGACAACAAAAAAACACATAGTCCACTGAAGAGGGCAGGCATGGTGGATGCTGGAGGATAGAAGGTGGAAGATGAAAAACGACACAGTGAGGGAATCTGTGTCTAAACCTGTTAACTACACCCTTCAGGCTGAGGATGCTCTGAGAGAATAAGGGCTAATAATGGCAGCTAAATGACCTGATCTGAGTATTCATTACAGAGAAAAAATTGTAAGACCCAGATTTCAAATGAGGAATTGTTAAAAGGCTTGCACACTAGCTGGTTACCATCCCAGGCTGTCGGTATGTGGAGCTGGGCTGCTGCTGCTGCTGCTGTTGACAGCGTCAGTGTAAATGGATGGATAAGCGCTGGCTAGCTTTTGGTCTAAACTGTGAAGCTCACCGTACCCTTTATACACCCTTTATACACCTCCACTGCAGGACAGATATGATAAAATGAAACAAAACTCACTGTAATTCGTGGGATGTTCTTCTTTCCTTGGTACCCCGACATTTTGAAGCTCTCTCCGACACGGGTGCCCCCTGCCTCTTGGCTAACGCTAGCTAGCGAGACTGGAAAACCTCAGCTGCCAATGAAAGGATGAATGGATGCTCCGCTTGTTGGCCAGTCGACGCCCTGAGAGAACAATGCCTCTGTCTGAAAATGTCTCTATATATGAAGTCAAGTTCGCAGCGTGCGGCCTAAAAACAGCAGCCTAAAACGACAAGTTGTACCTCTGTCTCGCACTCGTAGACCTTGATTCACTCCTATAACGGGTCCCTGAAACCCAGACGAGCTCGAAGGAGAGGAGGGCCACAATGAGGAACGGCGCATGCGCACTGCCCCGCCCTGCTCTGCTTTAGCTCCATGTTTCTGTCCTGATGTGATACATGCAGTTTGGAGGCGAAATATGTTTTGCACAACCTGTTAGATCAGACGGACACGTCAGGGGATAAAAGGAGTACTTTAACAAAAAGATTAATCTCCTGATCTAGAAGTTGAACAGTTTATACAACTGCTCATATGAAAGGCTACTCTTCTCACAACAGCATTTTGGCACTGGATTTACAGTTTGTGACATACCATGCATTGATTGTTGTATGGATAAACTTTTGATAACTATAACCAGTAGAGCTACAGTGGGGGAAATAATTATTTGATCCCTTGCTATGTTTGTAAGTTTGTTTACTTGCAACAAATATGAAGAGTATCTCATTTTTATGTCCCCCTCCTTATGTCCCATGGCTCATGTACAGACTCGTCTGAAGTTCTCCAGTTTGTCAGCGAAAATTTGGGAGAAAGCGCTGTGGTCAGATGAAACCAAAATTCAGCATTTTGGCATGGTTGAGGAAGCAGAGTATGTTCCAATGAACACCAACCCCACAGTCAAGTACAGGGGTGGGAACATTATAGTTTGGGGCTGTTTCTGCTGACAGTACAGGATTACTTTATCTCATTGAAGGGCCACTGGGGCCATGTACCATACCGTCTTGGACGACTACCTTGTTCCTTCCATTTCTATGTAAGTGAGCAAACTTACAAATTCAGGAAGGATTAAAATAATTATCATCTTTACAGTAAATCTACAGACCTTATACTGTATGACATCTTCCAAACTATCTGACAGTGTGTTTCTTCACCGCTGTTATTAACAGTGCACTAAAGAGTAGAAATGCTAATAAAAAGCACAACTATAACCCTATCTTTTATAAAAATTAAAACGTCCACATTCATGAAGATCATCTGAAACCTCTTTAAATGAACTACTAACAACAAATGAGGAAGCAACAGACATTTTATTTTGGATTCACACACATTCACTTTCATCCTTATTACGCTGAGTGCTTTGTTTAATGGTGATGAAATGTAAATGACTTCCAAAGACAGCAGCTGCATTTGTTTCAGCCTCTGTATTCAGTACAAAGTCCATTCAAGTTTTAACACACTGCTCACTATTCAGCTGTGCAGAAAGCCCATTATGATGATATGTGCCTTTTATACTTGAAAAATGAATTCAATTCTATGGATCTCTATTTACTTCCTTTGTATTTTTTTTTCACATCAGCCACTGTATACAGTACAAACTTTATATTCCAAAAATTCCAAGTATTGCACACTTATCAACTGTACATAAATCTGTTTTCACATGCACAGTTTAGGAATTAGTACGAGTGCTTCCAAACCAACACAGCCAACAGCCAATACTGTAAGTTATAGCCAATTTTTCCATATTGTTATGGTCTGATCCATTTACAGACACTGACAGAATAATCCAGTCAGCATATCAGCATCAATATACAGAAATGCATGCATTTTCTCCAGAAAATAATTTCTTTAAAAGGTACACAGACACTGTACGCTAGATGAAATTACTGTACAGTGAAATCCAGATTAAAATCTGATAACACTTTTAAACGAGAACCCCTAGAAACCCCTTCTTCCTCCTCCGTGGCGATCCTTTCTGCCACTGAAGCTTCAATTAAACGACAGCAAAAACACATTACTTACACTGCCACGATGCATGAGATATAATACGCATTAGTATCACTGTATAAACAGATTATACAATGTCGGAAAGTATCTATTACAAGGGGCAGATCACAGCTTAAATTAATTTTTCACATCTACATCTTTAAATACCTAAACATATAAGAAAATGTAAAAAAAAAAAAAAAAGTCTCAAGATAAATCACCGATGTGCAGTGGTGAAGCATACAAATTTGGCACTTTGCCACTGATGCTATATTATGTGTTAAAGAAGAAGATATGTAGGCAACAAAACAAATAAAAATAGCATATGGCCTGGTATACTGCGTTCCAGCCTTTAGGTTGCCACTATTATAGCATATTCCAACTATTTCTGTAAAATTCTGGAGCTACATACAAGATAAATGTTTACGCTTTCCAACCTTCAGAACAAAAAAGCTTTTAAACCCTCTGCGGTCAAAAAGATATAACTTCTATTATTAAAAATGTGTGGAATTTAAAAACTGATCCCACAGTGCAGTACCCCGTCCCCCTACTACAACCACGCTTTCACTGCACCTCTAATGTTAAGCTCAATAAGTTAAGGCGATTCAAGTCCCTTTTGTTCCCAGAGCCGATTAATTAGTTTCTTGCAGATATTAATTACGAAGGCAACAGAGGACAGACGCAGTCCAATTTCTTGTAACTTAACAACAAGGCAAGTAAAGAAACTAAAACCCTGAAGCAACTTCATCTGAAATCCTCTTGTCTCGTATTTTTTAGTCGAACAGACGACGAATACTTTTCAGGTGGAACAGACTTTGTTACCTACTGCATATATGCAAATTTGTGACAACTGTGTGTACAGTGTTGTCCTCGGTCAAAATCTGATGGAGCGCAACCACGGTTACATCATGTGTACGACTACATCTACGATGCAATATAATTTTTAATGGTGATCGGAAGGGAAGTGCGGGTGTACAACAGATGCAGAGAGAGAGCTTGACCACACGAGGATGGCTGAGTGACTTGGAGAAGGGAGAACATCTAGGCACTGCTTCATTTTCTACTCAGTAGGAGCTGGTGGCGGCTGTTGCAATTCTCTTCCCAATGTACACTCTGGGAAAGAGGAAAAAGGAAAAAAAAGGAACAAAACTGAGTCAGTTTGGAAAAAAGGAAAAGAACAATAATATTTTGCAACAGTACTAGATAAATGATGATGCTCATTTATAACAAGTGATAGATTAAAATTAAGGTATACACTTTATAAACATAACATGGAAGCTGTCTCTTTGAACGGCTATAACTTCTAGATATGATTGTTGCAGACAAACATATAATTAGGGCAACTTGAGAAAACTCCAGCTGGTGTAACAAAAAGCTCAGCAATGGTAGAGATGCGTGACTTTTGACTTACCCAAGCCCAAGAGCCAGGATGTGTGAGATGAGTAAGGAAGGGATAAAGACTTTGAGAAACTCGGCAGAGAAGATGCCGCCTTTCTTCATGACTCCACTCTTTCTCATACTTAGAGAAACGGAACGTCGGGGGTGCCTAAAGTGGAACTCTCTGATAGGAAAAATTAAATGACAGGTTATTAAAAAAAAGAAAAGAAGAAAAACACAGCTAAAGACAGTCTCCTGACATATCAGTAAGTAGCTCTGAAAGCCTGGTTACTTTGGTGGAATGTTTTCAGGTCTGCTCGACCAGTCAGCAACCCAGTCTACTTCTTTGTTCATCAAAATGTCTTCCTCTCTGTCCTTCTCTGCACAATCTTCCTCTGACTGCAAATATAAAAGATGAAGCGATTAGATCAATGAAAAAGACTTTAAAGGGTCTTAAACTTTAGAGCTGAATACATAGCTTTACCTGACTACCTCTTGGGCTGGACATTTCCACATCAAATGTAATCTGACCCTCATCCTGCTCTGGACTTGGTGGCCTGTGAGGGCTTAATCAACATGTTTGGAGTAAGAAAAAAAACTTCTCAATAACAAACACACATATAAGGCCTTGAAGACCAAAAAATGACTTTTCTTCCTACCTATCGCAGGAGGAGTTACTTGGGCTGGATTCGTGTTGTGCATCCAGGAGGATCTTTTCCATGTCCCCGTTGTGGATAGAGGAGGACGATGGCACATGCTCTAGTCCTCCAATTAGGGTCTCATCACTTTCAGGCACCACTTCCAAGGTCTGCAGAGTTTGACTCATACCAGTATTTGCGTTTATTTGGTCTGCAGCAGGTGGTGTTAGCAGGTTGGTCTGCCTCCCCTGGGCCCCTGTATTCCCATTTAGCTCCAGCTCCACCCAGGACCCTTTGTAAAATAAAGATCAAGAGGACACAAGGAAGGTAAGCTTGCTGTGATAAGGCACAAACCTCGCAGCTGATTACACAGCACATAGAGACACACCCTCAAATGGAAACAGCTGACCTACATTTTCTGCACCGCTGATTCTGCGAATTCAAATGAACCGCCTGTGCACCGCATCCATGATGGCACGCATTTCTTTGTACCACTGCCCCATAAACAGCCTGCACTCTTTTTTTTAATCAGCAGACGGAAGGGTGTTGCGTAATCTCTCGGAGCCTGCGGGTTTGTGTGAGCGCACAACGTGACAGCGTGAGACGCCCTTTCCCGAAAACAAAGCATGGTGTATTTGTTTGGTTCGCGGATGGACATAAAAATAATAGATTGCACATTTACAGAAGCATTTGCCATCAGTGTTGCTCCCATGCGAGGTCTTGCATAACTACAGAGCGCACGGTGAGACAGTTTGCCCAGACATGTCGCTGTTCCAGCTGTGGTGCTGCCACGCATGACGAAGAACATCCCGAGAGCTAATGTGATGGCGCTTTAGTCGCTTGAAGTGCGAGCACACCTTAAGTGTTGTTTTAAATGTTTTTAGCTGTTTGCCTGCATGCAGTTGGGTAAAAATTGCGACCACTGCCTTCGGTTAGATTTGATGTATAATCAAAAGTGCAAAGGGCTTTTGAGTAAAGAAGTAGCTTGCCCACACAAAAATATACGGCCCATTATAGGAAAATAATAATTTAACAAAAAGGAAGTCACAAAAATCCCCCAAAATATTCAGTGTTTTGCCTCAAAGTTGTTTTCGTTGCTATTGAAGCCCACCTAGCTTCAATCTTTGTACATGATTGGCCAGTAACGCGTCCATCAAAGCTTTTCTAAGACGCTATTGGCTCATTTGAGGTGACGTCAAACAACATACCCCCGCCCCTCCCAGTCGACGAGGAAATTCCACCCTCGATATAACTTTTACAATAAAACCTTCGCAGTAGCGGTATTTTTCACACACACAAGCGTCCATTACGAACATGTAAAGTAACGACTACGACGTGGAGCCGGGAAAACCCGAGGACGGTACGTACCCTGAAGCCCGGGCTCTTCGTTATTGTTTTGTTGAGCCGTCGCGGTGGACATGTTGACTATCCTGTTTTAGCATTCAACATGACACGCAGACAAACTTCCAAGTGCGCAGGCGCTAGATCTGTCCAGAGTCCAAACAGACAACAAAGGCTGGCTCTAGATCAGAGATGGCGTTTTACTTTTTCCCCCACCTTTTGGTTACGTTATTTAAAAGCTGATTTGAATAATGTACACAATTGCAAGATTTAAGAAAATAGAAATGTTTCTTTTTTCCTTTTTTGGGTGTGAGGGAAAGTAAAAAAATATTTCTACTAAAATGAAGTCCCACTGTATACACAGAAATCAGTTCTCTGATAGCATCCGGTGTATTTATAACCGATGTAAAATCATAAAGCACTGTGTTGGTTTTTGGGGTGTTTTTTCGTTTTTGTTTTGTTTTGTTCTGTGTTGGCCACTTGAGTCATTAGAAGGTTTGAGATGAGACTAACAACATTGATAAGGCTGGTCCTGTCGCCTCCAATTACAGGGTGGCATGGAAATAGCAATTTCTTTACACATATGCACATATGGCATATGCGGGTTTGGGTGCCTCTATAATATGTACAAAATATCGTTAAAATACATCAAATCCAGTAATTAAAGTCTCTAACTTTCTTATTGGTCAAATAATTAAACATTTCAGTTACATTTTATGCACTGTGTGGCATATATGACAAATAAGCATGTAGCCCAATAAATATAAAATCCAGAAAGCTACACAACATGAATTTGAAATACAAGTCTAACTTAAGATTCACTCTTTTCATTAGAAATAATAACATTTTACATGACTAAATTTACACAAAATGTCAGAAATCTGCAGTCTGTTCCTACTGAAAACAAGAAACAAAGCTATTGATGCTATTACATGTTTTGATGTAATATTATGCAGTATATTTAGGTTTAGAATTTATATTCAAGGTTAAATGCGGCTAGGCTTAAAGTCTTAATGCTAGCTTATTTTAATAAACATCACTGCCATATGCAAAATTAGGGTGGCAGTAGGGGTGGCAAGAGTTTATTTTAGGGTGGCACATGCCACCACAGTAGATCTGCCCCTGACCACTGGTAAACCTTCAAATAACTGCTGGGTTACATGTCTGGAATATTAACGTGGGCAGAAAATAGGTCTGGTATTAATTAGAAAGGGATGAATCTATAGGACACATTGAGGATTGGGATTGGCGTGTTTTTATATACTTTTCAAACATAAGGCCCGGTAAAGACTAATTCGCCCGCTGGGCGGCCTTGGAACAAGGAGAACAAATATTAACTGTATTCACATTTAAGTTTTACAGCTTTTTCTATTTGTAAAGACCCATGGCCATTCATAACACACAAAGGTAATTACTAATATAGATGTTTGGGTTTGTTTTTTTAAAAAAAATGCATTTTCAGTCCTTTTTCTTTGGTTTATAATTACGGGACAGTAATTCTATTATATACTACCTTGCAGAAAAAGTGGGATGTGCTGAAATTACCTGCCTTTTTCTTATATTAAGATATTTGGGGGATTAAATGTGTAGCTAGAGTTCTTTGAAACTTCCCTTTGTGTCAGTGTAAAGTGGAGTATACGTTGCCCATGATGTAAAAGGAGTTTGACATCGCTGAGGTAGAGAAAGCAGTTTCATGCTGTTTTCATTAAACTTCACACCAATAGAGAAAATAATATATAATACAATAGCAACTCATCAGAGGTGTGTAATCCTTAGATCAGGTATGCAGACATTCATCTCACATCTTTCCAATTGAAAAATGTTTTTTGAAGTAACAGCTTTGTTCTTAAAAGCTTTTTAAAAAAATTATTATTAAAAAGATTATTTAAAATAAGAGGAAAGGTGTAGTCTTTTTTTAAGACAACATGCAAAGCTTAGTTTAGCATTTAAAAGCCTTACAGAATCCTGAAATGCCCTCAGTGTCTAATCCAAAATAAAAAAAAAAACGACAACAAAAAACAACAGTCATTACATTCAGAATTCAGGTTGAAAATTCTTTATTATTTTTCATCTAAATTGTACTTTATTCCATGTGACAAGGACATAGCTGTACACTGAACCCTTTGTAGCCCCCCCACCCCATAGATCACCAAACTCTTACAATCTTTATTCAAGAGGCCATTTTAAAGAAACAGAACATACAAATTAATGAAATTCACAAAGGTAAAAGTGCAATTTGTTTTAACTCCTGTAATATATCAGACATGTATAATACACTGCTGCAACTGAGAAAACCTTACAACTCCAGACAACAAGTAGGGAAGGTTTGGTTTCCCAGGGTGTTGTTCAAAATCCATTACATATGTTTGATTTTAGTTTTTAAAAAAAGAAAAAGTTATGAGCTACCTTTAAATAAGGCAGTTTTTGTCTTGAGTCCTGAAAAGCTGCTTTCTTGAAGGTACGTTTTGATCAAGAGCAGCGGTAAATTCCCCTGAGCAGTCACCTGTCTGGCACATCATAAATTTCAAGAAACATGACTTGATTATCTCATTTATTCTTAATGCTCTAAGAAAGGCAATAGGGTTCCTTTGAATATCATCATGATTTAAACCACAGTTATGAAAAATAGCTACTGTAATTATGTGTTAATTTATGGGATCCTTGACTTGGGAATGGGCACATTATGAAGGTTTATTCAAGTGACTGGAGCTGTATGACACAAATGACCCTCACACAGTGTGAGGGGAAAAAGAAAGATTAGTGAAATACCTCAGCACTAGTAGACATTACCCAGAGCCCTGAGTGAGACACACACACACACACACACACACACACACACACACACAAAACAGTAGTTTAACACCACCGTATGGACATGGGTGGTTATTTTGTTGTCATTCTAGCGATTGGATATCCGTTCTCTAAAATAAAAGTAACACACGAACTGAAACAAATACCATCCAGTGGACCAAGAAGCTTCATTCCCTGATTTAATGGCTTAAATCATGAAGCGGACAAATTGTGCTATAATCAAGTTGTTTGCACATCAACAGATTAAATCTTCTTCCTGATATGACATTTGACTTTCAATAGAAGAAAAACAACAGGACAAACAACTTAGTGACAGCTCAGCTTTCATTAGGTTTCCCAGTGCAGCTAATATTAACAACACTTACACCTGATGTCTCATTAACTACCCTGCCATATAACAATCATCGGCAAACTGAGTGCTTCACAATTTCTCCTTGATAAATAAACAAGCCTGTATAGCAAAGCGACACATGCTTCACAGGAGAGAGGAGACATTTTCATAAATCTAAATCAGTAACTTTAGAGAAGTTGACTAAACAGTTTTAAGCAATAAACATTGATTAAAATGCCTTTCAAATAGAGACCCAGAAGGGCCTATTCTTTCACAGCCAAATAAAATAAAATAAATCAAAAACTATGGCACGTAAGTGGAATATTAAGATCCAAATTATTTTAGAAACCAACTCTGAGGCATCCAAATAAGCTCTACATGCACAGTGTGCCCCCCCCAAAAAGTTAGAATTATAATGCTTACAACTTCAAAAGATACTGAGACCTGAAAAAGCTTCTTTAAGTTTTCAAACTTCCAGGATGAGAAAAAATGTCCCCAAGTCGTATGTCAAAAAACAAAACAAAAACAAAAAAACAGCTACCCAACTGTCAAGGAACCTTCCATCTACAATCAGTCTGAGACAGACAGCTAAAGAAACTACAGTGATCAGACTGTAATCCTATTGCCTTAATTTATACAAAAATAAATCAACTATAGTGATTAATCTATTTTTAAACAGGTACAGTACAAAATGTCATTATATTAAAAAAAAAAAGTGTACAAACAGAAAGTAGATACAGAGGGTAAAGCCATGGGTCAACCTGCAAACAAAATAGCGGGAGAGCTGGCAGCAGAACTTAGTTTTGTTGCCACAGGCCACATAATGCCTTTATACACACACCCTTCCTAGTGTGAGTGTGTGTGTGTGTGTGTGTTACAGTTATATATGTCCTTTTGTCCTGAGCTATTGTTTGCAAGGGTGACGAGGTCAGACAAGGGGGCTTACTCTCTGCAAAACGGCTTCAATTGAGTGTAGCTTCAGAGTGAGTATAGGACTGGTTACTTTGGCATAATTAGCCATAATAAAACCACAATACCTGAAAAATGTGTGTGTGCATTTTGCACGACTGCGCCAGCATTTCTAAAGCCGTGGGCTATTAACTGGAATTATATTTTTTATTACTATAAACCATTGTCCACATCAATACAACATGAAAGTCAGCTTGTTGTTTAGAGAGTGGCTCGAGATTGGAACAGGATATATATTCAGGTTTCAGTGCAGCTTGAAAAACCAGGTTCTTTGTTATTTCTTGTACTTGAAAAAAGAAAAAAAAAAAAAAAAGAGACAGAATTTAGTCTCCATTGTTAAATGGTAAATGTTACAGTATGAAAACAGTTTTCCTGATTTAATCAACAGCAACAAGTTCACTATAAAGGTATAAATGAAGCAGACTTTGTTAATATTAATGACTGTAAACTAGTGGCTGTCTTAAAAGGTCAAAATCTGATCCAATATTAAATCTTGCACACTGTGGACAGATGTTTGCAGTAATGCAAGCTGTACACTATAATCATAGAACCATAAAAAAGGTTAAAACACTAAACGAGTCCTTTAACTGCATAATCATACTGTATATTGGCAAGAAAGTGGTGAGTGAACTTGGCAAATGGACAAATACTGTGAAAATATGGAGTGTCGACAGTTTGCATTACCAGTGTTTCAGGCCAGTGGTGACTGAATGATATGAGAGCAACAGAAAACTAATGAGACACAATAGCTACAATAATCTAATAACTAGTGGCTATGAGACACAGATGAACCATGGCACAAAAGAAGAATCAAATAAACTAACCAAACATGTGTATGAACAGATTTCCCTTTGGTTTGGGATGTAGTGGAGTTGCAATTTGTAGCTTGATGACTGGAGTGCTCCAACCAGAGAAAACCCATGACACTAAATCCCACTGTATGACTCAGATCTTAAAAAAACCAAACAAAAAAAACCAAACAAAAAAACCCCTACATGTTCATATTTGCAATACAAATAGAAAATGGGCTTGTGATGGCCTACTTGGGTGTACTGTGTTCATGCCACTGTTGACATAGCAGTTCTTGGCATATGCCAAGGGCAGCTCATCAAGAGGGATTTAGCCAAAAACAGACAGCTATTGTTCATATTTGTATATCAGAGCAGCGGCGCTCAAGCAGAAACTGGGACCTCAGTGCTTCAACAAATGCTAGTTCAGCTTGTCCTGGAATATGTACAGATTGTTGGTTGTGGCCACAGCAATGATGTTGTCCAGAGGATGCCAGGCAGTGTGGAGGATCTTCTTGTTAAAGTCCAGACTGTCTACACTGATCTCATCCTTTTTGCGCTTCCCACCTGTGCTTACTTTGCGAGGTTTCAAGACCGATCGCGGCTTGCTGTTTTCCCGCGACGCCTCTAGGGTCATGTCCTGCTGGTATCCTCGATCAAACATCCTGAAGAAGTTGTTGTAGGAACCCGTCATCACAACACTGTAGGTAAACAAGGTGTGAGTCAGCGAGTAGCCTTAACGTTACTGGCAAACACAATCCTTTTCAAGTATGGACATTAAATCCTGTCGTCTGTCATGAGCCAATTATACCACTTCACCACCCACCCAAACCAAATTATGAGCCACATTATGGTCTGCACCAAGCAGATAACTGCAGTAAGTGATAAGGCCTGCGTTTCTGGGTTCAGTGACGTCAGAAAAGGAGTATTCCCTAACGCTCTGCGTGCGTCATGCACGCATGTATTTTGTTTGTCCAGGACAGCTGCAGAAAAAAAAAAAAAAAAAAAAAGGAAGCCACGGAATGAGTGCTTACCTGTCGTTCCCATTCCAACAGCATTCAAACTTATCGAAGATGCAATCATTCTCATAGAGTGAACACAACTTGCTCCTGAGATATTCATGCACCTATTTAAAGAAAGCAATGAGGAAATATACAGAGTTTCCATCAACAACTGTGCAAAAGCAAAAACAACATTTACACTTTAATCACGTGGATGGACGGAACCTGCTAGAATCAATCTAGCCTTACAGGAAGAAAAGTAATGCAGAAACTGGAACAGTATTTTTGTGTTGGCATAATTTACAGACCTGATATGTCTCTACTGGTCGCGACTCCATATTGAGATCCCAAATTTTGACAGACAGGTAGTCCCGGGTCATCATGTAGCGTCCACTATGGCTGAACTTTACATCAGAGATGGATGAGATGATTTCAGAAAAGAAGGAACGATTGTTTGGATCTTCAGGCTCTTCAAACACTTAAAAAATGAAGAACAAACACATGCATTTCAGCGTCAATGACTGGAAGAACAACAATAATTTTTACAGTGGTCGAGTTGTTTTAAAGTAAGCCCTGAAACTTTCTTTACATAACAACAACTTTGTAAAAGATACTGAATTTCAAATCTGGTTATATAAACACAGAAATAAAGCATAAAAGTAACAAAGCCTTTCCGCTTATCTTTTGATATGCGTTATGAATAAGGGTCACCATTCTGACTGTTCTGAACAATTTGGCTTAGCAGGTACCAATCTATACGTACGTGCGCTATGTTTTCTATGCTGTGAGCAGGAAGCAGAGTGTGTAAATCTTCTTTTATAGCCTCATGCACTAAGACCCACATGGCCTGGATACTTCATAATGTGGTAGATGGGAAACTAAGTAGGATCTTCTATTTCTTAGGTGAATTTGTGAATTTTATGTTACCATGTGAATTGTATAGAATTGGAGAAGCAATTTGTTGTTCAATTTCTTTTTTGTTATAAAATCGAAGAAAATATTTTCAGAAAACAACATGTAAGACGTCAGCTTTGTTTCATTTTAAGAAAAGGCTCTCACGACAGTGCAACTTTTCATTTGTCAAGTCTTCTTCTCAACAAACCGTCAGCTTTGTTCAAGCACACTGCACTAGTCCAGTCAGCCACCGTCCATAGCAAGAGTAACTTTATAACTGCAGCTGATTAATCGAGTGTTACACTGATAGGCTCAATAAGAGCCTCCCATCAATCTTTGAGGAGACACACAGTCAAAGAGCTACAGAAACACAAAAAGAGACCGCCTTACGTTTGGCGTGGCTGTCGCATAGCGCTGCTGCCCTCATGTCACACAGGCGGATCGTGCCCTTGCTGCTGCTGTAGACAAAAGTGTTGCATTGGTTGGGATGGAACTCGGCCGCTGTGATCACCTCTGTTAAATCCTCCATATTGGCCGGCTTAATGTCAACAATATCTGAAGAGGTGAGGTTAAGGTAAAAACAAACAAACAAACCCAAAAACCCCAACAAGCAAATAAAAAAACCTGAACAGACATTTCAGCAACTTAAAAATCTTTCAGAAATAAAATTAATTGGTAGTAGTATTATTATTATTCACAGAGTCATGTTCTCAGTTTGAAGAACCCATCTAAGCAGGCTTTACTGCTTGCAGGTAAACAGTCTGTGCGCAGAGGAAAATAAAAACTGCTATTGCCACTATGAGACACTGAAATCACAGATCATCAAATTCACTATGATTTTTATTTTTTTAAAACAGTGACTGGCACATGGAAAAGGTTTTGCCACAGATATCTGCTCACTAGCACAAAAGTGCCCCAAATCATGTAGATGTTATTCACTTGTGAATACTTTCCATTTCATGCTCATGTGTTTTCAACTTTTAACAGCTACAATAATTAAAAAGGCACGGTCAGGATCCTGTTTCTTGACTTTTCCAGTGCCTTTAATACCATCCGGCCCTGTATGCTTCAAGAAAAACTGAACAGGATGGAGGTGGACCCCTGCCTGGTGGCTTGGATCTCCGACTACCTCACCGACAGACCACAGTACGTCAGGCTGAAGGACATCACGTCTGACACAGTGGTCAGCAGCACAGGAGCACCACAGGGAACTGTGCTGTCCCCTCTTCTCTTCACCCTGTACACCTCTGACTTCTGCTACAACTCTGAATTATGCCACATTCAGAAGTTTGCAGACGACACAGCCATCATGGGGTGTATCTGGGATGATCAGGAAGAGGAGTACAGAAGTCTGGTGAGGAACTTTGTCGCATGGAGTCACACAAACCACCTGCAACTCAACACCTCAAAGACTAAGGAACTGGTTGTGGACTTCGGGAGGTCTAGAGCAGGTCCACTGCCGGTTCAGATAGAGGGGGAGGAGGGGGAGGTGGTCAACAAGTACAAGTACCTCGGGCTGTGGGTGGACAATAAACTGGACTGGTCATGCAACACAGAGCACCTGTATAAAAAAGCCCAAAGCCGACTGTACTTCCTCAGGAGGCTGAGGTCTTTTAACATCTGCAGGAAGCTCCTGAGGATGTTTTACCAGTCAGTGGTTGCTGGAGTACTTTTCTATGCTGTGGTGTGCTGGGGGAGCAGCACAGCAAAGAAGGACTCATCCAGGCTGGAGAAACTGATCAGGAAGGCTAGCTCTGTGGTCGGCATGAAGCTGGACACTCTGGTGACAGTGGCAGAGAAAAGGACATTAAAGAAACTGATGGACATTATGAACAATGCTGGGCATCCTCTGCACACGGCCATAAACAATCAGAAGAGTCTGTTCAGTGACAGGTTGCTTCTCCCCAAGACAAGAACTAACAGACTTAAAAACTCCTTTGTCCCACACGCCATCAGACTGTTTAACTTCTCTCTGGAGGGGAGAGGGAGGGGAAACAGGAGGACAAAGGAGGGGGGAACAACTAAGCTGTAGTGCCTCTTCACCTCACTGTGCAATACCTTTTGTGCAATACTTTTGTAAATAGTCAACGGTGCAATAGACTCAATACTTGAAATGTGCAATTCACTTGTATTTTTATTTTTATTCCTATTTATTCTATTTATCCCCTTCGTATATTTTATTTATATTGTCTCTGTATTTATATATATGTGTGTGTGTATAACTCTAACTTCTGTCGGTGCTGTGCTTTTTTGGAAATTTCCCAGAGGAACCCACCCGAGGGATTAATAAAGTTCTATCTTATCTTATCTTATCTTACAGATGACCTCTGACCTCATGAGCCAACAGTGATAAAACCATTTAACATAATTTAGTTTGCATTAATTCTTTCTCCGGTTCAAGTGTTTTACATCAGTTGACGCAATCCTTAATAAAAGGCAGGGGTTGCACTGCATCAATCTTCCAGCATGAAGAGAAGATATGAGCGGCCCAAACGAGCAACTAATCTCAATTCAAGAAAAACATGATTCCACTTTGTATCTAACTCTGGTTCGTCTTTGTTTATACAGCCTTCATCAGCGGTCCCCAACCCCCGGGCCTCGGACCGGTACGTGAGTCGTTTGGTACCGGGCCACGAGAGTAGAGGCTCAGGTGTAAAATGTATGGTTTTCAGGGTTTTTATCGGTTTTCAGCATTATTTTGTTATCGTTTTTATCGTTAACTTGGTTTTCCTGGGTCTTTTCACATGTGTTATGAATAAATCTTTTTTTCGGTACCGGTACTACTTTTATTTTGTTGTATTTATCCGCGACACCTTAAAGGCCGGTCCGTGAAAATATTGTCAGGCATAAACCGGTCCGTGGCGCAAAAAAGGTTGGGGACCGCTGTCCTACATAGAACAACGCAGTAAGAACTCATGGGGTGAAATTATTAACATAGGATGTAGGAGGTGATTTTTTAGACCATGTTAGAGGCACCCAGTTAAACATCCCACGCTTTGGGGACATCTGGTGGTAGTATAAATAATGACACTGTGCTACAGATTAAATAGACACCAGTGAATATCATTTTTTGCTCTTGTCCAGTCTGCCTGTAAACACAGTATGTACATTTTTAAATATCAGGCAAAGAATTGTTTATATGCCCTATAAAAATACACGAATCATGTTTTATTTGTTGCTAAGTAAGACATAGTCTTTGTCTAATTTGACTGACACGGGGTGAGCAGGTGAACAGGATTAATAAATCAGGCATCTCTTCAAACAAAGGCTTAAAACTAACCACAACATATCATTCATTATTTCACATACCATTCACATACATTTTTTTTTAAGTTCTCTCCCTGGCTTACGCTCCTTTGAAAAATGATAAAACTGGGAATAAATAAGACAAAACACTGACAAAATAATTTTATATTATTGCAGTACTTTATGGAATTAAAGAATGAAAGGATACTAAAGCTGCGATCAGTGATCTCCAGATGCCAGAGGTTAACGCGCAGGTCATCAGCAGACAAGTAGGTCTCACAATCGCTGTTGACTGAGATGGAGTTGATGTGGTATGTGTGCGCGTTGGCGAACACTCGTCTAGGACTGGCTTCCACCATCAAGTCCATGGGCCTGAATACTGGTACCTGAAAACAAAAGTGGGGCTGTTTTTATATTTCTTTAATGGGAGATGCAGTAGATTTTATGACCTCTGTTTTACCTCTAATATATCCACACAGGCATGTTACAAAACAAATTTCACACTAGAAAAAGAAAAAAAAAAAAAAAAACATTAAAAAGTGTCCAAATTATTTTTCTTACCCTGGTAAAGAGGCACAAAGATGTAGGTGAAAATGTACATAGATTTTCCCATTTTTAAGATGGGGACAGTTACCTGCTCTTTAAACAAACAAATAAAAGGCCTTGCCTCAGTATAAAGGCAAACCTGTTGAACTGAGTCTATATTTGGAAACCATTCAGTAAGGACAAGGAGAAAAAAAAAAGGGGGGGGGGGGGGTGTCTGTGAAAATTAAAGGTGAATAAAGCAGACATTACATCAACTGCAGCACTGCAGTAATTGCAGGAACAGATTGGTAATTTTATTAGTTCCATCTGTTTACTTGCTCATAAGATAAGTCAACGTCTCAATCAAAATAGAACGGACAGTTTTGTAATGAGTGGAAGGAAACACGGAAAAGAAATGATTAACATTTATTCCAATTAATTCAGATGTAAATTACTAACCAGACTCAACATATTTAATTTGTTGTTAATTTTCTTGATCTACTTATTATAAATGAATGGAAAGTAAGCAAAGGATCTCAGTTTTGGCTAACAATGTAACAAAAAGAAAAGATCTGGGCTGTAATAAAGCCAGTTATACACACCCGTAGTGTAGTGACAGTGTTGGGATCTCTGTATTGCCCGTCTTCTTCCTTCAAATTGTAGCCCTCTGGTCTTTTGTCACGCTCACTAATTTTCCACAGCTTTATGGTTTTGTCTAACAATGAGAAAGAGCAAAGATCATGAGAGTCATTGAGTTATATTTACTCCCATATAAGGCAGTAGATGGCGTAACAAAAGTTCACATTTACTACAGCAAAAGAATTTACTCAAAAAGAAAGTAATTTACAAACCATTTGTTGACAAAAGAAAATGTGCTGCATTCTTCTGAGGCAACCATCGAATCTTGTTGATCTTCTCCTCAATCTCAAGACTTTTCAGGTAGTCAAACTCAGGCTCGTGGCTCTGGAAGGTGCTGTAAACATTGTACTCTCCTCGGCACTGAAGCTTATTCTTACTCTAAATACAAAACAGATCAAACAAAAGTTCAAGTGTTATGAAACCAAGATTCAATGTCTCGGGTCAAGATCACTAGAAACATTGTACCTGTACACCTTTGTGTTATATAAACTGAGTTTGATGACCTACCTGCTTTGGAGTATTATGAATCAAATGTTAAAAATAATTACTGTTCCTATGTGTCACTAAAACATACCTCTTGCTCCTGCTGAAAGATGACAACACGACCCCCCTTGTCCCCAGTTGCAAGTAGCTCTCCAGATTGGTTAAATTCAACAGTGGATATGATATCGGCTGTCAATAATAAAAATTGCAAAAATGAGACTAGCGTCAAATATAAATAACCACACATTTTCTGCCAGAGTTTCTGATGAACGCTATTGTCAATCTGAGACAGGTTTACTGCAATAACACTGAGTGTTTTACGAGGCTTTTGCTGTCTAAACGATTCATTGCCTTTCAATGGGAAGTGATTTACAAAATGCCTCAGCAGCCCACCTGTGAGGGGTGAAAATCATGTCAACCATGGTGAAAACACAACACAGCAATGACGCACACATATTTATACACACACACTCAACAATCTTAGGACACAAAGGAAAAAAGAACAGAAAAAAAGTTTCCATCTTCAGCTATTTAGCACTTTTCAAAGAGAACCATTCTCACAAAGTCCTACAATACAACAATCAATCCCCGCTTACACACTGGCACTATTCTGAGTTAGTGCAGTCGTTAACATCGACAGTGTGCGCCTGATACGACCCGACTCCATGCAACCCCATAAAACAATAGCAGACAGACTGAAGGCGAATCCTTTTTTACAGGAAACTAATAAAAACGTTACTGGAGTGTTGTGTTTTGAGCCCATGTACTCCTATGTATTGACACAAGGAGAGGCTCTCATTTATACATGTTCCCAGACAAAGCTTACTGTAAACAATTGTGTAGCCCTTAATGCATAAATACGGCCACCATGTACTGTAAACACACTTTTGGTGCTTTGAGTTTTCCTTTAGTTCGGAAATAATTAGCTGGTAAAGGTTTTCTTTTAACTTGGCCACTCAAACAGCTCTGTAATTAGTCAAACCTAAGTGCTACTTCTTTAACAAATATGAAACACCTATTAAAGATTCTTCTCTGGCAGAGGTAAAATCTTTTTCAATTCTAACATGCAGTTCTCTCCCAATTATGTAAACATTGTGTAATGCCCCACTAATACCCAGGGTGAACTGAGAAAATAGTGAATGCTGACATTTTGCAGCAATTATGCCAAAAATAGAAGATTGTTGTCAGTCTGTGAGAAACCAAATGGACTACAATACCACACCACTGATCCCTTATACCCATTATTACTGTAAAAAAAAAAAAAAAGAAGGAAAAAAAAAAGAAGGCGGCATTACTTTTCATTGCATATTTAGAAATACCACAAATATAAAGTGTGGCAGCAGCGCTTTGAAGCAAAGCCTAAAACAAGCGTGCACAGGATGGTGATCCTGGCAGCTCAGGCTAGCAAGTGTTCAGTGACTATCACATGGACTTACCTTCAGCGACGTCGTCATCTATTGCTCCTTTGACTTGGGAGAAGCACCACTGCACATCATTGCTCCCACCACCGGGCCCTGCACACAACATGACCCCAAGATTGGACACACCACCATTAAAGAGAGACAACTTTACACGCGTTAGCCTGCAGCTAACTTAGCTAAAAACATCAATATGACAACGAGGCCTTAAGGAAATTCACAGTAACTGCGTTGCAACTGCTGCTATAAACTCATAGGCACAGATAACTACTTGACGTGTGTTTGTGGAGAATCTCGCTCACTTTAACACTAACACTGACTTACACTGGCATCTTTGAATTACCCTAGCTCGCTAGCTAGCTTGCGCTGGTTAAACATGACATTACAGAGAAACAGATCATCGTTGTCAAACAGGTCAGCGCCTGTTAATTAATAACCCCAGGCACTGTGGTAGTCTTTTCCCCTGTGGCTTTACCTGCCATGGTGAGCGACTCGGAGAGGGGTATCTAAGCGGGCTCGGGCCCTGGACTGGAACAGTGCTGACCCGGGTCGGCTGGGAGGTTCTAGCGAGGAGCAGTGCAGGAATGAAGCCGGGAGTGCTGTTTGGTACTCTGAAGAACGTAAGCAAAAGTCTTCGGCCCTGCTATACAGCACGGAACTGTTTTCCACAAAGTAATTAATAATGCCCACTATTGGCTTGTAGACTTTGCACTCTACTTTGAGAGTTCCCTCGCCTCTGCCTCCTTACAGCACTTTCAAAATGGCGAAACGCGGGCGGCGTTCAGCAGTCACCAGAGAGCGGCGAGAGGGTGCGCCGCGAAATTTTAAACCTACCCCTCAGCGACGTTGGTCATCTTCCTATCTGCGGAGACCGCGAGGTCACTTGATTTACTGCGCTTTAAATTCATAAAAAGGGTAATAACCAGGTTTTTAAAATATAAAACCAAGTATAACTATTAGACCCCGCCCATGTGCATTGTTTCAGTGAGAAAAATCGAACTAACCTCGTTCGCATGCTGAATTTAGAAAGTGGAGTCCGAAAGCTCCAAGTTTCAAACAGAAATTCAGATTTCTTAATAAATTTTAGAGGGTTTTTTTTAATTTGTTTTAACGTCTACAAAAGTTATTCCACATTGGGTGCATTTTATGAGTTACTATCTTGTTTACTGCCTATTAAATGTAGTCATTGCATGATGACCCACTGATTCCACTGAGTTAAACTACAACTGAATGGGAAATAAACTGAGTAATAATTGCAATAGATGCATCTGACAGACATTTGTTCAGCAGGATGTCTCTGACAGTTCAGAACCTTATTCGTCAATGTAAGCGTAACTGGAAAAAACGTTTCTTCCAAGTAAAATTAATCACATCTACTAGGGCCCTGTGAGAAAGTTAGTTTTACAATTATTGTCAAAGGAAAAGCTCAGGTGTATGATGTTATCAATGCCTCCCTTCGTTTCCTGGTACTTTAAGGCACATGAACAGTTGAGAGTGTTTATACCAGAAAAAAAGTGATTTGTCATATCCAGAAAAACAAAGTTAAAAAGCGGTCAGATGAATGTCCAACCAAACCAACTGTCAATCAACCACCCGGACAAACAGAGAAGAATCTCCACTCAACAGTCAGTGAGCCAAAGCAAACTTTTTAAATATATAACCATCTCTATCCAAAATGCATCAAATGTACAAAACAAGCATAGAAGAATTCAGATCATTTTCTTGGATTTCAACATTTGCGCTGAGCTGTTCAGTTTCAATTTGCAGTTTAGGAAGTGTGCAGATTAAAGAGACTCTTCTCTTTATAAGTATTTTTCTATTATATTATCAAATAAATATATCTGTTAGACGCTGACTTCCTATTCAGTGTTATTGTCATTCTCACACTCACACAAACCACTTGCTTCCTCTCTACTAATAAGATGATGTAAGTATGATAAAGAAAATAACCTTAAAGAAATGGGGAGGGGGAATTTGTGGTCAGAAAGGCGGGGAAAGTACATTTTTAGTAACATAAGATGGGATGGAAAAAAAATCAAGAATCACCAGAGCCCCACAGATAGGCAAGACAGGCTAACAAAAGCAAACTAACTGCAGGTTAATAATTTAGACTTAAAGATCTTAAAGAAGCGACTAAAACCAACATGATGACATCACTGCTACTACTCATCTTCTCAATGATGACAGGTAATAAGACTATGACCAACTCCTAATTGATATTATTCACTAATCATTATACTGTAATTAATGTTGAATATGATTAAAATAGGTATTGCACTATGTATTTTGCTTCTTTCTTCTTAAAATTGTACCTCTGCCACATCTTTGCTGTTACTGAATTCTCCCAGATTTTAAAAGCCAAGAGCCATTTTCACTCTTCTAATGTTGAATGTTACTACAATGTTACCCATGACTTTTCTTTCTTTTTTAAGAACATTACATTATGACAGATGATCATGATTATTCACATTACTTTAAAGTTTCACTAATGTGTTTATGGTAGAATTAAATCAAATGCCATGTCATATTTTCCACCATGACATCAGTGACCATGAAACGGGTCTAAAAAGTGACACAGGGATTAATAATGTCATTTAGAAGAGATAAGGACTGACAGCGTATAAGACCTAAGCTATATGGATTAAAAAAAAAAGCCACCCTCACATTATACCCACAGGAGCTGCTCGGCTATGGAAACCCATGCCACGAAGCTCCCAGTGCACAGTTTTTGTGCAGATGTTAATGCCAGAAGATGTCTGGAAGTCCTCACTTATTGAGTTAGTACAGTGTTGGAAACTTTCATTGACGTAGCGACGTAGTGACTCTGCTTCAAAACTTATGAGCAATCATACCATTTACAGTTGTTGTGAATATCTAAGAAGGAAAAAGTTTCATTAACTATGAAATTTCATAAACTTACAGTAGCATCCTATTACAGTGCCTCGTTTGAATTCAGTGACACATTCTTTTACAAACCTTTGTAGTCTGCATGCCTACATGCTTGATTTTGCGCAACTACAACAGTGGGACTTCCTTCTGACCGTATGCACGTATAACATGACTAAACCAATCCATGCAAAAACAAACAAAACAAAAACCTTAGAAATCTGGAAACATGCAAATGCTTTTTCACATGTACTGCATATTTTGTTAGCAACTGTGAAAAACAACTATAATAATGATAATAATTAATTGTAACATTATGTATTGAAGCAGAAGTTCGCTTTTGCAGTAGTGACACTTTGAATCATAACAAAAATACTAACTGGTCACAGCATCAAACCTATATAGTAAAAATAAAAACAGCAATGTTTTACAGCATGCTCTGCTAATAAAGTATCTGAAGGCTGTTGGATGAAGAACTGTGCTCCCAATTGATCGATTAATTTGCTTATTTGTTTTGTTAAATGACCTACATAATTTGAATTTTTGTCTTCAGGTTGTGAGATGATGTCAGATGGAAAGAACTGCACAGGAGGTTGGGTTGACATCCCCTTCAACAATACTGAAACAAAGGGAAACTGTCAAATGACTTATGGAAATCATACAAACTACATTCTCACAGTGATCACCAGGAAACCTATGAAGGAGAACAAAAACATAACGGAAAACCATTGTGATGAACTGAAACTTGGTAAGACATGTTTTTTGTTTGTTTTTTAATTTCTGAATTCATTTTGGTTTCATTTTGTTAGTTTTTGTTCTGACTTTTTGTGGCTTCAATCACGGTAAAAAAAAGAAAAGAAAAGAAGTTATATTCAGTATTTTCTATGCAGCATGGTGGTGCTGTGGTTAGCACTGTTACCCTAACGCAAAGGGGTCTTGGGTTTAAATCAGCAGCTGGGGGCTTGGATTCTCACCAAATAATCCAGCTTCCTCCCACTTGTCCCAAAGACATGCGTGTTAGGTTAACTGCCAATTTGTGAATGGTTGTCTGCCTCTCTGTGTTATCAGTGTGACGGCCTGACAGCTTGTCCACGGTGTACCACACCTCTGACAGCTGGGATGGGCTCCAGCCCGCCCATGACCTTGAATTAGCTAAGCTGTCCAGAAAATGGATAGATGACTTGGTAGATATTGTTTATGATCAGTCAGTAGAGTCATAAAGTTTGGTTCCAATTTTGCACGTTATTTACTCTTATAGGCAGTTTTCCCTTTTAAGACTTTTAATAATCACAAAATGTTACTAATTTTACTAATTACAAATGTATTTTTTATTTAAGATGCAATTTTAAAAGAAAATTTTTATGCAGTAATGATACACATACACACTCTACTGTAAAAAATTACAGTTTGATTTTGTTTCATCTGTATATTTATTCGCAGTGAAATCAGACTGCATAAAACCATTTAATCGAACATTCACATTATGTGAATGTGAATATAAACAATAGATTACAATCTAATTTCAATGTTGGCATCAACAATGAAATTAATTTCATTGTTGATGCCAACATTGATGCCAACATGCGTTTGCAAATAACAAAAAAGAAGTTGCAAGTTGCACTTAGTCAAAATTAGTGCTATCCATCAGTTATCAGACAAACTATTTGTTTCCAGAATGAAAAACAGACCGAGACCTGAAAGGATCAGAACTGGTTAATACGGAGGAGTTGAAGTCCATTTAGAGGATCAAATAGCTGGTCATTGAGATCGCTCTTGAAATTGGTTTGAAATTCATCTGAAACTTCATTGTTTTGTTGTGTTGTTATTTTTGTATGATTTGAACCTGTTAACTCATAATTGCACTGCAACTGTTTGAGATTTGTGTTTGTGCGCTGGCTTATTTTTAAATTTTTACAATCTCTGCTACCATTTTGGCCTCATAACTCTTGAAAGCGATTTTCAATCTCCCTGAGCTTTTAGCTTGATGAATAAAAAAATAAACATACTGCATGACATAAACCATACAGAGGGGTTGTGATTGTGAGGCCTTCTACAGACACACTGCTGCTGGTTTGATATGAGAAAGAAAGTCACTTCTGGCATGAGAATTCCAGAATAATCCTATTCTTACACCAACACAAGATTTTGCATATTCTAAATTATTAAAACTCAGCTAAACAGGTAAAACAATATAAGGTCATAATATTCTTGGGGTTATTTTTTAGCTTCTTTATAGCTTTGCAAAATCTTATAAGCAGTTTATATGCGTGTAAAAATAGCTAAAAGCACACATTAGCTAACATAAATCAAGTAGGATGTCTAACAGCGTCTAAGAAAAGAAACATTAAAAACACTTCTTGATGTTGAGGCCCAACAGAGGGTCATCTTAGGCCCAATGGGCTATCAGAGTTGCAATACACTGGTGGAAACCATGCTCTGTTCAAATATGAATGCTAAGCAGCATTTTTTTTTAAGAAAATAAAATGTTTAATAGAATTACCAATTTCTATTGTAAATGGACAAGCATTTAGCTCTGTGATTACAGTCAACTGAAGCCGTTAACTTCAAACATCAATTCCCAGTCAGCAAAGCCTTTTGCAATGTGCACATAGAGAGGAGATAGAAATTACTGTCAAACATAAAGGTTTGCACCATGATAAATAATGTTTGGTGTTCTTCTGCACATTCTCAGGTCAGATGTTACACACAGATTTCAGGTTCATATGGTGGAATAGTTTGTAAAAATGTGGCTCTCCTCTGGATCAAACCTTCACACCACCTGTCTCAGTCCTCAGGACCTTCAAGCAGACGAGTTCACCTTTATAGAAAACCATACTGATTCTTCTTTAACCCCGTCTTACTTATTTTGAATGCCACACTGTTTTCAAAGGGAAACACCTGTGAAAACTGCATTCACACTGTTTTACTTTTGTTAATGTTGCCTTGCAACTTTCAGTCACAAAACTCATAATGCGCCTCTTGGCTAAAACGTGACAGCAGCTTTTTGTTGCTAACAGTTTTACGTCACTGCAGACTATTACTAAATAGCTGACTTCACCTCTGTTGGCACCACTGTCACACTTCCATGTCTTTCTGGGACATTTAAAACGACTCTCACGGTTATTTGTAAAATTGATGAAAATGTGAGATTATAGTTTTAAATAACTATAAAACGATCGCTCTGCTGTGGCTCTGCTTCCGACGTTGTGCCAAATAGTTATTTTTCTATGTGTGTTTTTATATGTACCCTAATATTTTTGGTTATAATATAAATGGGCTGTAGTCAACAGAATTTATGAAGGGGAAATGATGTGTTTTGCAAGTTTATCACTCTGGCTTATTGTTTCTGCTCTGTGTTCTACATTATAACTAATCCAGTCCGTTCTGGCTTCAAGTATCTTTATGGAACTGTGATGTTATATTTACGGTATTACAAATTTTACTCCCCTATTAGCCAGATCTTTCTTTAAAAAGATTTTTTTAATATCAGTGAGACTTCTCACCTGCTGTAAATAAATAATATGTAAAAGTCCCTTTCGCCAAAAACTGACCACAGCTTCTATATTGTGACAGGAATATCCTTTCTGCTTCAGAATGACTCTGTATCACTCATGAGAGATATATTTGAGATACTTTTTGACAGATTATTGGCCAACAAATCATCTACAACAGCTTTAATACTGGAAAACCACCAGCAGGGCTACTGCTCTGTCCTTACCTGTCTATCTCTGAGACTTAAACCATTTCTGATTATATTGTGTTTTGGTGGTGAATACAGTCTTGCCAACCAAATTTGGTCTTCATCAAATTACCACAAATTTATTGTCATATAAACCTTGAGGCTTTAATCCCTTTCGGAGCAGTTACTTGCTGTGTCTGCCTACTGGTTCAGCTTTCTTAGACATATGAAAACCCATCAGAGGGGAAAGCTTTGCTTCCCTTCACTCAGTAGATATTAGCACTGGAACACAAAAATCAATACACATGAACATTATCAATACCGATGATAAGTAGTATTTACATAAACATTTTTACAATACATAAAATAGTTCAGTGTATACTACACCACCATACAAACATGTTTTATAGCTTCTCTGTGCTCATTTGTAACACGTACATTATTAATATACATTTAAAAACAAACACACTGGATTCCAACAGCGTTAAAATAAGTTTCACCGACGGGTTTCTCTAAACACTTTGTTTTGTTCACTGAGAAATGTCGTGTCAAGAAGCCACAAGCTCCACTATGTGAATCACATAAGAAAACATGATAAATCCAGCTCTTATTATCGTTTTATGGAAACTTCATAGGCCGCAAATCCCAAGGTCTGCCTGATAAACACCACTAATAAGTCCAAGATCTGGCTTATTCTCCAACGGGTGTTTTCACTTTATTTTCCTATCATAAAATAAGTGGTCCACCTGGCAAGGAGCAAAGCGCCAAACAGCACAGTGTAACTGAAGAGAACAAATTTGAGGATTTCCTTGAATGTCCGGAGGAAGCGGATAAACAAGGGGTCCACATCCTGGGGCTCCTGCTGTGTCATTTGCCTCCGACCAAGCTGGGTTAGGTGTCCCATGTTTTGGCCTCGCCCCATTCTTCAAACAAACACATTTGTTAGATTTCAGTACAAAAGAAAAGAATTAGAATCAAGACAGGTGGCTGAAAGTTCATTAAACATATATGTACTGCAAGCAACACCGGCAGTATGAATGATTTAAATTTAACGTATGGAAATTTAGACAAAAACACCAGGATGCATCTTCATATTAACTTGTATTATAAGCACAAAGTTATTTATTCCTGGCAATGTAAAAGCCGAGGAAAGACTGGCGTTAATAATTTATCCCCCAAGTTGCACAAATGGGTTCAGTATCGATCTGCTTTGTTTGCGTACAGTTGCAAATAATATACTGAACATCATTCGCCTTTACTGCTTTTGGATAAGAAAAAAAGAACAATTCCTGCATGGTGAATCTGTTTTTTAAGGTCATTTTTTTCCACACTATTAAACAACAGCCACACCCATACAAGAACCGCGTTAGTCACAATAAATTTTGCTTATAAAAATGTATACTTTTATTATGTCTCCTCGTTAAAATAAAGAAAGTTGAGTGTCTGTTATCTTCTTAAAATTTTTATCTTGCTATCAAAAACAGACAAACTGTGCATAAAGTGACAAATGTAAACATGCATGAATGCCAGATAAGTCCACATGAGGTAAAGGCATAATTTCTTTTTTTATAAAAAAGGAAACACTTACACCTTTGTGTTGATGGAGCAGGACAGGAGCTGATCAGAAGGGCTCCTGTGCTTCTAGCCCTGAAGTCCAAGTTGATGTGTGCCGTCTTGAGCGTTTCAAGCCCTTGTGGGAGAGGAGGAGCCAAAAGGAAAAACTGATCACAAGGATCTGAATCCCCTGGGATTTATTTAATGGCAATAAAAGTGTTGTTGCACCTGCTCCTCAAGGAAACAGCAGGCCAAAATTTACAGATTTAAGTATTCTCTGAATAATTTACCAAAGTAGTTTCCAAGACTTTTACACAAGCAGCATGAAGGAAAAACTACAAAGATTAGCCAAACAGAGGTCACCAAAATATCTGAGTGCTGTCAGCAGGTCTCCCTATATATATAGCGTCAGGCACGGAGAAGGTATTGACTGATACAGAGATCAAACACCCTCCTGCAGCAGAGTTATCCTCTACCGGAACATGGAGCAAATGGCCTCCTAATTCAATCAGTGTCCTGTGCTGTCAAATCATGGGCTGCCGTGGGCTGAGCTCTCCAGACAGCACAGGGCCATTATCGGATGATCAGGAGGCCTGTTACTGCGCTAATTGCTCCTTCAGAGAACTGGAGCACTGCTGAGGAATACACTCTCATCCCTGCTTTTCATCCGCTTGCAATCAGCTTTCCTTACCAAAAAATTGCCCAATTTACAATAATCAAAATGGCGTATCACATGACCAAGTAATGTGACACTAATTATAGTTTAAGACTTTATTTAGTCATTTTTAATCCAAGCAAAGGAAAACAAACAAAAGACAACTACAAAAGCTTTCAAAAATGCAAATCAAATGCATCATTACTCTTCTATGGCATCACAAATATGTTTTAATTCTATATACAGTATATATACAGTAGCAGAAAAGCAATAGCTGCAATGACAGAAACACAACCAAAGGACAAAGTTCATTAGACATCAATAAACCTTTAAATTGCAAGATACGGGTGCAACTCAAAGGGAGGACAGTAAAGATTATGGAATGTATATAAAAGACAGATGTAGCCTCCGGCTGCCCTAAACCTGCTTTTTCTCTAATGTCCAGCAGGGGGAAGAGTCCTCTGCAAAAAAAATAAATAAAATAAAAATCACCAGATTGTCTCCATTGCTTGTTCAGCCTTTTTTTTTTCTTTTAGAAAAGAAAAAATGTGTAATTTTGTAAATTCTAATTAAACTCTTGATTAGGGCAAAACAGATGATAAAGCAAGCTATGCTTCAGAGCTACGTTTTGCTGTACTATGAGCATTTCTCAGTCAGACCAACCCACGGTAAACACATCAAGAAAAGAAAACGGCCGACACAAACATCCGACTTTGCAAACAGGACTTTGCAAAACAAAGGGTGGCATCACTCAGGCGATTAGAAAGTGGAAATGCCTAAGGCTGCAGTGCCATAGTAGGTAACAGTTACTTTGACATAAAGATATTTTCACAGGGCAACTTTGAAAGAGCCGGTCTCTCTTTAAACCGGAAGAGACATCAATGAAACACCTGCAGGACAGTGATGTGGACATAAAAAAAACAGTAGCTGAGCTTTTCTGGTAGATGGGCTTTTTGATGTGGCCAGGTGTACGTGCAGGTGACTCATTGTGTTGGGGATTCAGGGCGGTCCATGAGGGATTTGATCCAAGTTGTGCCATTTATGAGTTTTGTGGTGGCTATAACATACTCCATCCCGCTGTCTTCCACTTGAGAGAGGAAACGGAGAGCAGCTATTTCTGCATACGTCACACCACCGAGGAAGAACACCAGCGTTGTCCGATTCTCTCCCTGCTGGCCTGTTGGACATTGAGAGGAGATGCAAGTCACTAAAATGCAACATAAAAACTAAATATATTAACAATAGCAAAGGATATTTTTATTGTTTTTCCTTAATTCCACTCTGACCTGGTAAATCCTTTAAATACTACCAAATATAAATGTTAATAAAACACAGCTCAATGTAAAGCAAATAGCAATCCACCCTCTGTTAAAGCACAATTTTTAAAAAAAATGTGAAAACCCTTATTTAGCCATACACTCCCCCCAGATTAGAGTCCTCTATTATCACCTTTAAAAACTAATGCAAGGCAGGCATGTAGCAACAAGTCAACTGTCTAATGCCCAAACACAGTTCTAATTAGCACATTTCAAACAGAGTGTATAATTAAATTCATTATTCACATCAGTGCAACACCTACTACTGCCAAAATGAAAAGATGGAGGAAAACAAAAGGAAAACACTGGCTGTCACTCACAAATCAAGCACAGAGTGGTTTTTCAGCCTTTCTATCAAGAAAGGCACACAAAAAAACGACAAGCTAACAGTGGCTATGTGGCACCATTGGCTACATGCCATAAATCTGCCGCTATTCAGCATCTGACATAAACAAATCCTGTGTCTTATCTACACAGAGCAGGAGGGCGGCTGTTTTTGTTCTGTTGTGAGCAGCAGGGCAAAGAGCAGTCCTAGCTTCTCTTAGTCCTTACGTTTCTTATGGAGCCCAGAGGGAAGCTGTTGTCTCTCCTCAAAGTGTGGGCCGGGAAGCATTTTCAGCACCTCTTCGATGCTGCGCCACCCAGGCCGTGCCAAGATCTGAGTCAGTCGGATGCTAAGAGGAGAATAGCCACTGTACACATATGAGATGTCGTTGGGATTCTGAAAGAACAGAAAAACTCACAAACGTCAGCCCTTGCTTTTTCATGAGTTTAATCCATTAACTGCTTTCTTTTTTTTGTATATTGAGTACCTGCTCATTGGCGTCCTCCATCCACAGTTTAAGAGTTTTTCTAATAGTGGGGTAGTTATTCCGTGAGCCTGTCTGTGGCTTTAAAAGACCAGCCTTCTCTAGGTTGTTCAGCGTGAGTATGTGTTCATAACCATAGGTCTTCACACAGGGGGAGGAAAAAAGTTCAAAACCATCCAGTTTTAATTATGACACAGCAAATAATCATTTTTTGATTCAGCCAAGGGTGCAGAGAAAGCTTCTTTATGTCTTTACCTGGAGAATCTCCCTCTTGTAGTAGTCCATCACCTTGTGTTTGAGGCCATTGTTGCAGACTGACTGCATACACACCAGACGCAGGATCTTGATCAGGGGATCCTTCTGGGCAATGCAGTCTTCTATATACGTGTTCACCTGCATAGTCACATAATTTTAGGGTGTTTAGTGAACTTTTACTAAAAATCCTGTGAAACAGCACCTATAAAAACACACCTTGCAACTACTGGATTGGACTCCCTTTTGCCTACAGAACTGCCTTAATTCTTCATGGTATAGATTCAACAAGGTGCTGGAAACCCTGTTGGATCTATACCATGAAGAAACATTCCTCAAAGATTTTAGTTTGTATTTAAATGAAAGCATCACAAACTTGCTGCAGATTTGCTGGGTGTACATCAAGGATGCAAATAGGGTTGTGTAGGGAAACTCCCAGGAGATCAGCAGTTGTGAAATTCTCATACCAGCTCATCTGGCATCAACAACCATGTCATGTTCAAAGCCACTTACATCACCTTTCCTCCCATTCAGATGCTCAGTTTGTTTAGTATCTAAGGCTACGTTCACACTGCAGGTCTTAATGCTCAATTCCAATTTTTTGATCAAATCCAATTTTTTTTGTCTGCTTGTTCACACTACAAATAAAATGTGACAGCAAACGCTCTCTAGTGTGAACCCTCAAAGCGGCCCGCATCTGCAAAAGAAGACGTCACACACAACGCGCTCTGTTTAGACCCAGAGCAAACAGTATTGTTTGACTGATGGCTCTTAATATAAAGACTTGTTTTGGACTTTACCTCTCCCGATTTTTGCTTTAAGTTATTTTGTTATTTACATAATAATGTAAATAACCTAATAATTATCCTTATTGCTGTTTTAGAGAGAAGCGGTGCTTTAAAGGATAGTTGCAGATTTCTGTCAGAATCTGCAGATTATACAGTACAAATAACATGTTCACATTTCTCCAACGTTGTCTTCCCAGCAGTTTCACTAACATCTACATGTGATGGCCAGGAGGCGTTCGCGATGTCTTCTCCGGAGCTGATAATTGGCATCTGTCTTGTGTCAGTGACGTAAAAGACGGATTAAATGCGACCTGACCGTTCAAACAGCAGTCACTTTCTAAAACATCAGATATCTATCGGATTCAGTACCACATACGAAAGTGACCCAGATCAGATTTGAAAATATCGGATTTGTGCTGTTCACACTGTCATGCCATGATCAGATATGGGTCGCATAGGGTCAAAAAAATCGGATTTGATGCGCTTTCGCCTGCAGTGTGAACGTAGCCTAAATACATGGAGCTGCAGGCCGTGTGAGAATGGTTGAACAGGTTTATCTAATATATACGTGTTTTTGATAACGTGTAACAACTTATCTTAGGGAGGAAAATAGGTAACTAGATGAAAAATACCTTGTCTGTGTCAACACCAGTCATAAATTCCTGCTCCACTGTTAGATTATCAAAGAAGGCCTCGGATGCTGAAACATGAGATGATAGATGATTTACTACATAGTAATGGATATTGATGGAAATAGTTGTCTTTAAAGACTTTAAAGCCAAAAACTGAGCGAGATGTATGCTAAAAAACATAATGTGATTTGATGGGAAAGCATTGGATTATATACGCACTTGTGATGTCTTTGATCAGCTCGGCAATAGAAGTGTGGTTAGCCAGTGAGCTTCGGGCTGCCTGCATGTGAGGCAGCTGGGAGACAAACTGCTTAATTTCTCCCACCGTTTTGGCATTATGGCGCTCCTGAGAGACAAGAAGAGATGAAACAAGCATGATGCAGCATCCAAATAATCTTTAACCACTATCACACAAAACACCTCAGTAATAAAATTCAAGGCTTTGACATGCTACAGTTATAATGCACTGGACCATAGCACTCCTTTACTTGTTGTTTGGCCTAGCAAGAATATCTGAAACTGATCTCATGTTGCTCCCCGAAAGTACCCGGATTGGAATGAAGGAAATTTCACACTATGATCACCACATGTAAGCAAAGAAGGAAAAAAAAGCAAAAATGTATCCAAAACAAGGCTAACCTCAAAGGCGGCAGATATTATTTTAGCTTTTTTGCTTAGTGCTGCTCCAACAGCATTGAAATTTTTGTCCCGGATTTCCGCATACAGCTCCTCTGCTGAGTTGAGCTGTAACTTCTTGGGCTCGGTCGGCAAATCTTTACTCCCTTCACCTTGCTTCTTCTGTGCAAACTTCTCAGGAGGCAGCTTGACATAACCTGGAGTGAAAGCATAGAATTTAAAAAAAAAAAAATACTAAAAATAAAATAATCCCTGAAAAACTTATGGCTCAGGATAGTAACACTACTTGCATGAAAAGCTACCACACAGAAATGTCTGCAGGCAAGCATCCAAACAAGGATCACTAGACTGCAGACATCATCAAACTGCTGGAGAAACTAACCTCCACCTCAACACTACAATATGTCAAATATTGGAGAAAAAAAGAAGATTAATTTTAATGTTCAAGCGTAATCCTGCTTTGCTTTTTGATTAAAAATAAAGTTGCAAAAGAAACAGCGGGATATGCAGATGTCAGATACAATAAATATTACTGAGGCTCAACATGCAAACATAAGAATAAGAACTCTAATTGATTTATTCATACCATTACTGATTCCGTAAATCTCGTCAATGAGACCCTCATAGGTGAGCTGTGTGGCCAGAGGGGTGAGCAGGTCAACGTTACGATCAAGGAGAAGAAGGGTATCGAACACGGGCAGAATCTGATTCTGACTGCCAGCAAACTCCCTCTTCATCCTCAACATCATGTTGGCAACGAGCTGATAACAAGCAGAGCATTTGTTTATCAGAAAACTGTATTCACCTCGCTGCTGCAGAGCCTCTGCTTTCATATAAAACAGAAATTATTGCAGGTTACACCATGCTCACCCGTGCACATTCTCCTTTCCCATATATCTGTGGAATGGTGCCATACAGAGCCTGCAAGGTCATGAGGCCTTTGGCTGTGTGGTACAGACTTGTTTGGTCATTTTCCAGGTAGCACTCCTGAGTGAGACAAAGGGGAGTAATTTATGTGTATATGAGAGATTCCACCAAAGCAAGTATATGATATATATTTGTACTCTGCAACCTGAACACACCCTGAAAGCACTTTCATACTCCATGGACAGCAGGTCCCCATCGTAGGGAATCAGGTCCAGGATATACTCATCGATGTTGATGAAAGAGGCCAGCACGCCCTGCTCCTTCAGCCGCTGTTCGCACAGCATGCTCCGCCGAGGCACGAACAAAATATGAAAGTCTCGGGATGAATGGTGTCTATCCTCACTAAAGAGTAGCACAATTCATGTTGCAAAGTGTGGATAGCTATGCAAAGTGAGAGAAAGGACAAGAAAACAAAACCTTGTCTTTATCGCAGATTGAAGTTGAGACACATACACTCACCTAGTTATATTGTCTGCAATGATGTCCATAAGTTCCAGTCTGGGCCGGACAAAAAAGATGATATTTTTGACATCAGCAGGGGGAAGCCTCCCATTCTTGAGGGTGAACATCTTTTCCACTTCATGTTCCTGAACACACCATAATAAACGACAAGTTAAAACAACACCCTCAGCAACATTAGACACATGACATTAGTGTTAAAAGAAACTAGATAATAAGACGTGGGCCTTGTCTGTTGTCTGAGTTAATTTAGACATAAATTGTGCAAACACTTCCAAAAAATAATGTGCAAATAAATACAGAATTCCAAGATTTGAAAATCCCATGAACACATATTTCTTTTACACTAAAAAAATAACAGAAAACATAAAAGATTTAAAATAAGAAAATGGACCAAGAAAAATATTTGATTATTTTTAATTTGGCGACACCAGTACATCTCAAAAAAGGGCATGGGTATCTTTACCACAAACTGAGGAGACTAGCGGCTGGACTTTTAGGAGAGGAACACTGTACCTTTCTTGTCTGATATACAATTCTAGCTGCTCTACAGTTTCGAGTCTAATTTGTTGTATTTTTGATTTCACGATGTGCCAAATGCTTTCAGCTGGTGAAAAGTCTAGAATGTAGGCAGGATAGTTCAGTAGACTCTTCAACTATGAATGCATGCTGTTGTAATAGATGCTTAATGCGGTTTAGCAGTCTTTTGCTGAAATGTGCAAAAAGACTGCTGTCCTATCCAGTCTGGATAGGAGCATATGTCAAACCTGTTTTCAGCATTGCTAGATATGTAGACTACCAATTCCACAGGCATGAATGCAGCTCCATCAAAGGTGCAGGTTTTTGAACTCAGTGCTGATAATAAGTCAGATGCTGCCTTTCCTGTTTAGTCCTGAGGACACAACATCCACGTTTTGCAAAAATAATTTAAAGTCTTAATTCATCTGACCACAGAATAGTTTTCCACTTTGCATTTTACATTAGCAGACAGTAGCATTTCTGGATCACGTTCAACTATGGCTGATATGTACAAATCATGTTACTGACCTGTTACCAAATGTTCCTCAAGCTATTTCATTTTAGTACCAATTACTTTTCCAGACTGTTCTTCGTGTACCAACGTTTTCAGTTGTCTTGTTGCCATCACATTCAAAAGGGCCTAATATTTTTTCATTAAACAATATAAAGCTCTGACGTTTTCTATTTATATATTGGTTTAGGAGATTTGCAAATCATTGCATTCCCACAAAGCACAGCTTCTTAACATTTTTAGAAATGGGTTTGTAAACAGAAAGCACTTACCTTCAACAGAGAGTACTGAGCTATTAGTCCAAACGGTCCCGTCAGATATTCGTCCCAAACAATGGCCTAAAGTAAGAGAGTAAGAACAAACAAAGCTTTGAATCGTGAGTAAGCAGAACTGAAGATGTTCTGTCAGGCGATACTTGCTAACTTTTACTTAGCTATTAGCTCGAATATTTTATAATACGACGCACCTATACAGATATATGTCTGCGTTATCTGTACTGTTTTACACATTCAAAATAAAACTATGACTATAATGTTAACTGACAGTCTCATGGTAACGCTGAGGCTCAGAGACCACATTGAGTACCACTACCAGTGTTTGGACCACATTTCACAGGCGTATGCGGGTTTGTCACCTTGCTTCCTGCGCATTTGTCCAAAAACTCTCGAAGCTCTTTTCGTGCTGCTTCTCTCAATATGTTTAAATTCACTCTACCGTACGACAAGTGAGCAGCCATTTTTTCCTTACTAGCGGCACAACAAATCAGGTGACTTCTGCGGAGTCGCATCATGTGACCAAAGAAAGTCAAACTAGTTCATGCCAGTGATTGTAGAAAACACCACAATTGTACCAAACACTTCCACTTCACTAATGCACCGACAAATCCAGGTCGACACTATCTGTTTGCAGTCTACGGTAATAATAAATAAAAGTTAAATGCAAAACCTAAAATAGCATAACGTGCAATACGGGTTTCACGCATGCGTAGATGTTGCTCAGTATGAAAAACAGCTTAAGAGAAATACTCATGTCTCATACCGAGTCTCAGCGTCGTTTAAATTATACTTATTAAGCGCAGACATCCACAGAATAACATCGGAAACGTTTTCTATGGGCTCAAAATGTGGTCATAAATATTTTGTACTTGTAAATCGGTTTTGTACTTGTAAAAAAGATTTGTATGTGTAAAAAAAATTTGTGCATGCGCAAAAAAGATTTGTATGTGTAAAAAAGATTTGTGCGTGCGTAAAAAAGATTTGTATGTGTAAAAAAGATTTGTGCGTGCGTAAAAAAGATTTGTATGTGTAAAAAAGATTTGTGCGTGCGTAAAAAAGATTTGAGTGTGGACTTAGCCCAAAAAACCCCTGCAAGTTACAAATACGAATTTTGACCCTATTTTTCTTCCTTTAAACTGATTGGTCAATGTCATGTCAATCACAAATTAAACAATCCAATCAGAGAACAGATGGGTTTGGCTATCGGAGGGGCACTTTTTTGAACTGCAGGTCCTTGAAGGGTAATCTCTATCCGGTTGTTCAGTGATGACGCGACGAATCCTACTTCCGGGCCTAAAGTAGTCTGCGTTTAATATGGCTTTTGTGTTGTTAACATGTTTAATGTTATGTATTTTCTTCTATTTGATCTCAAAAAGCTCCTAAAACAGTCAGTGATCCAGGTTGACCTCCCTCGGCTTTTATTACCGCTAATCATTTATTTAAGCTCAGTTTTTAAAACCTTAGGATGTAACTACAGCCCAGCCCATGCAGCAGTATATGAATGACTAACCTCGTATTGTGGATGGATTATCTCAGTTGTTCTCCTGGCTGAAGTTTGGTCCTTTTACAGCATCCTGCCATGCGATTACATTTGTTTCTGACCACTGAGAACACTCACGTTAACTTTTATCGAGTGGAAAAAAAGTTAGCTTGTTTATATTATGCTAACATAGCTGTGTCGCTAGCGGTCACGTAGCACATCATTATATACCAGCTAGCCCAACTTCAGTAACCCTACAAACGTCACTGCTGTTTAGTTTTCTGTCTTCATTTATGCTGGAAGTGATAACAGAGCTGTACGTTTGAATTTGTTTCCAAAACCCCGCAGTCAGGATATGCTATATTGTATTTAGATAGAAGCTAGCGAGCTAACTCCCTGCTAACTTCTAACTCCGTTAAATGTCATAAATTCCGTTTTCATGGATGCCTGGATGTTAAACTCAATTGTTACACCTGGTAGAGCAGAACGCTGATCATTTTATTAAAGATGAAAGACTTTAGACAGTTTTTCAACTCTCAGTAATGCCACAGTGATCGTTTGATATATGGAGCTGCAGCGGAGTTTAGACCCAGACGCGGCTAGTGACGTCAGACTGAACAACCGGATAGGGCTTTGGAGTTGACGTCACGCCGCAATGCATTGTGGGAGCGCAGCGCCATTTTCGGGGTCTATGAATCAAAACAAACACACTGTGTTGGAACGACGACTACAAGAAAGATGCTTAAAAGCAGCTCAAAAGAGAATGAACTGTATAGAGACCAATTGCGTAAAGAGGCGAAGCAGCGGTACTTGCAGAAAATAGCGTGCATTGGAAATGTGGACCCGTATGACATATGGCCGTGGAGTAGAAACCCCGAACACCTAGCGCTATTGACGTAGCCTGACATATTTTCGTACCTTGTCTGTGGAGTCAGCGCCGTACAAGTCGTCATTCAAACAAAGGTAAGTCAGCTCGAGTACAGTGAGTGAAATGCGTTTGATTTCCCTCCAAACATTCAGATTAGTGCAGCATAAATTCATTCATGAGGGGAAATTACAGTGAGAACATGTGGAGGCTGTTAGGTGGATAACATAGTGAGTTCAGTGCATTGATGTGACATTGTCCTGAAGGATTTAGTTATTCTTTATGGTTAAAGAAATTGCACTAATTTATTCATATTTATTATAAATAATCCTAATTACACATCTTGCTTCCATGTTTGTATCCTGTGTCACTAAAAATACATTTTATTTTAGTTTTATACATTGATTAATGACCTGCAGAATATCCTTATCATATTAAGTGATTCATAATTGTCACTTTATGCTTTCTCCATCTCTAAAGTGATGACATCCTTGCATTACATACTTTAGGTTCATTTTCTGCAGGCAGGTTTCTGAAAGAGAACAGGCAGATTTACACTATAACATGCAGCGTTCTATAGATGGACACATAAAGAAATGAAAAATGACATGTATGTGCTAACTTTCTAAACACTTTGTTACATTTATGATAAAGTAGATTAAACACATTTACGTCGGCCTTGGCTCATAGTTCTTGTCTTTAAATGAACTTTGTGTGTGTTTCAGGTCCTGCACTCTCAAAGACTGAATGAACCAGCATTGCAGCCATGGGTCACTGTGAGCATCACAGGGAAGGTTGAAGCCGCCCACTGCACCTGTATGGCCGGAGTCGCAGAGACCTGCAGCCATGTCGCTGCTCTTCTGTTTAATGTAGAAGCAGCAGTGTTGATCTGTGGCACAAGGACTGTTACAGATGAACCTGCATACTGGGTTTTGCTGGGTAATGTGACCAAGATACAGCCAGTGGTTGGCCACTTCTCCTCTTCAGCTGCCTAAAAAAAGGCTCTTGATCAAAACATAAACAGACCATCTGTAGTGACAGGTAAAAGGAGCCGTCCTCAAAAAAGAAAACTCCCACCTGCTACTGTGGAGGAGTTGTCACTGCTATAATGCCATAATGTTTTATCTAGGGGTCTAGATTTATGCCTGAAGTGCACTGCCGTGTAAATAATTTGCATTTACTGAATATGTACTGACTGAGTCACACTGTTCAAATGTTGAATAAAGAAACAAACTAATTTTTGCCTCTTTTTTTATTTTATTAAAACCACTTTATAGAACATCACATCAGTAACAGTGTAAAATCCATGTCATTTATAGTTTACAAATGACAAAATGTTTACACAAAACCATGAGTGTTTACATGATATCACCCACTACTAACATTACTTTATTTACTGTATCTTTTGAAAAAATAACAGCACAAGACTTAAGAACATTTATCAGAAGCAGGTTTCATTCTTCCCTGGTTTTATTATCACACTGTTCACCAAACGCAGCAAACCTTCACCATCTTATCCAGGAGGGTCAACTCTTCACCCTCACATGGAAGAAGTAATCTGATTGGCATGGTGATGTTTGAAGCAGGTCCCTTGTGTAGCGCTGGGACCCAGTCATGATATTTCATCCATTTCATCGGCTGGTTTGCTGCAATAATGCCAAATAATTAGCAACTCTATAAATAGAAGGTAGTTCTGCAAAATCACTCAGTAGGATGTTTGTTCTAATTTGCTATGACCTCAGAGTGCATTGAAAATGAAACTAATAGGCTATAAAGAGTGATATGAACATATTTAGAACTTACCGGAATGAAAATGTCTGGAGCACCAACAGATATTTGGAGATGGAAGAGAACTGCACGTCAGCTCGTCTCACAGCTGCTATCCAGGCTAGACGCCTTCGTTTGGTAACATCGATACACGAGCTGCCTCATGTTGCTTCCAGGTTGGGAAAGAATGAAAAGATAAACCCTTTTCAAGCTTATTCTCTTGCCGGTGTTGTGCAATCGAACATTGCAGCCGACCACACAGCAAATACGAACCATGGCTGTTGTGTGTGCCTTCGCTCCCTTTTCACTTGCGCTAGACCCCCAAAATGGCGGATTGGGCCAAAATCCTTTCCACGCCCACCCCCGTGACATCACGCTCCAAAGCCCTATATAAATATCCGATAGCAGTTAGGTCCCCTTACTTTCAGCAGCTGTTGAAAGGATAAAGTTGTGGTATGTCAGTGGTTAGAAATACCATTATTACTTTAGGATTAGTTTAACACAACGTCAGGGCTGACCCGGGACCATTGCTGTGAGTCACAGCGCGCAGCATAAAAGTCCCTTCACATCGGATGCAGGATGTGCTGCTAATGCTAATTGCTAACTAAAAGCAAAGGATCCAGAATTTGTTGCTGGCTGCTGAGCTCTGTGGGTTTTTGCAGCAGCTCTACCTGTACTAGATGCACCTGCTCCTTGTTGTTTTTATCGCTGACTTTATGTGAACTACAAGAGTTTCTGTTTTTTTTGCTAGTTCTTCAAATGTTCAATAAAAACATGTATGCTAATTCATAACGAAGAAAGCTTTGTAATGAAGACTGTCATTTCCAAAACACTGCCCCCCCCCCCCCCCCTGCCTCCGCAGCACTGTTGAAAAGGCTGCGGAAGTCCCTGTATTAAACACGTAGTCCTGTGACACAAAAATCACCAAACTCGGACGACCACAGACTGTTTTCCTTCGTGGTGATGAAGGAAAACGCTGGGTTGGCATGTAAAAGGGCATTTATTCCCTTCAAAGACCTGCAGTTCAAAAAAAGCGCCCCTCCGACAGCCAAACCCATCTGTTCTCTGATTGGATTGTTACATTTGTGATTGACGACATTCACCAATCAGATGAAAGGAAGAAAAATGGGGTCAAAATTCGTAGTTGTAACTTGCAGGGTTTTTTTGGCTAAGTCCACACACAAATCTTTTTTACGCACACACAAATCTTTTTTACACACACAAATCTTTTTTACAAGTACAAAACCGATTTACAAGTACAAAATATTTATGACCGCATTTTGAGCCCATAGTTTTCCGTTCAAGTATGCTTTTTAATACGATGAAGGAAGCGCAGAGAAGGTACTATTTTAGTCCTCCTGTACTCTTTTTGCGAGTAGGTGTGACAACCAATGACAGTTTTCTACTGTCATTGGCAATAACACGTACTTTTATTTTTGGGGGGAGGAGGGGGTGACAGAGATTGAAACTTTACTGATAAATTCTCCAAGTAAAAAAATACCATCCATCCATCCATTCGCTTCCGCTTATCCTTTTCAGAGTCGCGGGGGGCGCTGGAGCCTATCCCAGCTGTCATAGGGCGAGAGGCAGGGTACACCCTGGAAAAAAATACCAGCGTCCACAAATGTCACCTTTTTTTTTTAAATATTAAACTTTATTAAGAAACAGTATACAGAACATGTATACAATTAGTACAAAATTAACATATGCCAGGGGGTGTGATACAAAGAATAACAAACATTCAAATAATTTGTAATTACTACAAATAGTAATAGTTTTCATAGCCTTTTTGTTAATGAATCGATTTTACGTTATCCAAGCCAGAATCGATTTTAATCGATAAATCGATTATAAAAACCCACCCCTAGTGAAGATGTTTTGTGCTGGAAATTCCACAGTCGACTAAATCTCACAAACTCACCGGACGTATACTGTGGTCCATTTTCTGAAACAATAATGTCCGAGATGCCCTGTCTGGCAAGGTGAGCCTTTAACTTTCTAATCACTGTGGTGGACTTAGTGTCCGGGAGATAGTCAATTTCCCCAGAAGTTTGAATAGTAGTCCACTGTGATAAGGTAGTCCTTGTTGTGGAATATAAACAGGTCTGTGCCCACCTTAGCCCATGGTCTAGTTGGGATCTCATGTGGGACCAAAGTCTCTTTCTGCTGTCTGTAGTCAACTGACCTGCAGATGTCACACTTAGTCACATAAGTCTTAATTTGTTCGTTCATGTCTGGCCAATACACACACTCTCTGGCTCTCTTTAGACAACCTTCTACGCCTAGGTGTGTCGAGTGTAGTCTACCTATGATCTCCTATCTCTTGGTATTCAGGACAACAACACGCCTCTAAGCACAAGTCCATCCTGACTACTTAGTTCATCCTGGAATGAGAAGTATGGTTTGATGTCACTGTCAATGTCTCTTTTGTCAGTCGGCCAACCTCTGTGCATTGTATCAATGAGGATCCTTAGTGCTTTGCCCTCTTGTATAGCAGTCCTTATCCTGTTTAGTATGTCAGGTGAGATGGGTGCATGAGTGACCATGTTAATGCTCTCTATTTCCTCCTCTATGGAGCCCTGCGGTGAGCACTCTGGAAGATATACCGTACTCAACGTGTCTGCTAATAACATGTCTTTCCCTGGCACATACACCACATCTAAGTCGTATTTCTGAATGTGCATAAGCATCCTTTGCAACCGTTTGGGTGCACTCAACAACGGTTTTCTTACAATGGTCTCTAAGGGTTTGTGATCACTCTATACTACCACTTTACGACCATATGTGTACTGATGAAACTTCTCCATACTGAAAACTACAGCCAAAAGCTCTTTTTCGATCTGGGCATAACCTTGCTCTGTACGTGTAAGTGCTCTAGTCGCAAAAGCCACAGGCTTATCCTTTTTCATGAGCGCTGCACCTAACCCTTTGTCAGAAGCGTCACATTGTACTGTCAGCTCTTCCTCTGGGCAGTAATACTTCAGGACTGGAGCCTGTGCTATAGTCTGTTTCAGTCTCTGGAATGCGTCCTCATGTCGAGTCGTCCATTTCCACTCACTGTCTTTGTGTGTCAGTTGTCTCAGTATGTCACAGTGGTCGGACAGATGTGGACAAAACCTGCTAAGTAGTTCACTATACCTAACAGTCTCTGTACTGCCTTCACGTAGGTCTGGGCATTTACTCTATAGCCCTAACCTTCTCTGGGTCTATTTTCAGACCATTGCGTGTCAGCTATTGCCCAATGTACATAGTCTAGTGATGGTAAATTCGATTCTTTTTACTAAATCGAGTTTCAACGAGTCACTCACCAAAGTGAATCGAGTTTTTTGAGTCATTTGAGTCACTGAGTCAGTTGACCAGAGAGTGCAAAAAATGTACATTTTCACTCAAACTTAATTTGTTTCTCTTTTCATGTAAATCCTACTGCTAAGATGAGTGATTGAAAAAGAAAATCAACTATTTTTATAGAGCAAAGAAGAGCAAAAAAAAAAAAAGATTTCTAAAGGGAACATCTATTTTATTTATTTTTTATTTTATTTTATTAGTATTTTCCTCAAATGTGTCAAATATATGGCTGTATCCCAATTCAGGGTCTGCAGCCTTAAAGGCCGCATTTTAAGGCCGATTACGTCACAGCAACGCGACGAAGGCTGCTCGAAATGCGGCCCTCAAATGCGTCCTTCATTTCCTTGAATTTTAAGGATGTGGCAGTGTAGAATTCATGGCCCAACATATCCCAGACTTCATAGCGCGGCGGTGGGTGTGGATAATTTTGCAGAAAAAAACGGTGGAAGCGGAGCGGCCGAAGAGTAAACTTTTAAAAGTAAGTATGAATATTATGTAACTTACTTATGTGCAAATGTTTAATAATGAAGAACATTAAAATATTACTGTTGGCCACATGTCGGCAAAGTTATGTAACATTAGCGATGTTTGTACTTTCAGCGTTAACTTGGTTTTAAAGCCTTTACTTTAAAATATACCCTGTTCAATATTTGACCTTAATCTTACAGAGAATGTGATGATTTTATGGACAATTAAAGTCAGTCATATATCCACAAACACAACAGGCTGAAAGTCAGTGATGCCGCTCGGCTTGCAGTCCTGAATATCACGGCACAAGCAGGATTCACTGCACTGTTAATGTTAGCTATGTTATATTGCTGCCTCTGTTCGGTGGTGTCGAGCCAAACGGACTTTAACGTGTGTTTGAACGACCTGATGGTGTGACAGGTTGAAGGACTACTGCATATAAAACTGTTCAATTAATACTAATTCATATCAGTTGATATAAGGACGAAAATAATGTAAATATGGTAAGAAAATGGTTAAGAGTTTATTATTTTTCATATTATATTAATGGCTTTCATGTTACTTAAGAGAACTACAATCTATACATCAGTGATCGGCTAGTAAGCCTTTTCTGGGATCGATTAGTAGTGTCTCTATTCTCCACTAGGGGGCTTTCACATGTTCTCCTCACTGCAATAAACTACTGCATGAGAGACGCAAGTCATAATCACTCTCGTGATTCTTTCCCCCCTGTTTTCAGGTAAAAGTGTTTAAAAGTTGATATATCTCCAATGTGTACACTGTTAAGATATTTAAGAGGTAATCCTTCATTGTGTTGTAAGCGTTAGAAGCATTATATTACAGTTTTGTGCACATATACGTGGCGGTTTTGAGCCTCAGTTTTGTACTGTGTAATGGCCATTAAGATAACTGCAGGAGCTAAAAACGCCGCAATTGTCAGCCATTTTGTCAGGAAACCTGCTCAAGTATATGTATAGTAAGGACTTTAGTATTTCGGTTTATTATTTAGTGTTTTTCTTCCACCATGTGACATTTAGCAGTACAGAATGTGAAACGTTTCTGCTCATTTTCACTGCAATAAACTACTGCATGAGAGACGCAAGTCATAATCACTCTCGTGATTCTTTTCCCCCTGTTTTCAGGGGTGTAACAATGGTTCACTCGTTAAACTGAAAGAAAGATGCTGTAATCACAGGAGTCGCACATGTGTCCACTGTACCATCTGGGAACTCTTCTTGTTTAGCACTCGTAATAACACAAACACTAAATCCTCGTTCTGAGACTGTCACCTGTCTGTCTGTCCTGCACTCTCTCTGTTTTTCTTTCTCTCTGATTGTGGAATAAAAGTATGAACATGTATTCATAAGTTACACTTGTGTTTGAATCCTTATCACACATTTGATTTCCATGTGTGACAACTGCTAACCAGATTCTTACTCTGGATGGCACTACCTTGGCCTCCACTGGGAGGAACCTTGGAGTCCATTTTTGAACATTTTTGTCTCAGAGTGATGCTGAAAAACTAGTTCATGCATTTATTACTTGGGCTACTTGGACTACTGTAATTCATTATTATCAGGATGTCCTAAAAACTCCCTGAAAAGCCTTCAGCTAATCCAAAATGCTGCAGCAAGAGTACTGACAGGGACTAGAAAGAGAGAGCATATTTCTCCTGTTTTGGCTTCCCTTCATTGGCTTCCTGTTAAATCCAGAATTGAATTCAAAATCCTGCTCCTCACATACAAGGTCTTAAATAATCAGGCCCCATCTTATCTTAATGACCTTGTAGTACCATATCACCCCATTAGAGCACTTCGCTCTCGCTCTGCAGGCCTACTTGTTGTTCCTAGAGTATTTAAAAGTAGAATTGGAGGGAGAGCCTTCAGTTTTCAGGCCCCTCTTCTGTGGAACCAGCTTCCAGTTTGGATTCGGGAGACAGACACTATCTCTACTTTCAAGATTAGGCTTAAAACATGGTGCTCCCTGCAGTACTCCAGAGCTTCCTCCCAAGTCTTTTCCTGCTTCACCACTGCTGGACTGTAGCAGAAGAAGGTTATTTTATATAATAGGCTTGCATCATACCACTTGCTTTCCCACATACAGCCATAGTCTTCACGACCCAGAAGATAGTCATCAGGCTGACCTGGTTCCCACAAATACCAGGTTGGTGCTCCACCTCCTGACCACAGCCATTCTTTTCGGTTTGAGGAATTTCTTACCAGTCCTATCCAGATAAAGTCATTGACATTGCTGGAGAGCTGCTGAAGTTTGTCATTATCCTTCTCATTACTGACAGGGGCCAGGTCTGTGTAGTGCTGCCGACAGTAAGTCTGAGCTTTAAGCCAATTCATTTTGTCATTAACGTGAATGTACTTTGTAAAAGTTCCAAACAATCCCATCAGGAATAGGATGCAGGTGAAGATCTGATCCATTGTTGAATTTCTCTAAAGGGTTCAGCAGAGAAATGAGGATCCAAAGAGGTTTTGTAAGATATTTGCTGGAGATGTGAGCTTTGCATGTCAAAGCATATTTACATGTCAGGGCGGCCCTTTTATCCATGCTGTAGTACAACACAAGTTGAATGAAACAGTCACTTCAGATGTGGAGGTTGAAAATTTGTGATTATTGATCATCTGAATTTCATTGAGCAAAAAATTTGAAAGAACCTGAATAAAAGTATAAAATTAATCTGTTTCATCAACTGACTCAATAGGAATGTATCTTTTATTTTAACCTTCAGCTACACACACACATGTCACAAGGAGGACATATTGGTAATATAGCTGTTTTAGGTTTTTTTTCAGTTTACCCAAAGTTAACAATACTTGGAAACCATTCATATGCTTAAAGAAATCCAAGGTTAATAGGAGAAGCTAGACAAACATCTTTTTTGCATAAGACAAACTGACGTGTTGTTGGTTCCCATTACACAAACAAATCACAGTTTTCGGGAACAAGGCAAAGTATTTTTCCATATTGTCATGTCAACCTTCTGGGAAACAAATGAACAGGTCAAGAGAATAAATTAAAAGAGGACTGAAAATGGTCCTTATATTTTTTGAGAGGGATTTAATTAGTTGGGTTTTTCTTGTATTTTCCTATTTTTCTCCTTTCTCTATTCTTTCTTGTATTCTGCATATTTCAGATCTGCCTTTCTATACATAATATAAATAACCCACAGCAGACCCCATGACAACTTCATGCTTTTCAGCATTTTTCAACAGTATTATTTCATCCTGGTGGGGATCCAAACAGTTTGGAAAATATATGCTGGAGATGTGAGTTTTACCTTTCAAAACCTATTTGCATGACAGGACTGCCCTTTCATTGTCAGTACCTGTTAGTATTCAGGAACACACACCTTATGCTCACTTGTTCAAGTAGCTGATAACTCACCAAAAACTCAAAATAGACCAATTTTGATATCTCAAACACATCAAAACTTGAATGAAATTTCTATTTCATATACGAAACTTGAAAATGTATGAACATTTATTATCACAATTTTCAAAAAGCAGAAGATTAGAGGACAGTTAAAGATACTAACTAATATTAATATTAACATATATTTGAATCTGGTTCTCCAAATCCAACAATTTTCATTTTGAACTTAATTTATTGCTCTCAATCCTAGAGCTATAAATTATTTCCTCCAACATCATTATATAGAGAAGGGAGCCGGAGATCGACAGACGGATTGGGGCTGCAGCTGCAGTATTGCGGACGCTGCACCGGTCCGTCGTGGTGAAGAGGGAGCTGAGTGTAAAAGCGAAGCTCTCAATTTACCGGTCAATCTACGTCCCTACCCTCACCTATGGCCACGAGCTGTGGGTAGTGACCGAAAGAACGAGATCGCGGATACAAGCGGCAGAAATGAGCTTCCTCCGAAGGGTGGCTGGCCTCTCCCTTAGAGATAGGGTGAGAAGTTCGGCCATCCGGGAGGGGCTCAGAGTAGAGCAGCTGCTGCTCCACATCGAAAGGAGCCAGCTGAGGTGGTTCGGGCATCTGACAAGGATGCCCCCTGGGCGCCTCCTGGGTGAGGTATTCCAGGCATGTCCCACCGGGAGGAGGCCCCGGGGCAGACCCAGGACACGCTGGAGAGATTATATCTCTCGGCTGGCCTGGGAACGCCTTGGTATTCCCCCGGATAAGCTGGAGGAGGTGGCTGGGTTGAGGGAGGTCTGGGCCTCTTTGCTTAGGCTGCTGCCCCCGCGACCCGGCCCCGGACAAAGCGGATGAAGATGGATGGATGGATGGATCATTATATAGTAGTGGGCGACTGATATAGCTTTACAGCCAACCCGTTCTCACTCCCAAAGCGTAACATTTTACGCTAGGTGACAAATCGTCACCATATTACGTTTTCGGCTACCCACCACGTTCCTAAATGACGACCTCGGAAAAAAGAGGAAATATGAGAACCGTCTGGACTGAATCTACACA